>NW_023270268.1:90984891-91242399 GCF_011800145.1 Mirounga leonina | reverse complement strand
TATATTTCACCACAATAAGAAAAATCCAACACACACACATATGCATATAGACCCTAGTTCTGTCCACTAAAAGGTCCTAGAAACAACTGCCAATCCATAGCAACAAAGATCCAGACCTTGGTCTTTAAATGCTATCACTAATAGGAATCAGACCCCTTAGAGAAGTAACTGATTGTGGATCTAAGGCAGGTGGATGCATGAGACTAGCCTGAAACATCCTGTTATACTAGAAAACAGAATTACCAAAATTACTGAGGTTATATCTATGGATACAGGAGCCAACATGAAGGGGCTCTCGTTGGCTAAAATGGGACAACTTGAAAGTTAAAAAGAATACTACAATGGAATAAAATATCAAACATATTCAAAACCAGGGGTTCATACAGATACAAAAAATTAAAATTAAACAATCTCACTGGCCACCTCTATTGAATAGTAGGAAAAGACTCTGCTGTTCTTCAGAATAATCATATAATTGAGGTTAAAAAGTTTTTTTATAGAACTCCAGCATATAAAACAGAAGGAATGATAGAATATCACCACCACTAGATATAATGATCTAGATCCCAGTCAGCAAACTTTTATCAACGACCAGACAGTAAATATTTTAATCTTTACAAGCCATACAGCATCTGTATTAACTACCAATTTTGCCTCTGTAGCATAAAAGCAGCTACTGACAATACATAACAGAACTATCATGGTCACATTACAATAAACTTTTATTTACAAAATAAGGAACAAATCGGATTTGGTCTGTGGGCTATACTTTGCCAATCCATGATCTATACGATGATCATCAATGACTGATAAACCATTAGATGAAAGGCTGACGGGGAACCTTCCAGTGGATGGTAACCAGGCTGACAAGAATACACCCCTGCTGCGATCAACTGTAACATCACAGAGAGTCAGAATCTGATATTATGTAGTAAGAGATACTTAGCACCATCTAATAAGGTAATCTGATTAAAAATCTAATGGTTTACAGGAAATACAGGAGGGATTATTAAAGGAACATCCCCTCTATTAAATGACCACAGGGATACAATCAGCAAAATCTAGAATGTGGGAAATTCCAAAGTACAAATGATCTGATTTCTTCAATAAATAAATGGCAAGGAAAATAGTGAAAAAAAAATTAACATCAATTGTAAAGAAATTTAAAAAGAGCAACCAAATGCAACATATGGACCTTGTTTTGGGTCCTAATTCAAATAAACAAATTTTATTTTAAGGGAAAAAAAGATACAATCAGGAAATGTGAACAATGACTAGAAATCTGATTATCCTAAGGAATTTTTTAGATATTTGAAAGGTAGAATCATGGTGCTGTAGTTATGTTTATTTTAAGCATCCTTGGAGAGATTTTTCCAAAAAATAAAATTATATGATGTTTGAAATTTGCCTCATAAATATGTTGGGTTGGTGAGGGTATGGATGAATTAAGACTGATCACATATAGGGGCGCCTAGGTGGCTCGCTCAGTTGTTAAGCGTCTGCCTTCAGCTCAGGTCATGATCCCAGGGTCCTGGGCTCAGGTCATGATCCCAGGGTTCTGGGATCGAGCCCCGCATCAGGCTCCCTGCTCAGCAGGAAGCCTGCTTCCCCTCTCACACTCCCCTTGCTTGTGTTGCCTCTCTTGCTGTCTCTCTCTCAGTCAAATAAATAAAATCTTAAAAAAAAAAAAAAAAAAAAGACTGACCACATATAGATAATACAGAAATTGGAAATGGATATATGGTGGTTCATTACATAGTGCTATCTACTTTTATATAATTCAAAGCTTCTTAATTCATGAGTAATTTATGAAGAAAAACCTCAAAATGGAAAAAAATATTCAACACCTGTTTGGGAACACCAGGTTCCCTAAAAATAAAAAATTTAATGAAAATTACCCCCATTCTACTAGAAGCCAGGTTCAGCACCCATAAAGAGCTAAGTGGAAAGGGAAAAGAGAAAAGGATAAGGAGAAAGAAGGAACCTGCAACTCATTCTCTCCTTCCCTCATTCTAGTTAGTGAAAAAGCTGTGAGGTGCTGCCGGCTGCCCCTTTAAGAATGCCTGGCAAGGACAGAGTATTTTACTTTTTAAGAAAAGGTTTCCCATGAAAATCACTCTGCCTCAAGCTGTGAAAACTGTCTGATATTCTTAGAGCCCCCAAAGATCTTGGCTGTTTCAAAGCAGTAAATAAAAAGTGAGGAAGGGAGAAGAAACTTTTCGGGGGGTGGGGGTGGGGTGGAGTTTCTTTACCAGCTTCCTCAAAATAGAGAAGTAATCAAAACTAAAGGAAAAGAACACAGTATTTCTGCTTGACTCACTTCACAGTTAATAATAGCCTTAGTGGTTTTGAATGGTTCTAAATAGTTACCCAAATTTTCAGGGAGCACTTGGGCCATTTAATTTTTTTTTTTTTAAGATTTTATTTATTTATTTATTTGAGAGAGAGAAAGAGAGAGAGAAACAACATGAGAGGGGATAGGGTCAGAGGGAGAAGCAGGCTCCCTGCTGAGCCGGGAGCCCGATGTGGGACTCGATCCCAGGACTCTGGGATCATGACCTGAGCCGAAGGCAGTCGCTTAACCAACTGAGCCACCCAGGCGCCCTTGGGCCATTTAATTCTACCAAAGGAGACTACAGACACCTGATTTTGGGGGAAGAAAGATCTTCACATTCCATAGTATTCTGGTGTGCCCATCATAGTTAAACATTTAATGATCTAATGGTCAATGCAAACCAAACTGCCACTGAAATACAGAGTAGACAAAAATAGTTTTCAGAAGAAAAATATGCAGTCTAAAAGGACTGACAACACAGACACCAGATCAACTTAAAATACACATCTCAAATTAAAAAGAAAAAGAAAAAAAAAAACTTTATGGGCACTAGGCTAACATCTACTTATTACAACTAGTATTCATTGAAAAAATGCCAGATCCCCAATGGAACTGTAACTTTCTTAATGCCCTATAACTACATTCAAGATGAAATTTCCATTACCTTAAAGGCACCTGGTGATGATTTTTCCTCAAATTAAAAAAAAAAAAAAAAATTTGGAGGCTTTCCTTATGACCACCCTACACATGCCTGTTTTAAAAAAATAAACAGACAACAGATACAGAGAGATAGCAACCTACATCTAAGTCTTTATTATTTTCATTACTATTAATAATAGCAGCCAAGATTACTAGGTACCAGACACTGTGCCAAGCACCTTACATGCGTAATTACCTCCTTTAAGCTTTACAATCCCCCAGAAAGGTAACTGAAGTTAATAACTTGTCTAAGCTCACTATACCTGATCAAAGAGAGGGCTCTGACCTTATGATGTCAAATATAGAGATACCTAAAGACAGTATCAAATCTCACTCAAATGGCGCTTTAATTTACATAGTTTTCTCTAAAACCTTCCCCTCCCAAACATGGAGCTCATCTATACAAAACAAAGGATGCAGGACATGCATCAACTAGTCAATTTATTCTCCTTTCCTTTTCCCTAAATAGAGCAATTTATACCCTTTCCTAGTACTACTGCTAAATTGCTGTTCCTAAGTAAAACCCAGAAGTTCATTACAATCTCATAGTAGCATAGTAAGGTCAAAAGAGCAAAGATTTAGGGATCAGAGAGATAAGGGATTGGACCATAACAGTGGACATTCCCAGTTCTGCCCTGTAAGTAGTTTGTGTCCTCTACCCTCCAGAAGTGCCTTGGGTTCCTTGTCTGTAAAATGGAGAGATTACCTAGGCCCTGTGAAATAATGCTCTTTAAATGCTGGCTCCCTTCCCTTCTCTTCTAAAATAAAAAGCAAGGTCCAAATACCAAAGGCAGGACTTCCAAAGTGTGATCCAAGGAATACAGGGATCCTACAAGCTACATTTTCTAAACTTCTTTGGCCACAGAATATTTATTATAGCATAACACCGATTAGAGTAACTAGTGTAGGAAACACTAACCAGAGGAATTCCATACAGGCCAAAGAAAAAAAACAACAAAACAAAACACTTTGCTTCAGATTTTACAACAGCTCTTTTGGCTCTTTAGTGTTCATTTTTATCCACTATGTAGTTTCTGCCTTCTTTCTGTACAGTTGAGCTGGCAAAGAAGTGCCTTCTGGAGATATGAATACTCTATGTATTAGACACTGTATATTAAAAGCCAGATATCCTCTAATAAGTGTGGTCCAAAAAATATAACTGATGAAAAACAGAACTTAGTATCGCAAAGTAAAAAGAAAACAGTATTTTTCCAAAAGTCTTCCATTACAGAATAGAGGTGACAGGGAAGGAAAAATCCATATATCAGTTTTCATTTACCAGAATCGTAAGAAATAAGCCAATTATTACAAACAAAATGTGTACCTGGCCTCACTGGCAGGCAATAAGGCAAGGCAGAGGGTGGGAGCCAATTATACTTTACCTGAATTTTGTATCATTACAGGGTTTCATTATAATCTGACACTTAAAACACTCATCAACTAAGAAAAGTTGCTCAGAAGCACAGAAAATTTTCTCCAAGTCATGGGAATCTTAAATCAACCTTTTAAATTAATATTTAACTACTCTCAAAAACTACAGAAATTCTTAAAAAGAAAAACATGATTATAAATGGATATGTTAAAATTTGGTTTTTATACTTAAGATTGACTGTTTTAAATTTATTTTTCAATATTCAACATTTATTAAGTGCCAACTTGATAAAGAGAATCTTTATGTTCAAGAATAATATTAAGCAACAAGAAAAATACTGAGATACATGACCACAGGAAATAGCAAGGATGGAAGCAGGTGAAGTCTAACACTTTGCCTTGAGTCGTTATCTGCGCTTAAGATTAGTGTCTTCAAGTTACCAGGGGTAGGAAGGCTCCATTTTTGCACAATCATTCACATTCTCTCAGGCCAGTAAAGCAGTTAAGGATAAGAATTACCTGAATTGGAATACAGGCTCTGCCATCTGCTGGTTCTAAAACTTTGGTGAAAGTTAGTTAACCACTATAAGTCTCAATTTCCTCAAAGATAATGGGATCTGGCTCGACACTGACTTTGCAGTATGGATTTCAACTATATTTCTTACCCATTTCTTATAGCCACTGTTTTACAGATAGCCTGTATTAATTTTGAAAGCAAAGTATTTGCTCTTAAAGTTTTTAACAAAAAAGTATTTAATATTTTAACTTTACTTGTACATGACTGACAATTGTGTTCCTCTTGGTAAGAAACATTATAAAAAGTGAAAGTTCCTAAGCTTTACCCACAGAAACTTAATTCAATCAATTTCATACAATTTTCCTATTCTCTTTCCAAATTATAAAGGCCACACAGTGCAGGAATTAAGAGAACAAATTCAAAGTATGGTGACAAAATTTGCTGGCTATGTAGGGCCCTCTCAGCTTCAAGTTTACTCATTTATAAACTATATTTGCCTTACCACATTGTGGTAAAGACTGAATGAGATACAAATAAATTGCTTAGTACAGTACAATGACAGTAAGTACTCAAAAGTTTTTTTTCTTTTATGTGAAGTCTGGTGTCCTGAGTTCAACATGCTGGACCTGTTCTCGACTACCTATAAGATCCTGAATAAATCAATTAAAATATTTTTAACTTAACTTCTTCATCCATTAAATGAAGATAATATTGTCTCAAAGCATTATGAAAGTTAAATGAAAGGACAGTGCTTGGCACACAGTAAATACTCAAAGGGTAACTGAATCTGAATTACTCTAATTCTAAGAGCTGGCCTACCATCAATATAGCATCCACAGAAACTCAATACCCATCATAAGCATAAACATTTTTCTCATTAACTTCGTTCCCAACCCTCACTCTCATGGTCCACAGCAGCTCTGCTCATCTCTTCCCTAAACTTTAGAAAGTACACAGGCTTTCTCAGGTATATGTGAAAAATAAAAAGATTTTTTTAATTGGAACACTGCATTTTTAAACAATATTTTACACCTAAATTAATGCTGGTAGCTGACATGCTGTACAATTTACATTGATGCTATATGCAAGGCAGTAGAGTCAGAGAATCCTCTGGTTCTTGGGATCTTCCTTTTCTAAGGATCCCAGGAATTGGTCCATCTGCTCCAATTTTAGAAATCATGACACATGCCCTTTACTTTTTACCAGGTATTCATCCTCCACTATGGCAGAAATATAATACTAGAACATTCCTTCTATCCTTTGAACGTACACAGTCACTCTCTAATTTTTCTAGAAACTCACAAGAGGCAAATATATATATTAAAGTCTCAAAAGTCTCTCAACAAAGGTTATCCCTGATGTTCAACTGAATTTAAATAGAACTATGCTTTGTTCTTTAGTAACTCCTCTTGGATTTCAAGGAGGGTGTACCAAACAATTGTTACTTAAACAGAGAAAACAAATCTCTTCCATGTCTAAAAATCATGCCCTAGGCCAGTCAAACATCTCACGATGTACACAATTAGTCACAGAGGCAGATACCATGTTGATCAGTAGAATCCAAATTATTACTGACAACATGACTTCTCAAAACCAAATACAGACAGCCAAATTTTACAGCTAGTTAGGAGGCTGGATTATTTAGCAAGAGAGCCCATATTGTTTATTAGTATTTCTCTCTCTTGAATTGATATACTAATATGCCACTACTATATCAAACAAATATTATCTTAGAGACACAAAAAAGGTCCTATAAATTAAAGTTTTCATAAATCCCCACAATACAGTTATACATCTAAGTTAATCCATGATGAAAGGGCCTGTTAATATTTAAATATTGTCTCTTTATCTCCTGTAGAATAATCTACTTGGTGAAAACTGAAAAATTGATTTGGAGACTTCTTTGATCTAAATCTTCTCATCTATCCTCACCCACTCCAAATAAAATCCTGGAAGGCTTGTGTGTATTGTAGTGGCTGGATAAGTTCAATGTTTCAAAGGTACTGTGCTCACCAACCAGTACAACCTAGCACCCAAGTTCTTTCATTCATTCAGCTACCCATCCAAAGACTTGAGTCATTCAGTGCCAAGCACATAGTATAAAGTGTCTATAATTCTGTCTTTATCCTTTCCCAAGTATTGCTCCTTCATTTTTAAATAAAAATTCATATTTAGGGGCGTCTGGGTGGCTCAGTTGGGTAAGCGTCTGCCTTCAGCTCAGGTCATGATCCCAGGGTCCTGGGATCAGGCTAGTGTCCAGCTCCCTGCTCAGTAGAGTCTGCTTCTCCCTCTGTCCCTCCCCCTGCTCGTGCATGCGCGCGCGCGCTCACTCTCTCTCATAGATAAAATCTTTTTTCAAAAATTCGTATTTAACTTTATAAATTAATTTCCTATATCGAAACTTAAATGTTCCTAGAAATCACAGTGATAGTTTGGTGATCTGGAAACTCTATACCATGTAACTACCATGCATAGTATACACATAACTACCATAACAAATTGCCTTCAACTCAAACATGTATTAAGTGACCCTATTTAAAAGGCACTGTGCTCCACACTGCAGGAAATACAAAGATAAGTAAAATACTCCTTTTGCCACACTCCTTTTGCCTAAAATCCCCTAGGGAGAGACAAAACAAGTTAACCAGAATGCAAGGCAGAATATAAGAAGGGTGATAGAGAGTGCTATAGGAGTTACATGCAAGTGAATTTCACGCCTTGGGGTAAGGCATGGATGGGAATAAGTGGCTGAAGTGGCATTTGAGACTCTGAAAGCTGGGTAGGTCTTTGAAACAGCAAGGGGAGATAACGTATGACAAAAAATATTTAGACTAATAAGATTCCATCGGGGTCAGGACAATCATGGCAACAACAACATTTAACAAACATACCAATAAGAATTCAATATACGTTTTAACAGTTGTGCTAAAATATGGGGAAAAATCATTACCTCCTATAACAAGCACCTTTCTGAAGAACATAAATTTCTCAACCTCCTTTAATGTGGTATAAAATTTCAAAATTAACTGAAGACATGACTAAAAACAAAACAAAGCAATAAGACATCAATGCAGTATTTTTGAACTACATACATCTTATCTGTTCCTTGAAAATACACTATGATTAAACAGATTGACAACAGTATTACACGATAACACAATTCCTACACAAAATTCTAAACCTACACTGTCCAATAGGATAATCAATAGCAACATGTGGCTACTGAGCTCTTAATATGTGGCTACTCCAAATTAGGATATGCTGTAAGTGTAAAATACCCACTAGGTTGTGAAGATTTAGTACCAAAAAAAGAATGTAATATATCTCATCAGCAAATTTTGTATTGATTACATGGTGAAATAATATTGTGGATACACTAGGTTAAATAAAAATATTATTAAAATTAAGTTCACCTGGGGCGCCTGGGTGGCTCAGTAGGTTAAGTGTCTGCCTTCGGCTCAGGTCATGATCCCAGGCTCCTGGATCAAGCTCTGCATCGGGCTCCCTGCTTGGCAAGGAGCCTGCTTCTCCCTCTCCCTCTGCCCCTCCCCCTGCTTGTGCGAGCTCTCTCTCTCTCTCTCTCTCTCTCTCTGTGTCAAATAAATAAATAAAATGTTAAAAAGAAAGAAAGAAAGAAAATAAAGTTCACCTGTACTTACTCACTCTTTTTAATGTGGCTCCTAGAAAGTTTTATATTATAAATGTGACTCACATCTGTGGCTTACATTGTATTTCTACTGAATAACTCTGGTTTAAACAATTGTTTAATATTAATTTTTTTCAGATTTCTGTACTTGTTTTAGCCTGTTGTTCAGATTTCTGTACTTGTTTTCGCCTGTCGCTTCATGTTGGCATGGTAATCACTTGATCATAATGATATATAGTAACCTCCCAAACATCTATGCCTCAGTGTCTAGACACTAAAAAGATGAGACACATGTCAAAAAAGTGTGTCAGCTTAACTACTCTTTTTGAGCAAATGTGTAAAAAAAAACAACCAACAAACAACTTTTCTAGATACATTTACCAAGCAGTTAATTTTGGGGGCACTGTTGGCTGATGTCATGAGATTAAGGTAAGTACTCGGTGATACAAAGACATGGGATCCAGGGAAATAGGAGTGGACCCTGAATAGCAATGAAGTCAGGGTGACAGTTATACAGAGGGGCCTGGAGAACTACCAAGCCAGATATCAGCAATAAGATGAGGACTCCAGGAAAGGACAGAGGGTGGAGTAGAATCTAGAGAATCCTTGATAAAATTTGAGGGGTAAAAAAATCAAGATTATCATAATTGCAAACAATATAAGAAAAAATGAAAACAATAAATTGTAAAAAAAAAAAATTAAAAGCAAAGGAAATGCGACTGCCACTTTGGGAACAGTTTAATAGTTCCTTAAAATACTTAACAGTTACCATACAACCTAGCAATTCCACTCCTAGGTATACTTTTATATAGGTATATAAAAGACAGGAAAATCTATGTCCACACAAAAACTTATTCACAAATGTTCACAGCAGTATTATTCATACTAGCCAAAAAGTAGCTAACAATCCAAATGCCCATCAACTGAAGAATAGATAAACAAATGAATGCAATTCCGTATCATGGAATATTATTCAAAAATAAAAAGGAATGAAGTACTGATAAATGCTACAACATAGACGGACATAGAAGACATTATATGAAATAAAAGAAGTCAGTCACAGAAACCACATATTGTATGATTCCATTCATATGGAATGTTGAGAATAGGCAAATCCATAGAAACAGAAGTAGTTTAGTAGTTACCTACAGCTGGAAGGAAGGAGAATGTGGGGAACGACTACCATTGGATACAGGATAATAGCACATACAAAGATGTGCTAGTATTAGTTGATAGTTGCTCAACTCTGTAAACATACTAAAACCACGGTACACTTAAAATGAATAAATGTTATGGTATGTGAACAATATCTCAATAAAGCTGTTTTTAAAACGCTTTTAAAAGCACACTACCTGCTTCTGCTAAGAATACTGCTTAGTGTCTAGATACTGAGTATTAATCATTTGAATAATAATTTAAAAAATTATTTAGCTAAAAATAGTTGTATAATTATAAAAGCATGCAGGCAAAAGGGGGATAAAGATGAGAATAAATAATATCTATCATAATGAGAAACCAATAAACAATATCAAAAAGTAATTTTAACAAATAGGTAAAAGTATACTAATTAAAAATATGACAAAAACTAATAAGAGAAAAACAGCTGTCACAGTTAAGTTTGCTTATGAGAAATAGGAGAAAGAGAAGAGTGGCTTCCATAAGACTTTCTGCACAATTTGATTTCTTTAAATCGTATGAATGTACTATTTTATAAAAATTAAAAAAAAAAAAAGACTAGGGAGTGCTTGGTTTAGAAGCAGAATGAAACCGTGCGCTCTTAAAGAGGTAAAAGGCACAGGCTTCATTGACACTGACGCACTCTGCGCCTCTGATCTCTCAAGAGAACAGGTTTTTCTCATCTAAGATGTTAGAAAAATGGAAAGTTAAAGGAAAAATGAATTTCCCTTTGTGTTTTTCTTTACCATGACAAATAAACAACTACTTCCAGCAAGAACGATAATATGTACTTGACGCTATGGATCACTTCTCAAATACACAGAGTAGGAAATATTTTAAATGTACCAAGTGTTCACTGGTTGTGACCATTAACATTTTACCTCTTATTGCCAAGAGAAGCACCCTCTCATCTTTGCACTTACTCCCCATCTAACTCACACTCAGTAAAATAAGGGTTTAGTAACCTACTATAATAGAAAACATTAGCAATTTTCTAGAATTATTGATTTAAATTGTGTTTTAATTCTTTTTTTTTTTTTTTAAGATTTTATTTATTTATGTGACAGAGAGAGACACAGCGAGAGAGGGAACACAAGCAGGGGAGTGGGAGAGGGAGAAGCAGGCTTCCCGCGGAGCAGGGAGCCCGATGCGGGGCTCGATCCCAGGACCCTGGGATCATAACCTGAACTGAAGGCAGACGCTTAACGACTGAGCCACCCAGGCGCCCCAAAATTGTGTTTTAATTCTAACACTCTTATGCTAAAGCTGTGTTCATTTAGGTATGTATACACAAAATATAACTCCATAATAGAAGTAACGTGTGAAGAATCAGAGTATCTATAGAAGGATTCTTAAGACACTGGAATGCTATCCCCAGGAAAGGGAACTGGTAGTTTAAAAAGCAGAAGACAGGGCGCCTGGGTGGCTCAGTCGGTTAAGCGACTGCCTTCAGCTCGGGTCATGATCCTGGAGTCCTGGGATCGAGTCCCGCATCAGGCTCCCTGCTCAGCGGGGAGTCTGCTTCTCCCTCTGACCCTCCTCCCTCTCATGCTCTCTGTCTCTCATTCTCTCTCTCGCAAATAAATAAATAAAATCTTTAAAAAAAAAAAAAAAAAAGCAGAAGACAAAGACATCACTAAAACCTTGAAAATTTTGAATCACGTGAATAAATTCCATTTTTTAAAGCAAAATATGTAAATAAGACTAGCATGTAATTGTCTATCATACAGCATCCAATTAGTAATATTGTTGTTATTGCTATAATTATAAAATATGATATACCTATATACATACAATTATGTACTATTACTGAAACCCTACCAACTCAAAGCTTCCCCCTTCCCTTCAGAGTTTAATAGAGTGTGAAAACTGAAATTCCAATGGGGAATTGCAGCAAATACACCTGCAATACTGGCAGTCTGATGCTAGGTATTTATGCCAGCACCACAAATTCTTCAGATGCTGCTTCTACAGACTTAAAAATCTAGGAGCAGCAATTTGACTCAGGTCAGTAACTTCAACACATGTCATGAAGAAAGTGGTTAATTGGGGCGCCTGGATGCCTAAGTCGTTAAGCGTCTGCCTTCGGCTCAGGTCATGATCCCAGGGTCCTGGGATCGAGCCCCACATCGGGATCCCTGCCCGTCAGGAAGCCTGCTTCTCCCTCTCCCACTCCCCCTGCATGTGTTCCCTCTCTCGCTGTGTCTCTCTCTGTCAAATACATAAATAAAATCTTTAAAAAAAAATCTTTAAAAAAAAGTGGTTAATCAGTTAAAAGGAATTAACTGGGGTGCCTGGGTAGCTCAGCTGGTTGAGCGTCTGACTCTTGATTTCAGCTCAAGTCATGATCTCAGGGTCCTGAGATTGAGCCCTGTGTGGGATTCCATGTGAAGCCTGCTTGAGATTCTCCCTCTGCCCCTTCCCCTACTTGCGTGCACACACGCTCTCTAAAAAAAATAAAAAATAAAAAAATAAAAGCAGCTTTAAAAAAAAAAAGAATTAACTAACTTTATGGAATTAGGGTTAAAGGAGTCACATTTTTAAGACAGGTTACCCTTCTGTGGAAAGAAATCTAAAACACCCAACATTTTTTAGTTATATTAGCCAATGAAGCCCCTAAGAATCTCTTAGACTTCCAAAAGATGATTGGATTGCCATGATTGTCCTTTTTCTTCAGATCAACAATTAAGATATCCACCTTTTCAAATTCTCATTAACAGGTCTTAAGTATGGTTGGTAAAGTTACTAAAAGCTAATCATAATTCATAAAAAAGCTTAAATAACCCCATGCAGTGCCTTCTAAGTATTCCACAGATGGAAGATATGAGGTTAAAATCCAAACAGCAACTCCATAATACCACAAAAGAAAAAAAAAAAGATAACAAACCTTAAATCGATAAAATGCTATTGCTGAATAATAAGTTTATCTGGGCTAGCATATTAAAAACTTTTGTACCTTTATCCATATCACTGAAATGCAAACAGAGTTGGTCAACCGGGCAGTGATGACCCATTTCTCTTCCTCATCACTTCAGTGACCAACAAATTAGAGAATGTTTGATGTAGTGAGAAGTTATTACAGAACCCCAGGTATCCTCCTGCCCTTTTAAAAGAAATTTAATTTAAACTTCTCTAGGTCAACATTTTGAACAATTATCAGAGTGATTTCCCCTGAAGCTTGTAAGCCTACGTAAGTAATCCCAACATGCTTGCTTTTCCTTCTATTCTTTTAAGGAAGTGTAATGCTTAATATCAGTATCCATTCATTCCCTTCTAATTTGCAATTTTATAAAACCAGACAACCGAATGAATTACAACTATGTGTTAAATAATAATAAAAAATTGTAAATAACAGCCTAAAAACAAACATATGAACAAAGTGTTTGCACCATTTGTCTGGGGATTTCAGATGTTCAGGAGCCTTTTTGGTTTACTTCCTGATTGTCAAATACCAACCAATTCCAAAAAAGGTGATGTTCCAAATAACCCAATTCCATGCTGACGCATAGCTGTTATTCTTTAAAAAACAACAACAAAAAAAAAACCCTGAAGCCTCACAGTTACAACAAATGTCCAATAGACACTTGACTGATTGTATATATATATAATCACAAAACTACACACACATACACTCATGAAGTTTGCTGTCAAATACTAAAAGGAGGAAGAGAACACTTAGAACACTTCACAACCTATAGGAAGAGACAGAAGTAAAAATCCTTAATAGCTTATTTGAAGAATCACATTCTAATATTACCTGGAAATATAAATACACCAGATTTATGTATGAACATCAGTACTTTTCAATAAAAAAAAAAGTTCTCTGAACATTAAAAAAATTCCATACATTACTTTTTTGACCGGCATAATCCCTAATATTTCCATTTTCATGTTTGTCTTAAGAAGTTTTCCTGAAATCTTAAGAGAATTGACCATTTTTTCAATATAACTGTGAATACTTAAGTACTCTATTTGCTAACAGGCATGCCTGAAACTAATTTCAAAAGCAGTATTAATGAAATTAATGAAAGTCTTACACATACACTGATTATCAATGAAAGACTATCCTAAAAGCAAAAGGCACTTTAGCTTATCTCTGGAATCCAAGTAACAGGTAACAGCATTACAATTCTCTATAACATATACAATTTAGAGCAAGAGCTCTAGAATCAGAATGTCTGGGTTTAAATTCTAGCAAAGCAACTTTCTGTCCAAGTAATCTTGGATAAATTGTTACACCTCTCTAAATTTCATTTACCTAATCTATAAAGTATGGATAACAGTATTAGCTAAGTTTGTGGAATTGCTGTAATGATTACACTGAAATACTGCAAATAAAGAATTTGGCACAATGCTCATTTAGAACACAGTAAACATTCAATAGACATATCACATGTCAATCACATTATTATTTGTGGCCACTTTCTATTAAAGTAACCTATTTATTTTTAGCTTCAAAAGCCTAGGATTTCACATGATATAATTAAGGATAATGAAAAAGAGTTCTAACATTAGTGCTTTGTACCAGTGTTACTAATATTTTTGCCTGCCTACCCACCTCTCTGACTTTAAGGCATGTCTGTTCAATCCTAGGCCTGTAAGTTCATTTAAATTTCACCACCATCTAAAATACAAGTTTCTAGAAAAACAGTTCCTCTTCCATCAGAAATGTTTACTTTTTATTAAATTGATTTCTAAGGACAATCAAGAAATTAATGACTCCAGAATATGTTGAAAAGAGAACATATTAAGGGATTCATATTTTATGCCACTGTTGGCCATGGCACCCTGGAGACAAAAGGAAAAGTTGATTTGGCAGAATTGAAAAGCAAAAAAATACATCTTTGCCTCAATCTGATCAAACCAGAATGCTTCTAAGAAAACTATTCAATACAAAAATATAAGATTCAACTATTTACAAAATTTTAACTTGCATACCCTTTAAAAGTAGACCTTTCTCCATAAAACATAAGCAAAAGTGGGCAGGGGGATTGTAAACTAAGAACCCAAATCTACAAAGTTTTATCTGTATATTTTATAACAGACCAAGCTCATTACAGATACAGTATATACTGAAATAATTTTCTGAATGTCCATTATGTGCTGAGTATTAACTCATTTTTAAAAACAGAAAACTCAGTAATAAACCAAACAGAATAAATGTCCCTTTTTAAAATTAATTTAATGGTAGAAATTTTTGGAAAAACAAATTGTTCTCCTTTAACTCTACTGTCAGTTTTTCCTTGTACTATTCACACAGGTCTTTATATGAATATACATTTCTACATCACATTCAACCAATTTCAAATACAATTCACATAACCAAGGAAGATTTGTACAATCCAAGATAGAAGCAAAGACTGCAACCTCTACTCTGAAACCAGTAAACCATAAAAATACCTCTACTCTTGAAATCATTGTTAAGATTCCCTTTCCACCACATCCCTAACCTAAAAATATGCTAGAAAATGATGCTAAATGTTCCAACAAATTCATTTACTTATAGTGATTATGTTTTTAGAACAGTATCTAGGAAATCAGGTTGGTCCTGTTAGTACCAGCATATACTCCAGTCACACCCACGTGCTGTCCCTCCATTCTCCATTGCAGGGTGGAGCATCACAAGAGACACCACAGACTTACAGTCTGCCCATCCCCATCCCTATCCCACAATCCCACGAGTCTTAATAAAAAATATGAAACATGTGGCATCAGGTCAGCATATGCCTGTTTCACGGCATTCTCTATAGAGCACACAAAAACAGAGCTCCCCCAGTCTCAGAATCTGCTGCTGACACTTAAAAAACTCTGGTTTCACCAGCCTTGCTGTTTCTCCAAAACAGTATTTCACACCTGCAACTGAAGTCCAAAACAAGGGGCAGACGGCACAGAGTGCAAGAACTGACTTTCATGTGAACTATGCCAGTGAAATGAATGTCACCTCATTTTCTCAATGACATTCCCAATCAGCCATAAATTGATTTGTGAATCTCTGGGTTCCCTTAAAGTTTGTCCTAGTACCTGTGCCTTAAAATCATTTCACAATTAGCATTCTACAGATGCATGCAACAAGAAAGCATGCAATTCTTATATGAAACTATTAGTGTTTTAACAACTCTGGAAAGGTGTGGTCGGGAAAGGAATGAAAACTTAATGAAAGTAAGGCTTTCAGCCTCATACATGAGCTCTCACCCACATAAACATGGATGATCTAGAAATTGGCTAAATTCTAATAACCTAGTTTTTAGATGTCACAAGGAAATGAAACTCCCCTGGGAACAGAATAACTCTAAGTTGCCACGTAGTTTTTGGTTTTAATACAATATAACTAAACAATGCACAATAATATGCAACTACTATTAATTATTCTCTCTTCACTAAAAAAAAATTGATGTAAAAAGTTTTATATGAGGAAATAAATGATACTGATTTACTTTCCTCTTTCTAAATCTTATATTTAAAAATTAAACCTAGCCAATTAGCTAAATTTTTGCCAACAGTATACCAAAAGGATTTATTACTAATATTTTAACCAAAATCACCATAGAAAGTCCTTTACCTTCTCTTTTTTGAGTAAAATATTATGCAATTCTACAGGAGGAACTGTATAGCTGCTAACATTTACTTAACAACACTTGCATCTGAATGTGAACCAAAAAGAAACACTGGTTTCACCGCAGTAAGTAAAAAAAAAAATACCTGAAATATACAAATATACAGGCATCTGTTAAGCGCCTGACTCTTGGTTTGGGCTCAGGTCCTGATCTCAGGGTCGTGAGATTGAGCCCCATTTCGGGCTCTGCCCTCAACATGGAGTCTGCTTGAGTTTCTCTCTCCCTGTCCCTCTGCCCCTCCTGTTCGTGCTCTCCCTCTCTCTAAATAAATCTTTAAAATAAATAAACAAACAAACTTGGGATGAATGCTTAACTCAACCAAAAAGGCAAAAAATATCTATTATAAAATCAACTTTTAATTTCTGCTGGAGCCTCCACAAACCAAATAAAAACTGCTATTATTACTATTACTATCATTATTTTAAGTTTACCTAAGAATAATCATTATTTATGAAAAACGGGTTTTAAACGTACCAAAGATTAAATTAAAGGCTATTTAAAATATCTAGTTTTGGGGCAACCTGGGTGGCTCAGTTGGTTAAGTGTCTGCCTTTGACTCAGGTCATGATCCCAGAGTCCTGGGATAGAGCCCCATGTCGGGCACCCTGCTCCCCAGGAAGCCTGCTTCTCCCTCTCCCTTAGCCCTGCATCTCCCCCTGCTTGTGCTCTCTCTCTCTCCCTCTCTCTGTCAAATAAATAAATAAAATCTTTATTAAAAAAAAATATATCTAAAGTTTCTACGTCACAGTTTAATCCAAAAAATATTTCCACTGTTTTTTTATAAATTACCATGGAACTGCTATAACTAGGGTCAAGGGTGAGGCTTTTGAATCTACATAAAAAATTTCTTTTTTAAGACTTTAATAGAAAGCATTTAAATAAAAACCATTAGTTTACTGCTCCCAAAAACAAATCTAACATTTCTAGGTGAAGAAAAATTAGAAACTGTGCAGTTAATAGACTGTAAAGTTAAATATCATTGCCAGTAACCAAATGCTGTCTGCTAAACTTCAAGGGGACCTATAGTACGTTAAATTTTTAAAAAGTGAACTCATCTACCTTCTCATCTCAACACTTTCTCAACTTTCCCATTACAATCGACAATATAACTCAGCAGTCAAGTCTTCCAGACCAACAACATAAGAATTTATTTTTAACTCCTGACTCCTTCCCAAATATTCTCCTTCGATCCAATCCAAAATCCTGCCAGTTCATTATTCACACTATCTCTCAAATGTGTTATTTTCATAACATTTTTACATTTTATTTAATACTTCTTCATGTTCACAACATACCCTACTATCTCCCTGAAAGGGCTCTAATGTCTACTGTAATCCATTAACCCAGCTGCCCAAATCACCTTCCAATATCTGTTCACCAATCTACAGCAAATCCCAATCTCTCTTGAATGACAACCAAACTCTTACAGGCCCCCTCTGCCCTCCATCAGCTATGGTTAACACATTTCCCAAACTCTCTCTTCTTATTATCCTACTTAGGCCCCTTTAACTCAGATTTACCAATTTGCTTGGTAAGTACAAAAATCATCTAACTGCCACACAAAAATCACCATATCTGTGCTTCTGTTCATTCCTTCCATCTAGAAACCTTTATGCTTCTCAATTCAAGCGACTGCCTCCTTTAACACCTGTCTTAAAACACATCTCTGCAGGAAGTCCTTCCTCTCCAACCCAGAGGCCTCACCCCTGTATTCTTCATCCCTCTGAACAAAGCTTTCTACTTGTATTTATACTCTTGCATTCATCATGATATTGTTTTCATAGTTTGTCCCATAACCTGCCTCTACGACTAAATGATAAGCTTTTGAGACCAAGGACTTTAATTTCTTTATATATTTCTCTCTTGAACAGGGTCCCTTAGAACAGTAGCACTGTAACAAATGTTTAATGATACCCTTTTTCTTCTAAAATGTCCTTAAAGTCAAGGTTGTCAAAAACACAAAATTTGCACTGAACTCCAATTTTTTAAATGTTAAGCTGATCTATATAAGAATAGAAAATTAAACACTTTAACCTATGCACTTTACAAGAGTTACTCCGTCCTCAGTCAACAACCCCATTACCAAGAATTAAGGAATCATTTTCAAAGAAAATATCAGAAACAAAATGAAAAGTCCAAAAACTTAACATTATAAGCTATTCTATTTTGCTCTTTGAAATTGATCTAATAAAATAATTGCCTAAAATTGATTTCAAGTGGTTTTTAAACTATATTACCAAGATGAAAAACATACAAACACTCCAGTACCACAAGAGGCTCTTAAGTAGCTATTATAAGATTTGCCTCATCATAGCTGAAAATTACCCCAGAATTTTAAAATATTCCTTTCAAATGACCCCATGAAGTGCTTAGAAAGCTTGACTCTTCTCTGAAAAATGCATCATCAGCTCCCCTCTTCACATACCCAGCATTCTGTACTAGTCACAAAAATAAATAATAAATAACTTTTAAAACTGATCTGCCATTCAGCTACTACCTTAAGACTACCCTGTTTCAGGCAAGTCCAAAAGCGAACATGAATTGAAATCCTGAGCTCAATTAAAAATGATAATTTTAGGTTGCTTAAGGATATAATCAATGTCACATAAAAGCATGTATATATTTTTTAAAAATAGTTCTTCAGTTCTCTCCTTCTCCTAGGCAACAAAAGTTTTTCTTTGCCATCACTGTGCCCCTTTCTCGAGGAATAAGGAAACAATGTAGATAGTTCTGTCAAATTCTGCAAGTATGGTTTAAATAAGCTGTCACTAAATACCACATAAACATATCTACAAATAGATACTTTGGAAGAGTAGATACTTAGTATACCAAACACCTCAAGAACACAGGCTATTTAGCACAAATCTGGTACAAAAGTACATTCTAGCAACAACCCTAAACACAAGCTCAAATATCCCTATTATATTCAGGACTACAGCCTTCTGCAAAAGCTATGGACAGAAAGGTCTAAATCCATATTGTTATAACTAAACCCATAGTTTTATCTCAATGTGGCAGGAAACCAATGCAAGAGCATTTTAAATAGTCCTAAGAAGGGACCCTTGAACTCTAGATCATTTAACAAGTGCTGAATGCGATGGCACCCCAAAACTGAACTTAATGATGAGTCAGTGACAATTAACATTCAACTTAGTATCTGGCAACATGACAATACAAACCTCAATCAAAACTTGGACCTACTTCCAAGTTACCTTTTGATTATACATAAATTATATAGTGGTAAATTGGTAATGTCAAAACGGGAAGGTTAAGAGATAACATTAAATCATGTGTCCAATTAAAACAATGCCTGTAGCGATACTACTGCTCCTGGGTCTACCAGCTCCCACCGACCCTTTCTAAAGGGAGAACTCAAGGCTCCCCTCCAAACGTGAATGCTAGGTACTGAGCAAGTTCATCTCTGGATCAAGAACAAATACTTTGTAATCACACAGGCAAGAAACAAATGTTAGGAGACTGTGACATTTAGCCTTTCTAGCAAGTATAGGAAACTATGATAACCCCTGAGACCTGAGCCAAATAAAATAACCCTCATTTCAAAAGACACATACTCTGCAAATGTACATAACGATTTGAATCGTCTTGTCCTTCTCTTTATTCGAAAGGATGAGCAAGTAAATACTTTCATCACTATTTTAACATGGAAATACTCAAGCACTTGATAAAGCTGACTACCAACAGCACAGAAAGTATAAGAAAAGAAACAAGTTTCAAATCAAATCATCCAAACAAAAAGCATATTCTCTCAATTCAAGGTTAATGAGACCGGGCGAGGTGATATGGGAGGAGGAAAGAGGGAGCTGCCTCATCCTTGACTGAGACAGGTTTTTGCCCTTTTCCACCACCTCTGATTATTATTAGCAGGAGGTTTAATATTTTAAGATCCTGGTTAGTAAAGGCTTTTTATCTTAAGGGTGAGGTGGAGAAGGGGTGTAAAATAAAATCAATACTCACTGCTAACTTTCATGCTGCCAAAAGCTGAAGGCTGCTGCACTGGCTTGCAGCTCTCCGCAAAGGAGGTGGTTCTGGGCCGCCCTGACATGATCACTCTCTTCCCGGATCACCCTCTTTTCCTTCCTTCCTCCTTGTCTTCCTTTTGTTTTATGTTGGGGTGTTAGGTTAATGATAAATGCAGCATTAAGTTCTCCCACAAGAAGATTAAAAAAAAAAAAAAAAGACTTCGTCCTCTTGGCTTTTCACTCCTTTTGTACAGCTATAAAAAAAAAACGAGCGATGTATTTCTCCTTCAAGACAGATCAGTATGGATATTTAACATATAGATGATTTGGGGCTGGAAAAAAAAATACAATTCTTTCCCCTCCCCTTCCTTGGAGGGGAAAAAGGAAGGGGGGAGTCTTAAAAAATATATATCACGTGAAACGGGGGCAAACACTTGATTGAAAATAAGTACTTTGAATATTATATTTTCCTCGGGGATTTTTTTTCCGAGTCAATGAAGAAGGGAAGCGGCGGAAGGATCACGAGTCTCACGCTTGAAAAGAAGGGGGATGGGAAGGAGGGAGGGAGAGGGAGGGGGTGGCTCGGAGATGCGACGGGAAACGCTGCGGCTCCGGCAGCGGCGGGATCCGGCGGGCTGACGGCGGGGGCCCGACGAACTGGAGGCAGGCAGAGTCGCGAGTCAGTCAGAGGCGGGCGGTGGCGGCGGCTCCTCTTCTCATTGCGCCAGGAGCAGCTGCAGGCGGCGGCTGGATCCAGCGGCCATGGCGGCGGCTGTGGCGGAGGCAGCTCCCTTCAGACCCCAGGCAGCGGATCCTCGACTGCTCCCCATACGCCGGGGACATGGGAACCCGGCAACCGCTTCCGTCCCTTGGGGCCCCCTCCCCCGTCCGCGGCACCAGCGCGGCCGCCCTCCCGCCCCTCGCCTCTGCTCGGTGCCCGCTCAGGAAGTGTCCGCGCTTTGCCCCCAGCCCGGAGCCCTGTCAGCGGCTGCGGGGCCGGCTCCTCCTCGCTTCCTTCCTTCCTTTGTCACTCGGCCCGGGCGGCGGCGGCGGTGGTGGCGGCGGCAGCACAAGCCTGCATTCGCCCGGGTCGGGGGCTGCTCTGTGTGAGGAGCGCCGTCTGCGCAGCCGCCTAGCTCTTCCCCACTCCCCCTCCCCCCTCCTACTCGTCCTCCGCCTCCTTCCTCCCCCACCCAGCCTTACACCGCCCAGCGCCCCGCTACCCGCGTAACAGGCGTCTGGGAATCGCCGGCCGAGGTCCGCGCCCGCCCGCTTCGGCTGGGGAGCCGAAGCCGGAGAAGAGCCAATCACGGACGTCGATTGTTTGCGACTCCTCCCGGAAAAAGCCGATCGACCCGAGAAACCAATTAGAAAGTGTCCCTAGAAATCCACGCCCAAAAAAGCGGAAAATGCCGAAGATAGCCGAACGAGAAGAAGGTGGGTTCTCATTCCATGGCTGGCTAGAGGAGAAATTCGACAATGGCAGCAGTGGCCAATCACAGTGGCCGGCCCTCACGAAAAAGCTTGAAGAGTTAAGGACAGTGAAACCCGGAGTCACTGGTGAAACAGCACGGCTGGGCGCCGCGGCCGCCTTGTAATTGGCCGAAAACTCCGCTGGGAGTGTACCTCCCTCAGTGATTGGTGAAGCGAGGGGGGCTTCCGAGGACTGGATGGCCAGTCAGAACGTCTCCTCCCTCGCCAAGGTGGGGAGAAGAAGAAAGAAAAGGGAGGGCGTCTATAAAGCGCCTTTTCATTGGCTTGAAGCTTTGGAACTGGAGTGGGGGCAAAAGGGAAAAGGAGGGAGGCTGAAACCCGTAGCGGCAGCCAATCAGCACTCAGTGCCGTCCAATCGCAAGACCTAGATGCGGTGTGATTGGCCTTCCCCCTCCGGCGGCGGTCCCAAGAGCGGAGAGCCTCGCTCGTGGGGTCGTGGCGGACCGTGTGATGGGCTTGTCTGCGGCTTCTGTCAGCCGTTGTGGAAACCGCAGATAGGGAGCGCGGGCAGTCTGCGCAGCCGGTCCGAAACTGCTGCGGTCAGCGGCGCTGGGCTCGGAGCGCTCAAGCGAACAGAGAGTTTAGAGGGGCTCTCCCCACCCACCAAGAGTCTCTCGGCCCGACGCGGCTAAAATTGCGCGCTGGAGCCTTCCCTCCGCCCGGGATAGCGCGTCGGAAGAACCAGCGTCTTCCCCGAAAGGGCCAGACGGGTCCAGAGCCGCCTACCCAGTCGGGTGCGAACTCTCAGACGCTAAAGTAGGAACAAAGCTTCTAGAGAGGCAGCGCCTCCGGGCGCTCGCGCGCTGCCCAGCAGCGGTGGCCATTGGCAAAGTGAGGCCGATTGCGCCTGGTGTGCGCAGCCAGGCCGGGCCTTCTGGAAACGCCCCTGAGAAATGAGCTCATGCTGGATGCGCGCGCTCCTTGGGCGCGACTGCCCAGCGCAAAACGAGCCCCGAAAACAGGTATGGGGAAATGCCGTCAGGCCGGATATCCTGAAGCCTCCGAGGAAGCGGGGAGTCAGAATAGCCCGTAGCTTTCGGTCCTTTGGAACTAGGACAGTCTATAAATAAAAGTACTAGTTGAGCAGGTTTCTCACATAGGCCGGTGTTCATTGTTCTACTGAGAACCAATTCCTTAGGTTTGCCTGAGGACAGTGAGGTATGGATAAGCCAGGATAGCAGAAAAAGTAGAGTGGACAGTTGCCATCCTGACTGTAATCCCGTGGTGCCTGTAATTTCCACCTGCAGAGTCATCCTTTTTATGAAGATACTATCTCCAGAAAGCACATGTAAAAATACTCATAGTTGATCAGATTACTTAGCTATTGCTTTGAAAAACTTGTGAGGGACTTGGAACAAAGTAAGCTTTGATGGGAGACAGGAAAAGTCTAGGTAGGGTTTGCAGACTCAAATCTATGGGGAGCGGGCGGGCAGAAAAATAAAGCAAATGAATGAAACTGGCCTGGTGTAAAACAATGGAGAATAATAAGAAATGTGACAAATTAGTGTCCATGCTGTAACTGAAAGGAGCAGCTGTTAAGCACTAGCAGATTGTTGCTCACAAGAATGTGGGTCCATTGTTCTGAGATATATGGTTTTTTCCCCCCAAAAGAAACCCTAAAGCTGGATTTTTGTGTGAAATCTTCGGATTTTTAAGTATTGGCAACCGATATTCAGAACCCTGCAGGCCAAACTAAAAACAACCAGGAATAGACATGGCCGGCATGCAATTTGTAATGTCAAACCTGAGCATAGGTTTTATAGCCAATAGAGGCTCTTGTTCTTTGCAGTTAAAAGAAAACATAAGGTCTCTGGATGTCACAGAAATGGATAAAGAATGTTGAAACCAAACTCAGTGCATGGCAACTTTGTCAGGTAATGTCTCTCCATGGCATTATGAAAGACCTTTGCCTCTAGCACCTAAAATGTTGTGAAGCAAAGCTTTAAATCCTGCCTTCCTCTTTACTCCATACCCCTACTTCCAGTTATACCAGCAGGAAAAGTGAATAACAAATGTTTAGGTTATACAAATTGGAAACATGGCTGTTCTTCTATATACAATAAAGTAGAAAAATAGACTTAAGTTTGATTAGTAGCCTTACTGTTACTGCCTTCAAATATTTTGAACTGATGCTGTTAAAAAAATCTGACTCAGGGAAATTTTAAGGAAAAGAAGTATTTCAGTCTAGAAGGGCTTAAGAAGGGAGAAGGTAATGAGAACATACAGAACTGCTGAAATTAACATTCAGTGTATCTCTGAACTTCCAAACTCTTGCTTTACCTTCCACCTGTTGTCAACCACTGATCAGTTTATAATAATTATAATAGTTGATATTTACGGAGTGTTTACAATGTGCCAGGCACTGTTCTTAAGTGCTTCACACATATTATCTCAAATTTATAATACTATGATGTAAGTACTGTTACCACCTCCACTTTTCAGATGGGAAAATGTAGGGCCAGAAAGGTTTACTAACTTACCTGAAGTCAATTAGCTAAAGTAACAGAGCCAGGAATCAGATCTCCTGTTCCTAGCCTCTACTCCATACTTGTCTCAAATGCGGTCCTCACCTCTGCTGGTCTGTCTTGCTTTATCTTGAAGTCTAAGCCTTACATCTTGAACTGTGTGTGACTTGTTGTGAACCTATCTCTAGTTTGGTTTCCTCCAGGGCTCATCAAATGCTCCCTTGCAGAGATCAGTGATTCTGAGCCACAGTAACAATAAACCAAAGGATTAGAAAAAGTTAAATGTAGGAAAGCTGGGTGGTACAGAACAGGTAGTATAGTAGGAAAAAAAGAGGTTGATGAGTGTGTCCCCAAGATAATAATTATGAATTAAAATGCACAATGAGCTAACTTCTGTAGTAATAACAAATTTGTATAGCAGTTTGCAGTTAGGAAGTACTATCATGTTTATAAAGTTTAGGAAGTACTAGTATGAAACTGTTCTGTTTTTATAAATGAGGAAACTGTACACTACAGTAAGTGACTTGCTTAAAATCACTTAGCTGCATTTTTTTTTTTTTAAGATTTATTTATTTATTAGGGAGAGAGTGCCTGCATGAGCAGGGGGAGGGGCAAAGGGAGAGGGAGAAAGAATCTCAAGCAGGCTTCCTGCTGAGTGCAGAGCTCAACTTGGGGCTGGATCTCATGACCATGAACCAAGCCAAAATCAAGAATTAAACGCTTAGGGGCACCGGGGTTGCTCAGTTGTTTAATAGTCTGCCTTTGGCTAAGGTCATGATTCTGCAGTCCCAGGATTGAGCCCCATGTTGGACTCCCTGCTCAGTGGGGAGTCTCCTTCTCCCTCTTCCTCTGCCCCTCCCATTGTGTTCTCTCTCTCTCTCTCAAATAAATAAAATTTTTTAAAATAAAATTCTTTAAAAAAAATAATCAGACGCTTAACCAACTGAGCCACCCAGGCACCCCAATGTAGCTGCATTTTTAATTGAAACTAGGAGAAAATATAGGCAAGCTTAAGAATAAAGATGGCAAATAGGATATGAGATGCAGTTTAATTAAATGAACCCAGAGTCACCCATTCCAAATAGAAGTCCACAGGGAAACTCTTCTTTGAGGACCTCATTTATTTAGCAAACATATATTAAACCCCTAAACTTTGGGTGCTGGTCGTCAAAATTTAGTAAGATATGGTCTCTTTGCTCCAGATACTTGTAGTCAAATACTATGAGATAAACAAGAGTTGTTTAGTAATGAACTCTAGGAAAGCCCTCCAATATCAAGGTCAAAGATTAAGAAAAAAGGGAAAATAAACACATTTATTGAGCACTTACTTAATTTCTCTCAAAACCCCAAGAGATAGGTATTATTAGCCCTTCTTTTAATACACAGAGGGAAAGATAAGTACACGCTCGAGGTCTCATGATCAGTGAAGGCAGAGCGGGAGGGGCACCTGGGTGACTCAGTTGGTTGAGCATACAACTCTCGGTTTCTGCTCAGGTCATGACCTCATGGGTTGTGGGATCAAGCCCCACATCAGTTTCCATGGTCAGCAGGGAATCTGCTTGAAGATTCTCTCTCTCTGCCCCTCTCCCCACTTGCATTTGTGCATGTGCACGCGCTCTCTTTTTCTCTCTAAAATAAATAAATTCTTAAAAATAAAAGAGCTGGGATGGGATTTACACCTGAGTGTCTTTCTGCTAGATTACTCTGCCTTCCATCAAAAATAACATTGTTTATCTCATTTACATAAAATTATCTGGCAAGCACACACAGATGTCTGGAAATACTCATTTTGATGGCATTTTGGATGATCTTTATTGTCTCCATGCTTTCCAGTAACATCTTCATTTTCCACTTTTACATAAGAAACAAAACACTTAAGAAGAAAACACAAAGGTAGGATTGCAGAAGAACCAAAGAAAAAAGTGAAATTGCTCAATTTTATTAGGAATTAATAAACTGACACAGAGGCACCCTTGGTCAATAATTTTGATAAATGTTCCACAGGAAAATAATCTAACAGGAAATGTAAGTAATTTTTTTTGGATGTTGAGTTTTATAAGTTCTTTACAGATTTTGGAGGCTAACCCTTTATCCAATATGTCATTTGCAAATATCTTCTTCCATTCTGTAGACTGCCTTTTAATTTCACTGATTGTTTCTTTTTTTGTGCAAAAACTTTTTATTTTGATGAAGTCCCAATTGTTTTTGCTTTTGTTTCCCTTTCCTCAGGAGTCATGTCTAGAAAGGAGTTGCTGTAGCCGATGTCAAAGAAGTTACTGCTTGTATTCTCTTCTAGGATTGTTATGGTTTCAGGTCTCACATTTAGGTCTTTAATATTTGAATTTATTTTTGTGTTTGGTGTAAGAAAGTCCAGTTTCATTCTTCTACATGTTGCTCTCCAGTTTTCCCAACACCATTTGTTGAAGAGACTGTCTTTTTCCCATTGGATATTCTTTCCTGCTTTGTCGAGGATTAATTGACCATATAGTTGAAGTTCATTTCTGGGTTTTCTGTTCTGTTGATCTGTATGTCTATTTTTGTGCCAGTACCATACTGTTTTGATCACTATAGCTTTGAAGTATAACTTAAAGTCTGGAATTGTGATGCCCCCAGCTTTGCTTTTCAAGTTTGCTTTGGCTATTTGGGGTCTTTTGTGGTCCCTACAAATTTTAGGATTATTTGTTCTGGCTCTGTGAAAAATGTTGGTGGTATTTTGATAGGGATTGCATTAAATGTGGAGATCGCTTTGGGTAGTATAGACATTTCAGCAATATTCTTCTGATCCATGAGCATGGGATGTCTTCCTTTTCTTTGTGTCATCTTCAGTTTTTTTCCTCAGGGTTTTATAGTTTTCAGAGTACAGAGTACAGGTCTTTCTCTTTGGTTAGGTTTAATCCTAGGTATCTTATTGTTTTTGGTGCAGTTGTAAATGGGATTGATTTCTTAATTCCTCTTGCTGCTGCTTCATTATTAGTGTATAGGAATGCAATGCAATTATCGGTGTATAGAAATGCAACAGATTCTGTATATTGATTTTGTATCCTGTGACTTTACTGAATTTATTTATCAGTTCTAGCAGGTTTTTGTTAGTGGAATCTTTTGGGTTTTCTATATGTTGGTATCATGTCATCTGCAAATAATGAAAGTTTTAGTTCTTCCTTGCCAATGTGGATGCCTTTTATTTCTTTTTGCTATCTGATTGCTGTGGCTAGGACTTCCAGCGCTGTGTTAAATAACAGTGGTGAGAGTGGACATCCCTGCTTATTCCTGACCATAGAGGAAAAGCTCTCACTTGTTCCCCATTTAGTATGATATTAGCTGTGGGTTTTTCACATATGGCCTTTATTGGGTTGAGGTATGTTCCCTCTAAACCTACTTTATTGAGAGTTTTTATCACAAATGAATGTTGTACTTTGCCAAATGCTTTTCTGCATCTGTTAAAATGATCATATTGTTCTCCTTTCCTTTATTAATGTGGTGTGTCATATTGATTGATTTGTGAATATTGAACCACACTTGCAACCCAGGAATAAATCCCACTTAATCATGGTGAGTGATTTTTTTTAATGTAATGTTGGATTTGGTTTGCTAGTATTTTATTGAGAATTTTTGCATCCATGTTCATCAGAAATACTGGCTTGTAGTTCTCTGTTTTTTAGGGGAGTCTTTATCTAGTTTTGGTATCAGGGTAATGCTGGCTTCATAAAATGAATTCGGAACTTTTCCTTCCTTTTCTGTGTTTTTGAACAATTTCAGAAGACTAGGTATTAACTCTTTTTAAATGTTTGATAGAATTCACCTGTGCCATCTGGTCCTGGACTTTTGTTTGTTGGGAGTTTTTTTATTACTGATTCAATTTCTTTGCTTGTTATCAGGCTATTGAAGTTTTCTGTTTCTTCCTATTTCAGTTTTGGTAGTTTTTATGTTTCTAGGAATTTATCCATTTCTTCTACGTTGTCCAATTTGTTGGCATATAGTTTTTCATAATATTCTCTCATAATTGTTTGTATTTCTGTGATGTTGGTTGTGATTTCTCCTTTCTCGTTTGTGATTTTATTTATGTGGGTCTTTTTCCTTTTTTGACAAGTCTGGCTAGAGGTTTCTCAATTTGATTATTTTTTTCAAAGAACCAGCTCCTGTTTTCATTGATCTGTTCTCTTGTTTTTTTAGTTTCTGTATCATTCATTTCTGCCCTAATCCTTATTATTTCCTTCCTTCTGCTGGTGTTAGGCTTCATTTGTTGTTCTTTTCCTAGCTCTTGTAGGTGTAAGGTTGGGTTGTTTGAGATTTTTCTTGCTTCTTGAGATAGGCCTGTTTTGCTATACACTTCCCTCTTAGGATCGCTTTTGCTGTATCCCAAAGGTCTCAGACTTTTGTGTTCTTATTTTCATTTGTTTCCACATATTTTTTTTTTTAATTTCTTCTTTGATCTCCTCGTTGACTCTTTCATTGTTTAGTAGCATGGTGTTTAACCTCCATGTATTTTTGGTCTTTCCAGATTTTTTTCTTGTGGTTGACTTCTGGTTTTATAGTGTTGTAGTCAGAAAAGGTGCATGTTATGACTTCAGTCTTTGTATTTGTTGAGGCCTGTTTTCTGACGTGGTATGTGATCTATTCTGGAGAATGTTCCATGTGCACTTGCAAAAAATGTGTATTCTGCTGTTTTAGGAATGGAATGTTCTGAATATATCTGTTAGTCCATCTGGTCCAGTGTATCATTCAAAGCCATTGTTTCCTTGTGGATTTTCTGCTTAGATGATCTGTCCATTGCTGTAAGTGGGGTGTTAAAGTCCCCCAATATTATAGTATTATTATCAATTAGTTCCTTTATGTTTGTTATTGATTCTTTTATATATTTGGGTGCTCCCATGTTGGGTGCATAAATATTTACAATTGGATTGTCCCCCTTATGATTATATAGTGCCCTTCTTTGTCTCTTGTTACAGTCTTTGTTTGTTTATTTATTGAGAGAGCAGGAGGGGAGGGGCAGAGGGAGAAGGAGAGAGAGAATCTCAAGGAGGGTCCATGCCCAGGGTGGAGCCGACACAGGGCTCGATCTCACAACCCTGAGATCATGACCTGAGCCAAAATCAAGAGTTGGATGCTTAACTGACTGAGCTACCGAGCACCCCACAGTCTTTGTTTTAAAGCCTAGTTTGTCCAATATAAGTATTGCTACTCCTCTCGGAGCGCCTGGGTGGCTCAGTTGGTTAAGCGACTGCCTTCGGCTCAGGTCATGATCCTGGAGTCCCAGGATCAAGAGTCCCGCATCAGGCTCCTTGCTCGGCAGGGAGTCTGCTTCTCCCTCTGCCCCTCCCCGCTCTCATGTGCTTTCTCTCATTCTCTCTCTCTGAAATAAATAAATAAAATCTTTAAAAAAAAAAAGTATTGCTACTCCCGGTTTCTTTAGACATCCATTTGCATAATAAATGTTTCTCCATCTCCTCACTTTCAATCTGCAGGTGTCCTTAGGTCTAAAATGAGTCTCTTGTAGGCAGCATAGAGATGGGTCTTGTTTTTTATCCATTCTGACACCCTATGTCTTTTTTTTTTTTTAATTTTTTTTTCAAAGATTTATTTATTTGTCAGAGAGAGAGAGCAAGCGTGTGCACAAGCAGGGGGCACAGCAGGCAGAGGGAGAAGCAGGCTCCCCGCTGAGCAGAGAGCTGGATGTGGGGCTCAATCCCAGGACCCTGGGATCATGACCTGAGCCGAAGGCAGACGCTTAATGAACTGAGCCACCCAGGCATCCCCACCCTATGTCTTTTGATTGGCATGTTTAATCCATTTCAAAGTAATTATTAATCGACACGTATTTATTGCCATTTTAATACTTGTTTTGTTGTTTCTGGAGATTTTCTGATCCTTTCTTGTCTTTGTCACTTTTGGTCTCTCCTTTCCACTCAAAGAGTCCCCTTTAATGAAAATTATACTCTTTACCAACAATAAAAGTTAACTCATCTGAGGACCGTGGTAGGTGTTTGGGGCACTAAGCCCTTATATAGTAGATGAAATTTTTCTTTATTTGACTGATGAGAAAACTGAGGAACAAGAGAAGTAACTTGTTCAAGTTTACACAACTAGAAAGTAGTTTTCAAACCTATAGCCTAATTCTTGTGCCCTTGCCCTGGGAATATCTCCTTAGAGAATCATCCAAAAGAAACAATCCAGAAGAAGCTCCACTCAAATCTATTTAGTGATCATTTATTCAGCTCCTGATCTCTCTGTAGGGCACTGTGCCAAGGGCTAAGAATACAGAACTATTAAGATAAAGCCATTCAGAGTGGACTACTGTCTTGTTCCAGTTTTAGAGGAGCTTTTGTGGAGTGGAGACATGTAAACAGACAACATCGTAGTCATTTGGGCATCTATGGACTAGCATGGGGGAGAGATGTCCCAGAGATCATTTTCTAAGCTGTGTTTAAACTACTGGTCTCCAAAATTGAGTGTATGCACCCAGAGGGTGTACAGGATAAACTTTTGTGGTGTTAGAACGATTAAAACTTATTTTTATCTTTAAAAAGTAAGAAATTACCTTTCTAATGATTAATTAACTGGTAGATACTGGCATCCTTCTCAGACCGTGTGTCAGAGGAAGGGGTATCACATGGTTCACACTACAGCTATCCTAAAAGAAGAGGAGGAATCCACAGCCTTGAAGGAGTTGTGAATACAAGGCACCCTCCTGCTTTTTTAGGTCTTCAGCAATATATGGCACTTTATTTGTGCTTAATTAAGTGGATTTTCAGTCATATTTGGCTTTTAACTAAATCAGCCCTCACAGGTTGAAATGATTCCTACAAATATAGATGACATAGTTTACTAACAACACAAGAGTAAGTGAACAAACAAAATAGCAAAGTTGATGTTCTCCTACTCTTGGTAGGAACTCTTCATCATTCACATCGTTAGGTAAAAACAGTATGAGCTAATCAAATTTGACAAGAAATGGGCCCGAACATTTTGAAATTCTTGGGAAGAATTTTGGAAACAAGAAGTTATCATCTACTATAGGTAAAGACAAAGCTTACCCTAAATTTAAGTATGATTACAATGTAACTAATGGCAGTGTGAAGTCTTCACAGTTACCAAAATGTTTAAAGACTTTGCATCTGGGACAGTGTTACTGGTTTTGAGGGGGGTGAGGGGTGAGAACAAAAATGTTTGAGGCCTTAAATAAAAATCAATTTTTAAATATTGTTTATTATACCTTATCCTTTTTTATTCTTGTATATGTCTTATATGTGCATATCACATTAGGTCAAGAGTATATGTTTTATAAATATGCAGGTTGTATTGGAGCTGATACTAAAACGTTCTTTACTAGTAGGGTATAAGATCAAAAACGTTTGTAGACAACTATTTTAAACAAAGGTCAGTTTTCCAGATGGGTAAAGGGAAGAACACACAGGCAAAGAGAAGAGGTGATGTAATGCCAGAAATGTATGTAGCAAAGTGTTCAGAGAACTGGAGGTAGTTTGAAATTATGCATATAAGATTAGCTTATAGGATACAGACCTAGAGAAAAATAAGAGAAAACAGTATCAAATAATAGAGGTGTAGTTAGGTAAATTATATTAAGTCCATATTATGCAGCCAGTAACAGTGTAAAGACTAATAGCAACTCAGAAACAATACTAATTGAAAAATATAGAACTGTAGATTGTTACCATATTTCCAATTCTGCTAAATATACGTACATTTCAATCAAGATTGAAAAGGAAGACAAAAATTGGAATAATTTTGTTAATATAGTAGCATATTGGGGCACCTGGGTGGCTCAGTCGTTAAGCGTCTGCCTTTGGCTCAGGTCATGATCCCAGGGTCCTGGGATCGAGCCCCGCATCAGGCTCTCTGCTCAGCAGGAAGCCTGCTTCTCCCCCTCCCACTCCCCCTGCCTGTGTTCCCTCTCTCACTGTCTCTCTCTCTCTGTCAAATAAATAAATAAAAAATCTTAAAAAAAATAATATAGTAGCATATTTAATTATAGATGAAAATATTAACTTTAAATGTTTTCATTTAATATTTTTACAATAAATTCGTTTGGTTTTAAAGGAAATTCATCCCCAAACTAATTCATTTCTTCACTGTGATTCACATATTCCTCAGAAAGCCTCTGATTGCATGGGACTCTTAACAAAGACTCCAAATTTCTCAGCAAAGCTATCCAACATTTTGGATAACATTTTTATTGATAATCTTTTGTAATGTGAGTTAAATTAATAAAACTAGCCAATATCTACTAAGTACATACTGTATGCAAGACATCTGTTAGACACCTGATATAAAGAGGTTCATGAGCCACATGAATGGTTCTGTGCCCTTGGGGAGCTTATCTTCTAGGGAAACAAACACATGGAAAGTTAAATAAATAATTATTTAAAATCACATTTTGAATCCATAAAAGATGTATGAGGCAGAACATAATTTGCTCAAACTAACTGTTCATGCTGTCCTACTTATAATAGATGAGTGGAAAACACTTCAATCTAAAGTGGATCTTAAAGGATGAGTACTAGGATTTGAAGATGAAGAAAAGAGAGAGGAAGTAAATTATTTTCCACCACTTCATTTCCAACCCACCAAACAAACCCCCTTCTTAGTAAACTCTGAGGTGGGTGGAGCTATCAGAGCAACTAAGGGCAATGTGAGTCTGTTCTTCTGACTTCAGAAAAACCAGTTCGGCTAGAACAGAAAGTTGATAGAGAAGACTAATGGAAGATAAGGTTTAAAAGGTAGTTTGAGGCCAGATTTGACAGAGCTTTGAATGTTACACCAAGAAATCTGGGCTCTGTCTTGTAGACAGTAGAGAATTATGGGAGATATTTTAGCAGATATAAGACATTGTCACTGTAAGAAAGCCTCTGAGGGAACACACTTGTGTGGTTGCTGAAATGTGCCCAGAGTCAAAAGACACAGCATACTTGGACATGCTTGTTCCAACCAATGAGGTGTGCCCAAATGGGAAAGTAATGGGTGACTACCCAAAAAGAAAAAGGACTGTGTTTGAAATATTGCCACTGTGAAGTAGACTCTGGTTGTATTAAAAGTTTCATATCAAGTCTTTGACAGGTCATATATAAATACTGTAATCTTACTATCCAAAGGAGTGTACAATCTAAGATAAAAGGAAAACGAACCCATGATGAATCCTTTCGGTGTTTTATGCTTGTAACATATGCCCTCCTAAGAGAGCATAATTGTGTTGTTAATATATTACTGGGATTAGATTATTTTGAAATGTTTTGAAAATATTATTTTAGCCCATTTCTATTCACATTTTTTGAGAAGAGCTTTTTTAGACCAGTGTGAGTATATTCACATGAATTGAATTAAAACAGTATGTGTTGATTGAATACTTTGACTTAAGCATACTTCTTTACAACAAATTTTAGGTAATTCAGCCTTGTTTTATGTGCATTAAAATGTAATAGACATATGCCTGAGACGTTCTCAGTCAGAAGAAAAGTTTGGGAACTCATTGGCCGGAACCAAATTAGAAATGGTCAAAATTTTCTTCACATGGAAATAGGACTCACATTTCAGAATAGAATAAAAATCTTTAGGTCTTTATATAATGTTGATGGTAAATGTGAAAGCTACAGTGGTGAGCGCTGTGAATTGTGTAAGGCTGATAAATCACAGACCTGTACCCCTGAAACAAATAATACATTATATGTTAATAAAAAAAATTAAGAAAAAAATGTGGAAGCTACAAGACAAATGGCATTCTGTTTCTTAGCTATTGAATATCTTAACTCGGAAGGGGAAAAACTTGAAAAACAAAATATTAAAGTCCCATGGATTATCCAAAAAGAAATTCCAGAATGCAGAGGGCCTGTCTCCCTCATTTGGTTGTGGCCATCAGGATGGCCATCATTGCTCTGACTTCACTGCTGTACCTGTAAGATCAAATTCTGAAAGGGAATGGGAGAGAAAGCACAAGGCCCCATGGAATGTGTGTTCCTGTATAACATCCCAACCAGACGGTAGTAGAAAGTACCAGATATCAGACCAGGAAGGATTTTTATGGGAGAGGATTTATAGCTCAGTTTTGTAAATCCATTAATATCTCACCATGTCTGTTGTCATTATTTTTATAATTTATATGGTGTATTCATTAGTAGTGTCTAGTACTTGAAGATAAAAGTAATAATTTAGGAAAAATAACCACTATTTCCCTAAATAACTCTCACTACTCTTTTAGGAGCATTTGGGAGTCTGAGGAAAGTACTAACTCAGACAATTTGTAGACAACTATTTTAAACAAAGGTCAGTTTTCCAGATGGGTAAAGGGAAGAACATACAGGCAAAGAGAAGAGGTTATGCAATGCCAGAAATGTATGTAGCAAAGTGTTTAGAGAACTGGAGGTAGTTTAAATTATGCATATAAGATTAGCGTATAATGGGGCTCAGTCGGTTAAGCATCTGCCTTCAGCTCAGGCATGATCCTGGACTCCCAGGATCAAGCCCTGCATCTGGCTTCCTGCTCAGCAGGGAGTCTGCTTCTCCCTCTGTCCCTCACCCCGTGTTCTCTCTCTCTCTCTCTGTCTCTTTCTTAAATAAATAAATAAAATCTTATAAAAAAAAAAAAGATTAGCATGTAAGATACAGACCTAGAGAAAATAAGGGAAAACAGTATCAGATAATAGAGGTGTAGTTAGGTAAATTATATTAAGTCCATATTATGGAGCCAGTAAAAACTCGGGTTTGTTTTTTTTTTTTTCCTTTTTGAGGAATTAACAAGTCTGAGACAGTTGAGCACATCCTCCCATCAGTATTCTACCTTCTCTAGCCATTTTCTGGGAATTTGAATACAGTTTTCCGATTTAATCTTTTTATCAAAAGTAATCTAATTATCCTAATTTTTATCATTAAACTCTTTGGCTGTGATTCTATAAATTTAATAAATGTTGCTGGTGTGTGTTGGAAAACACACGAAAAGACCCAATATTGAATATCCTCATTCCACTAGGAAGTGCTTATTGTGTGTCTGCTGTGTGCCCAGAACTATGCCAGATACGGTGGGAAACACATTTGCTTGCAGCAGATTGAGAAAACTGCTGTATATGTTTTAAAACCTAACTATGGTCTGTTTATCTGCATTTTTAAAATATTTTCAAGGTCAAAAGGGCATGGGCCCTTTTAGAATTACAAATAAATCTCTTACAGAGCCAAGTCAGCTGGAACTCTAAGTAAGTAAACTATTCTGTGGAGGTTAAGCTTTTAATCTGGCATGAGAGGAGTTAAAGTAAAGTACTTCTCAGCACCACAGAAGCCATCAAGTGAAAAAAAATCAACAGGAGTCACCCAAAGAGGACATCCTTATGGTTTGCCTTTAGAGCTAACTTTCTTCCCACGTAAATGAAACTACATGGAGATGTAAAGCATTTCTCTTGATCTCAGTTGATGTTGTACGCATAGTAGGAACTCAAAAAAATGTTGGCAAAATGAGCTATACAATTGCATTTGAAAAGTGAAACTTAATTATAATTATTAAAATTACAATTTTATAAAATATTTGCGTATGGACAAGGACTCAGCAGAAATGTCTAAAAATAAAAACAGTTTGACTCATTTGTTGGTTTTCTGAATTTTTTTCCTTACATTTGACGTGTTTCCATTGCTGTCACTACAATATAATTTGAGTATCTTTTTTTTAATTAAATGCATTCAAATATAACAGAGAAGCACAGTAGGACAAAGCTTTGTCCACCACTGGGGTTCAAACATGTCTTGGCATATCTAGCAAATCGGTGGGTTTAGGCAGCCAAGAGGTGATTTGCATAAGGGTTTTGGCAGAAAGACTCACATTCAAGTCAAGAAATTTGGGTATCACTGACAAGGGAGTTTGGCTAGGCTACTCTTTAGTCCGTTTGCACTGCTAGATTGCACTAGGCCAGTGTCTCAATTGGTCAGTGCCCATGTCATGCTATATCTTGGATGTCACTCTTGGATTGAGGGGACAATGTCTTACCTATCTGAAAGATTCATTCTTTAATGCAGCTTCATGGACTCCTCTTGGAAAGCACCATAAGCAGAAATAGGAGTGCATTAAAGTCTTTATTATGTCACAAAGTATAAGCCATAGGTGAGTGATTAGGGCTTGTTTCCACTTCTGCAGGAAATATGACAAAATTTTGCAGTATTGAAGTCTCCAGAAAACACAGAAGCATTTTAAGTCCTTGAGGGCCATAATGGAGCTCATGAAAATGTCCAGTAGAAGGTGGTGGTGACCTGGTTTAATGGGACTGGCTCAATGATTAGTACCAGAAGTGTTCAAAGACAACAGAAACTTTAGCAACAGATATCCATGTGGCCACAGATAAGTCTTATTCTTGAACCCGTGTAGAACACTGTCTCAGGGCTCTTAGAAATTATGGGCAGAAGATTTTGCAAGGAGCTAGAGGTCCTGTATCAGCAGGCAAAGGTAGGAGCCAATGAAATATGCATTATAAAACCATTTGTAAGAAGTTCATAATTATGGGTTTTAGTTCATAAAGAATATGAGATGTGAGAAGTGAATCTGCTATTCCTTCACTCAGTGGTCCCCATTCCCACGTGCTTATTATTTGTGTGAGCATTTCAGGGAACTGAGGGTACTAATAGTTCTCTAGGGCATATTTTTTGTGTAACATGACCCATAAATGGAAATTAAATACAATTCTTCATTTGGTGTTCAACCAAAGAAACAGTGATATCTTCCAATCCTGGGAAAAAAATAGCTGGGCTGAATTTGATATTTCAGTTCTTTTAAAGGGTAATTTTGGATGTATGTGATTTGCACCTAAAATACTGTTCATAGAACCTAAACCTTGCCAAAAAGGCAACTCCAGGGTTTCACCTTTCATATAGTGCTTAATAGTTTATAAAGAACACTATAGTATTGGGTATGTAACAAAACCTATAAGGTAGATAAGACAGCTAATTCTCCTCCTGTTTTACAGATTTAAAAAATGGAGGCAAAGAGAACTGCAATTAGCTCTTCTGGCTCAACTTTACCACATTGATCAATAATTGTTCATTGTACAGTCATAGATATATGACATCCACTACATTCTCAGAATAATATTTTAAAAGATATGAAGGTATGCTCTGAACAGGCAAGAGAAGTCTCTCATGAAACAAGGGTAGTTTATAAGGTGATATCCTTTTTTAAAAAAATTTTCATGGGCCTTCTTTTTCTCTTCAGCCTATTCCCTTATGTGTTGTAGTGACTGGTGTTTAATAATTGCATAAAAATAAATAGATGCCTTGGAAACCAATACACTCAGAGTGTAGAGCAATGTTTATGGCATCTGATATATGAATTGGAGATTTTTTTAAAGGAAAAATGTACACACAGGGTCCCACCAGATTTGACATATGGTTACAAATGGAATTTAATTAGTGAACAAACACTGAGCATCTATTATGTGCAAAGTATTGTTCTTAATGAAAGTGAATCAAAAAAGAACACAAGACATGATCAGTGCCCTTAATAATTTTTAATCTGCCTAGAAAGGGATAAGAACTAGACTAGGTATATAGAAGGTCCTCAACAGATATTTAATGAATGATCGGGTGGATGACTAAGATGACTACTGGTCCAAGGTAGCATGTGATATATATCAAGAAAATGAGAGAATATGCGTATATGTCTGTATAAAAAAAAAAAAAAAAGACTGCAGGGGCACCTGGGTGGCTCAGTCATTAGGCGTCTGCCTTTGGCTCAGGTCATGGTCCCAGGGTCCTGGGATCGAGCCCCACATTGGGCTCCCTGCTCGGCAGGAAGCCTGCTTCTCCCTCCCCCACTCCCCCTGCTTGTGTTCCCTCCCTCGCTGTGTCTCTCTCTGTCAAATAAATAAAATCTTTTTTTAAAAAGACTGCAAAATGATATTTTATCTTTAAGAAGTCATTAGAGGCCTCTATATGTGGAGTCATAATTATGAAGGTGAGGTCAGGTTACAAAGCAATTTTGAATAGTTAAAAAAAAATAATTAAGCAAAGGAAATCAGGGATTAGTATTAGGTAAGAGTACACTATGAAGATATGGGCATACTAATGTTTATCTTAGAGGCAAAACTGTCCTGACTCCAGTGGTATCTTGGAGGAGCAACTTGAGCATGATGATCACTCAGGAAGCTAAAAGCTGGCTCAGAGACAAGTATTCCTCTAAGTTAAGATTCGCATTACTTGCTAATACAATGGAAAATTGAGCAGTAGTTTGGAATTTCCCTGATGAAGAAAGTACAAACTAAACTGAGATCATTCACACTGAGATTTTGTGCATTTGCAGGGACAGTGGTAATCCTGTAGGATTTTGGCAAAGATACATGAAAATTTATCTCCAAAGTGAATGAGTCAAAACTTGCAAATTTTAGAGACTGGCTGAAACCTCATCAAGCAATCAAATAGATTTTTTTTTTTCCTTTGGAAAGTAGTCCAGATCCCAGTGAATTTGGGGACAAACTTCAGTGCTCTTGCCAGGTGGCCATTTAGAAGCCTGGTCCCTTGCCTTGAACTTTACTGTTGAGGCTATAACCTATTGGCATCCAAATGACAACTTATGAAAGAGGCCTCATCATGCTCCCAAAAGAAACAATTTGTTCCCTGCCAAAATTAGGATTACCTTGCTTTAGGAAGAGGATGCATACTATGCTGGCAGCCAAATCATGATTTGCCAAAAATATCACTCCATCGTGAACGGCAAAGAAGCCTCACATAACCCAGAAGGGAGAGAGTATTAGAGATGGCCTTCCAGACAGTTGATGAAGGACCTGCTGAAGGCAATAGTAGTAACTGGGCATTGTACTAACTTAATGACCGGGCAAATTAGAAAACACCTTGGTGAAGGTAAATCCATGGGTGGGGTTTTTAAGCCCTAAGGATAGGCACAGCAAAAACGAGTACCTGTGACACCATTTATTCCATTTCTATACCCATGGCCAACATGGATAACAGAGACTGAGTTCAGTCTTGGGATCCTAATCAACTAACACCACACTGTAAGTAGACACACTTATCAATAGGAATTGTCAGGTTATTTAAAACCTATTTCCTTGCCTTTGGATTGCTCCCATGTGACAGATGCCTACTCCATCTTCAGATGAGAAGATAATGGCCCTGAAACGCACCAGGCTGTGGAAGAGGCTCTCATCTCCCAAGAGGTTGGGGCGCATAACTGAGTCAATATACACTCAAGAGGATGTCTAGGAGGTCAGGGATCTACCATTCAGCTGACCCCAGGAGGTAGACTTCCATGTGTCACTGCTCATGGCTCACTGCCCAAGAGTACCTCTGAGCAGCCATCAGCTGAGCGAACCTTTCCATAATGAAATTCTAAAGCAGCCAGGTTGCCTAAAAGAGTCTGGTTAGTTGCTTCTTGGCCTTGGCTTAGGACTGTTTTCATTGTTGGAAAATACTTGGGTTTTGAGGGGGATGAAATGAGACAGCACCTGTGAAAACTGTTTGGAAATTTTAAAGGCCTGCACTCACACAGGGGTATGGGTGAGGATGACTACTGGAAGATTCCAAGAAGTCAAGCCCTGCATTTTTCCTCAGGCTTACAATTTTTTATTTAATTGGCTCTTTTCAGTAAGACCAGAGTTCATCTTTTCCCTCATGGGAGGCAAAAATAATAAGATATTTGCCTGGACTTCCCTATCATTGTGTATGTGTGACATCCCTGAATCCAGTCCCACCCACTAGTCGGATTGATCTAACTCTCACACCACTTCCATTACTTCTCCCAGCTTCTCAGGAACCTGAACTGATTCCCCTGTCTGTTGTAGAAAATTCAAGCTCTTCAGTCATGCATTCAGAGTCTTCCTTCAACTACCCACCCCTGCCACTCACCGGTTGCCACCACCTTTCCAATCTCACCTCTTCCTGCTTCACAACGTAGAAGCAGGTACCACTGGAGCTGGCAGTCATCAAAAAGATGATGCTTATCCAATCCTTGCATTTCATAGTTAGGGAAACTAAAGTCCAGAGAGGGGAGGTGATATTTCCCATGCCACACACAGCTCTCCCGCTGTGGCCAAGATAACATGTTTTCCATTCCCCACGCAACTTGTTCCTTTGGTCCTAAGCACCGGGACAGGAGGTGTAGAACTGGTGCCGAGGGAACAGTGTGGTATGGGATAAATGATGCATGAAGCAATAATGAGAATTAAAAACTCAATGCTCTTGCAACATACTGTGTTTGCAGCAAATGACCTTTACATAGAATGTGCCACCTTCTTAACAGGGAATTCATTAAAGTTGGGAATTAATCTGTAAACTTTTGTTCTACTGACTTTGGAAGGGAAATTTGTGACAATTGTCTTCTATCTAAATAGAATAAATGGTTCAGGGCTAGAAATGATTAATATCATTTTTAGGCATGTCAGGGTTTCCCTGGGGAATGGCCCATTGGGTTATTGTTTGCCGAGATTTTCCTCTGAATTGAAGCTAACAAGGTCATTCCAAGGGTAACCGTATTGGGAAACCTTAGTACAATGACCCTGTTACAACTCGCCCCACTAGAAGCTAGGAAACCACACCTTCTTTAGAAGGTTTATGTGGTAGAAAATGGGAGGTGGTTAGTGATTTAAAACCTTAGTGATTATCACGAATGACAGGAAGGAAAAAAAAGTGAAGGAAAAGCCTTGATTATAAGAATATTGTTAAAGAAAATGAAAGGAAGTTTTGTAAAAGTTCAAATACATAATGCAATTCAAAATGAGGCTGATCAACTTTCCACATCTACTTTGATGAGGAGAGAAGAATACTTATAATTTGTGTATTAAGTATTTGAATATAAAGTACTCCTTATAGAGTGAGGGTGTTTTTAATAAGTTTTCTTTAGTATTTAAATCATCACCATGGAACTTAAAAAAATAAATATCATTTTTATACATACATAGACTATAGCACTTATTCAGATTATTAAAAATAATCTGCTTCTGCTTTTTAAACTACCAGTTCCCTTTCCTGGGGATAGCATCCCAGTGTCTTAAGCAAAAACTCAATAAATGTTTGTTAAATTGAATTTGTTGACTACTGAAATAATAACTCTTTGTAACTGAAAAGGTCTATACAAATATAATGTATTAATAATATAAAGATCAATATTAGTCATTCAATCCATTTGGTATGTAATTCTTTAAAGCCCAAGGCTCAAGAAAAGCAGCAAAATGTGCTTTGACCACCCCCTCTTCCTCTCATGTGGCCTTCAGTTTCTTGTTTTCTCTAACCTCTGCAGTGAATATCATTCTTTTGCTTGAGATCAAAGTAACTCTGCCTCCTTTCAATTCTTTGTTAACATCACACCAATTCTCAAAGAGCAAGGGGCTGAGAGAACTATCCCTTCCTGATTTTTGCTTCTTCCTCTAAAAGATTGAAAATCCTTTTGCTTGTCTTGACATCTGGGTGTCACTTGATACATTCTTGGATTTGTCTTCCTGGGCATACTAGATGTAGAACCATGTAGTGTTCTCTTACTTCTTCTGGGTTAAATGCACGTCAGCTAGGCCTCAGACCCTCCATGTTTATCATGGCCCCAGCCTTTCACAGATGGAGCCCCACATAACTTCCACCTGCGGGCCCCAGCCTGTCTGAGCCCGTGAGTCAGTTCTCCCTAAGGCTAGGGGAGTTTCAGCAGCCTCAGCCCCATCAGTCTGAAATTAGGCTTGCTGCCCACAGAGTGCTAGCAATGAAGAACTGGGGCCTGCGAGGCTTTGGAGTAAGAGCATCTCGATTCTGTCTTGGCCTCAGCCATGTAACTGGGAGGCAGTAGGGTGCAGTGGAAAGAGCAACAGCTAAGGAGCCAGGCAGACCTGGAAAGTTGTGAGTCTCCTCATTCTGACCTTAGCTGTATGACCTTGGGTGAGTCACTGAACTTTTCCAAACCATCTGTTTCTTTACCTGTAAAGGAGAGGTTGTCTTTAATGCCCATCACCTACAGGAGTTCTTGCTGGTAGCCATATTCAGTCTTTCTATCATTACACTATTTTCCAATTCAATACAAATAGAGGTTTCTTTCTTAAGTTATATCTCAAATTAATTTTGCCTGATAGGCAAACTTTGCCTGACTGAAACTTTACCAAATATAAAATCAATCATCTGTCTTCTTTTGTAATTTCTGTTTTTTCATACCCTTAAATGATACATTTAAACCAAAAATCTTTTGGAGGGGAGGAATGTCTAATCATAATCATAATAATTGCTAATTTATAGTGAGGATTAACTATATGGTAGATACTGACCTAGGTGCTTGACATGGATTGTTTTGTACTTAATCCTTGCAACAATATTAGGAAGTAGATACTATTTTTTTTTTTTTTAAGATTTATTTATTTGACACAGAGAGACACAGTGAGAGAGGGAACACAAGCAGGGGGAGTGGGAGAGGGAGAAGCAGGCTTCCCGCCGAACAGGGAGCCTGATGCGGGGCTTGATCCCAGGACCCTGGGATCATGACCTGAGCCGAAGGCAGACGCTTAACTGACTGAGCCACCCAGGTGCCCCAGAAGTAGATATTATTATTATTGCTATTTTCTAGATGAAGAAACCGAGGCATGAAGATGCTAGGCAACATGTCCAGGGTCACATAGCTAGTGAGTAGAGAAGGATAGAGCAGAGACTGGGAGAGAGGGTTCTTAGTTAAACCAATAGGTTATTCTTTTTCTTACTTCAAGCAGTGGTCATATCTAATTCCCTCCTGATAATAATAAGTACAGGTATTACTTGGTGCCATATTCATTTACTTGTTGAATATCTGCTGGGTGCAAAGCAAGACTAAGAGATTTGCACCTTAAGGCATTATAGAAGAAGGAAGCTATGGTCCCTGCCCTCAAGAAAATCAAAAGCTAGTAGGGAAGCCGACTGAGAAATAGTGAATGCCAGTATGAGTAAAATACAGTAAGTGTTTTAATAGTGCTACAAACTAAATGCCACTGGGCCCAGAGAGGGAACAACATAGTTCAATGCTTTCCAGAAAACCTCATTTCCAAATTTATCTTTGAGTTGAGCCTTGATGAACAAGGAGGATTTTGAGAGGCGGAGAAGTGAGAGAAAGACATTCCAGGCACAGGAACCACATGGGTAAATACTCACACTGAGTCACTATTGACTCACTAACCTCAGTGCAGGGCTTGTTCCTGGAATAGCAAGGAGTTTGGGGCTTCTAAACCTTAGGATATTTGCAAGGAAGTCCTAATTTGGTAGATGATAGTAGAATGGCAGAGTCATAGAATCTTGGGGTTGAAGAGTTCCTTAAGGTCATCTAAGCCAATAACCCATCCTATACCTAAATCTCTTCTAAAACCTTCCTGCCAAGTGATCATCAAAGTGAGGCTAACATGTTCCTAGTAACAGATTTGCTATTATCTTCCAGGGTAGCTAATCTCATCACTGTCTGAAATTATATTACTCATTTATTTATTTGTTTATTCAATTATTGTCTTTATCAGACTAGAACCCAAGTTCCACAAGGGTAGGGACTATCTTATCTGCCAGGGATCCTCAGTGCCTAGCACAGAGAGGGCATACAATAAATATTCATTGAAATGAATGCATTCCATCTCAGGATAACTCCATCTATAAAATTCTTAAGTGATTTCCACACAATAGTCTTACATATGCAGAGACATCTGTAAAATCCCCCTTGCATTTTCTCCAAGTTACATATCTCCAGTTGGTTAACAATTCTTCATGAGATATAACTTTGGGATCCTTCACTATCCTGATTACTCTCTCAAATTCCCTTTTGTCTCTATCTCTTTTAATGTTCTTCTGCAATGACAGAAGGCAGTATTCCAACTTCGTGGCATCCTTCAACTAGAGAGGTCTGATCATTTCTCTTGTTCTGGGTCTCACAGTGTGACCCAAGATGGCGTTTTGTTGAGGCCTACTTTACTTTGTTGCCTCCTGTGTCTCTAATTGTCAGATAAATACCTTCCTTCCCACTCCCTCTACCCCCTGCTATGTTCTACTGCTTGGAGCATCTCTCCTGTCTTGACTTGTACAGATAGAGTTTGAAAACCAAGCCCAAGACCTCACATTTAGGGGGCGATTAAAATAATCCAGGACAAAAGACACAAGGTACTGAACTAGCACAGTGTGGCCAGAAAGGAAGTAACAAAACGAGAAACACACTCAAGGCATCATCAACAGAACTTGCAACTCATGGATTTAGTGACTGATAGCTCACTGTCTCAATGGATGCCTCTCTCTCCAGACTGCTTGTCAATTAGGAGTCAATTCCCAGCTTTTCCCTACCTCAAGGCCTCTGAAGCAAGCATACCACATAGTCTTTTTAGTCTTTTATATGTATTTTTCCTAGTTCCAATATAAGCACATACTGGAAAAAATCAAAGGTAGCAAGATTTCGACCTAGATGATGGAGACAATGGTGATCCCATTAACTGAGTTAGGAAATCCAGGGATAGACTTTAAGGTGATAATGAAGCATTTGGTTTGGGACATGTTGAATTTGAGGGTGTCTATGGATGACTTTTTTTAGTACTATGGATTTGGAACACAAAGCTGAAATATGGATTTGTGAGCAACCAGTGAAGATACTTGCAGCTTTCTCAGATAGTGAGAATGTTGAAGATCACCTGGACCGAAAAACAGACATGGCTAAGAACAAAACCTTTCACACCGGCCTCCTATAATGGGTATTTGGAGGAAGAGTCTCCCAGAAAGAGAGAGAGGTGTGCTCAGAGGGTATGAGGAAAACTTGATGAATTTAATGTTGGGTCAGCCAAAGCTGCACATGATTGCAGAAAGAGGATAACATCAGTCACATCAAAAAGAGCAGAAGGCTCCCGGAGAACAAAAATTCTTAAGCTGTTACTGAGTTTGCCAATGAAGAGGTAGTCTGATAACCTTGAGGAGAATAATTCCAGTGAAGTTGGAGCCTGGGTGCAAGTTGCTAAGAAATAAGTTGAATAAATTGTAACAATGAAGTCAAAGCAGTAAATCTAGACTATTTTGAGAAGCTGTTATACAATACATGTAAAATAAAAAGAAATAAATCCATATAAGATTCATATGATCCATATAATCTCGGATATAATATGAGGTTAACTACCATGTCACTGTAATTTCCAACTGGCTTCAAAATTAGGCACTTTACAGGCCTTCTGACTGTATCAGGGATTCAGCAGATCTCATTATATTAAAAAGAAAAATGGAAATAGATTTTTATGGATAGATTTCATTGAATTTGAATGGGGTTACAGGTAGGGACACCTGGGTGGCTCAGTTGGCTAAGTGTCTGTCTTCGGCTCAGGTCATGATCTCAGGGCCCTGGGATCGAGCCCCACATCGGGCTCCCTGCTCAGCGGGGAGCCTGCTTCTCCCTCTGCTTGCCATTCTGCCTACTTGCGCTCTCTCTCTGTCAAATAAATAAATAAAATCTTTTTAAAAATGGGGTTACATGTATTTTCTTGGTTCCCTCTTAAGTGTCCAATTATTAGATGTCTAATAAATTTCTTTGAGTTCAGTTCTCACCTAATTCTGCTCAGGCTGGATGGCAGGTCAAGCTCTTTGGAATTTAACCCAATGCAGATTCTGTTGGAATTACCACTAGGTCTAATGAATTTCTGGATCCCTTCTATATTGTCTTCTAATGCCATGGGGTGTGAACCTCTGGGAAGACTGTTTCGCCCCAGCCCTGATCTCCACTGCACATAGACTCGCAGGATGTCAACTCTGGAAATGGCTTTATAGTTCTCCTTGTTCATCTCCCTCTATTTCATAGGTGAATAAACTGAGGCCCACAGTGGGGAAATGACTTGTTCAGGTGAAGATTGTTACAGCATGACTGTAGCATGGTCTTTAGAGTCAGAGCTAGGATTGAATCCTGGATTCATTATTACCTAATTTTATGACATTAGGCTAGGCTCTTCACTTCCTGAGCCTCAGTTTTCCCATCTGAAAATGGGGCTAATGATCATCACACCTGCTTCAGACAGTTGCTGTGTGACTGAATAACATGTGGAACATCTAGTCAGTACCTGGCACATGGTAGAAGCCCATAAAATGTTGATTCCCTCCCGGTTGTGCAAGTTTCCATAGCCAATGTGACAGAAACAAAACTCAAGCAAACCCAGGTCTTCTAACTTCCAGGCCAGCACCCTTTTCATAATAGGGGTCTTCAAACTGAGGTACCCCTGGAGGTATGGGAAGATTTTCCGAGGGATACAAGGGCAGGGACAGTTTCCAGAGAGCTGACTTCCAGGTCTTCAAGTTCCATACGAACTGTTCCCTAAAATTGCTCTGATTATGCACCTGCAGTTGAGAGTCTCATATTCCTCCTCATATTTCACAATGATTTTTCTACTTTGTAGAAGATATTTCAAACCGAAGTTGCACATCGCCCCAAGGTGTTGAATCTCCTAAACAAAAAAACCAAACCAAAACAAAAAGAGACTTTGTGGCAATTCCTTTGGTCAGGACACTATAAACTGCAACTCAATCTCATTTAGAGGTGCAGTTCCAATGAAATTTTACTTTTAGGTTTAGGAAGATTATTAAAATTTGTGATAATGTAGTCTCTTTGCTCAATTGAGTGATTCCAATAATTGTTTCAGTGCTCAGTGTAAAAGAAAATTTTAAACACTTAGACCTTTAAGGTCACAAGAAATTTTTTAAACTTTAGTTCACACACATGTATATTTTTGTTGGAGAATGGATAGGGTGGCCGATAAAAGACTTCCGAATATAGAAATATGTTACATTAGATTAAAATCTGTGGAGGAAGTGGAATGGAAATACAAGTTCAAGGAGAAAAAGGCCATATAAAATATTCAACTGTCAAAAAAGAGCTTGTTAGAAACTTTTAAAATGGATGAGGTGGGTAGCAAGATACCCTCATATCTAAATGATATCATTGGCAAAATTTAAAAGAGTGATGAGATGGACTTATTTATAATATGCTAGAAATTATATTTTTTGACTTCTATTTTTATGGAAAAATTTAAATGTCACCTTAAAAATGAATTAGAAAGAACATAATTTTTCAAAATTCTTTTAGGGTGTATGCCTAGACTACCCTGGAGAGGTTCACAGCCATTTCAGAGTTTTTCCCTTATTGAGGGAGATCTTTCCTTTTTCTGATTTTCAAAAAGATAAACACACACACACACACACACACACACAAGCAACATATCTCCAGGGCTCTAGGTCTTCTTCCTTTAACCCCACGTCCTCTCCTTTGCCCTTTAGGGGTATGTCTTTTGCTCCCAGCCCTATAACTTTACACTTTACCCTTTTCGGCCCCATGCTTCCCCACCCACCCAATTCCATACACACACACTTGCCCATTTTCTTCTGAACTTTCTATTTCCCGTAAAGCTGTTGAAGTTGCTCTAGCCATTAGGAAACTGTTGGCTCCTTCCTTCATCTGTTGCTCCAACAATAATTCCGAACTTTCAGCATGCATCAGGATCACCTAGAGGGCTTGTTAAAACACAGATTACTGGGTTCCACCTCTAGAGTTTCAGATCTAGTATTTTGGGAAGGAGGCCAGAAAATTTGCGTTTTTAACACTGCCAGGTGTTGCTGATGCTGTTGGTTTGGGGACCTCACTTTGAGAACCACTGCTCTATGCTAATGTCTGGTCAGCTCCCCAGACATCATGTCCAAAGCTAAGAGTGACACCAAAAGAGATATACCAGACAGAAGTGTATGAGGTTTCTCAAGCAGACTTCTCACACAATCTAAAATTTCTTCAGGATTGGATTGAGTTAGAGCAAAATTCAGAGCAAAAATGCCACAAATAGGAAAATATTGACAAGGTTTCATAGCATACACCAAAAAAAAAAAAAAAAAAAAAATAGAGGAACTTGCATTCATGGTGGATCTTCTATATACCAGGCATTTTTCTAGGCAGATTCTCACATCCTATCTCATTTAATCCTCACACCAGTTTTTGCAATCTGATTATTATTATTTATCAAGTATTATACTATTTATATACTGTATATTATACATAAATAACATTTATTACTTTTCTCTTTACCCATAAGAAAACTGAAGAGCTGAAAGGTTAAATCCATTAGAAATTGTCCTTTAAACTATTCACTAATTTCAGGTGACCATACCGAAGAATGAAACATCATCGGTTTGTCAACCTGCTACTATAAGCAAGTAAATACTTCAAGAAAATTATGTGAAATCATTTAAAGAGTCAATAAAAAGCACAGGCAGATTTTATTAAAGGATAAATGGTGGGTCCTACCCAGGTCATTCATCAATCAACAGAGAACAGAAGAGAATCTTCTGGCATCTTTTACCACCCACTAGCCTTTATTGATTTTAAAAAAGAGGCACTGGATTCCATCAACCATAACTCAGTTTCTCCAACACTACTGGCAAAAAGAAACCACCAATAATAGTGTATTATTTTAAAACCCAACATATATAAAACACAAAAGAGCATTAGATTATAGAATATTCTAGTATCCTAGAGAATGGGTTGATAAAGACTAATAATTAAAGAATGTTTTCCATTGCATGGAGAATTTGTATAGTGGGTGTGTGTGTGTGTGTGTGTGTGTGTGTGTGTGTGTGGTGTGTTCTCCTATCATTATAATTCTCAATTTCTGGAATCCAATACAAAATTACCAGGCATGCAAAAAGGCAGGATATCTTAACCCCTAAATAACCCCCTGTATTTATCAAAAGATATATAAATCAAAACCAACCCAGAACTGACATAGATTTTATAATTATTGGATAGAAATATTAAAAAGGCATTCCATAGGTTCAAAAATTTAAGTAGAGATATGGAAGTTATATATTAAAAAAGATCAAATCAAACTTTTATTTTTTTATTTTTTTAAAGATTTTATTTACTTATTTGAGAGAGTGAGCAAGCACAAATGGGGGGAGGGGCAGAGAGAGGGAGAAGCAGACTCCCCACTGAGCAGGAAGCCCCATGTGGGGCTCTATCCCAGGACCCTGGGATCATGACTTGAGCTGAAGGCAGATGCTCAACCAACTGAGCCACCCAGGCGCCCCCAAATCAAAATTGTAAAGATTGAAAGTATAATGTGTGAGATGAAAAATACAAGGGATGTGACTAAAAGCTGATTAGATATTGCCAAAGAAAAGATTAGTGAATTTGAAGACATAGCAATAGCAACTGCCCAAAATTAAACAAAGAGAGAAAAGAGAACTGAAAAAATATGATGGAGCATCAGTGGGCTGTGGACAATTTAACAGTAATTGGACTTCCTGAAGGAGAGAAGTGGGATGAACAGAAAAATATTTGAAGAAATAATGGCCAAAACTGCTCCAAATTTGATGAAAACTATAAACCCATTGGTCCAAAAAGCATGGCAAATCCTAAGCACAAGACACATAAAAACTCATAATAAATTGTTCAAAACCAGTGATTAAGAGAAAAACTTAAAAGACATCAGACATGTTATAGAAACAAAGATAATAATTCCAAATTTCTTATTGGAAACAATACAAGTGAAAAGAAAGTGTAACAACATCTTTAAGGTACTAAAAGGGAAAAAAATAACTGTTAGCCTAGAATTCTCTATCAGGGAAAATATCTTCCAAAAACAAAGGTGAACTTACACTCTTGGGAATGCAAACTGGTGCAGCCACTCTGGAAAACAGTATGGAGTGTCCTCAAAATTTAAAAAGAGAACTACCATATGATTCAGCAATTGCACTACTAGGTATTTACCCAAAGGATACAAAAGTACTGATTCGAAGGGGTACATGCACCCTGATGTTTATAGCAGCATTATCAACAATAGCCAAATTATGGAAAGAGCCCAAATGTCCATCAACTGATGAATGAATAAAGATGTGGTATATATGTACAATAGAATATTACTCAGCCATCAGAAAGTATGAAATCTTGCCATTTGCAATGACATGGATGGAACTAGAGGGTATTATGCTAAGTGAAATAAGTCAGTCAGAAAAAGAAAAAATACCATATGATTTCACTCATGTGGAATTTAAGAAACAAAACAAATGAATATGTGGGGGGGAAAGAGGGAGGGGCAAACCAGGAAACAGACTCTTAACTATAGAGAACAAACTGAAGATTGCTGGAGGGGAAGTGGATGGAGCAGGGCAGAGGGAGGATGGGTTAAATGGGTGATAGGTTAAGGAGGGCACCTATTGTGATGAGCACTGGGTGTTGTATGTAAGTGATGAATCACTAAATCCTACATCTGAAACAAATACTACACCATATGTTAACTAACTTGAATTTAAATAAAAACTTGACCACAAAAACAACGGTGGAATAAAGAATTTTTCAGACATACAAAAGCTGAAGTTGGAAGAATTCATCATTGGCACACACTCATTATAAGAAATAAGATTTCTATTTCTACCTTTCCAATCCAGAAGCCTTTTATTTCTTTTTCTTGTTTCATTGAGCTGGGTAGAAACTCCAGAACAGACATCCTTGTCTTGTTCCTGATCTTTGTAAATAGTCCTTTTATCCAATTCTCTTTAGTCATCCATTTTGAATGTACTATTTCGTGTAAGGATCATACCAATTTTTTTTTCCCTAGGTGGAAGGCAAATAAGAATCTGAGGATAGAAACTGCAGAAGACAAAACATGACTTGACATTAAAAAACAGAATAAAAACAAAAACAAAAATATACTTTCTAACATGAGAACCATTAAGAAATGGAAATGGTTGAAATGGAGAAAATACCTTTCTTAAGGTTCCAGAGGACCACATGCTATAAATAGTGTAGTAGTGGTCTTCATCCTACATGGGAAAAGAAACGAGTTGCCTTCTGCAGTTTCTGCTGTTTCCTTATGGGTTGTGATGATCCTGTGATAATCCGAGGCCATGTGATGTTGTCTCAAAGAAGGAAAATTATAAACAAACTATGTATTTCAATGTTTATGTACATTGTGTACTTATGTACAGTGTTACGTATAAGCAATCCAATATACCACTATTTTTTTCCGAGTTTCCCTATAGTTTATTAAAGGCAAAAATTTCTGTAGCTTTGTTCTTCAACTTATTAACTAGATTCCATCTTTCTTTTAAAAGACATTATTTTTTATAGAGCAGTTTAGGTTCACAGTAAAATTGACAGGAAGATTTAGAGAATTTCCATATCCTCCCTCCCTCCACACATGTATAGGCCCCCCTTCCCCATTATCAACATCCCCCAGCAGAGTGGTACATTTGTTACAATTGATGAGCCTACACCGACACATCATACTCACCCCAAGTCCATAGTTTTACATTAGGGTGCACTCTTGGTGTTGTATGATTTATGCATTTTTACAAAAATATGTTCAAACTGTGTTTATTTTTTTTCTTTATTTTTTTATTTTATTATGTGATGTTAATCACCAGACATTGGGCAAACTGTTTAAAATGCCCTCTTGAAATTATTTTCAGGGAGCCTTTAGCAGCTAATTCATTATAAATTCTCAATGTGTCACTGCTCAATAAAGAAGTTCCATCGCACAGTGTTGTACCTGCTAGGATTCATGAAGCTGCTGGAAGAAATTCTGGTGTTCTGATGGTGCTGGGTATGTTTGTTTATTTGCTTTGGTGGGTGTCTCTCTGACCTCTTTAGGTCAGTGGGAAAAGAACAAAGGCCTCTCCTCTTCCTGATTACACCACCAGGAAGCCCCAGGTAGCTGAAATGAGCATGCTTCAAGATACAGGAATAGATGCATTCCCATAGAGAAAATAGGACAAACAACCAATTAAGCTCTGAACACCGGAGGAAAGACCAACCTAACAGCCCTGGAAACCAAGCCAGTAAAGTGAACGAGGCCTGCAAAAGATTTGTAGTGAGTGTCAAACTTAAATCTGAGTTGACATCCCAGATAATTTGGTAATAATTAATAATGGATGAAATTTAGGTAGATTGGGATTCCATTTGTACCTACTTGTTCATATTTTCTTCTTTAAGAATTAATACATGCAAAGGTGCATAATTAAAAGTCAATCTCCCCTTTTACTTAATCACTGTAACCTTAATCAACCAAGGCTGGTACCCAGAGGCAACTATCGTCACCAGTTTCTGATGTCTCCTTCCCGAGATAACCTATGAATATACAAGATGGGGGTGGTGGGCGGTGGGGTGGGGGCATAACTGCAACACAGTGGACACACTGTTCTCTACTTCACATTTATCTTTTAACAATGTATCTCTGAGAAATGTCCTCTTTGTACATAGAGTTCTGCTCCATTTTTTTTAAACAGCAGCATGGTTTCCATTGTGTGGAAATACAATTATTTATTGACCAGTCTGAAAATGATGGATATTTAGATCCTTTCTAGTCTGTTGCTAGCTTTTTTCCGCTTTTTAAAAAAGTGTGCACCTTAATGATGCCTTTTAATGAATGTGCTCAATAAAATGGATCAGCTAGGAAATAATACTTCATACCTACCAAATTAGCTCAAATAGAAGGTTAGAATACTTTATCAAAGGGACTATGGAAAAACAGGCAAACTGATTGGTTCTAAGAATATATACATATTTGTTGAAGTATCATTGCGATTATTCTCAAACATTGCCGTTCATCAGAATTTCTTTAGTTTTCTCTCAAAACACAGATGCTTGGGTTCCTTCTCAGAAATTCTGATTTAGAAAGACCGAGTTAAGTTCTCTGTACCTAGAAGCAGAGTTGAAAGAACCACTCTACTATCCTAACCCCAGACTCAGATGTGCACATATTGGCAGCTACCCACACTCCAAAAGTAGTTCCTAGGAAAAAATGGCCTTTATAGACCTTGCCTTATGAATTCAGTCTTATTAAGGGATGATATACTTCACTCTCTTGTTATTACACATTAAAAAAATTTTATGGAAAAAAAACACAAAGAGTTGATCTATTTACATAAATCTTGATTGTTAATTATCTTTGCCAAAGTATAATATATAGTTTTAATGCCTATGTACACAATAGCTTGGTTCTTTTTCCACTTAGCTTTATTGCAGATGCACATTTGGATACACAAATAGATCATGAAGTTATTATTTTAGTAGTTCTGTGCTTACGTTGTTTTACCTTATATTTTGCAAAACTGGTCCTTGAGACAAGGCATTTGGGTTATGCCCAGTTTTTCCCTATTATAAATGGTACAGATTTAAAATCATTATTCACAAACTTTTAAAAATTATTTCCTTATGCGTTACTTAAAAAAGCAGTTGTACATGAAAGGCATAAACAGTTTTAATACTTTTGCCTGTAGAGATTGCTGTCCAGAAAGATTCTAAGTCACTGTGTTCTGCAGAATGGACCAGTATGCCTGCCTTCCCATAAGCCCCTCCAGTAAGGGCTCTTATTCCTTTCATTTTAATCTAATAAGTATTGTTTTATTTCATACCTAAAGAATTTATTGAACGTATTTATAAAAATGGTTTTATTTATTTCTCATAAATTTATTAAAATGGATTTGTTTGTTTGTTTGTTTACTATAATGGTTTAAGTCAACTGTGGCACCAGACCTGCCTGGGCTCAAATTCTTGCTCTGACATATGACCTTCAGTAAGTTACTTACTTTCTTTGTGCCTCAGTACTTTATGTTAAAAAATGGCAACAACAAAGGACACCTGGGTGGCTCAGTCGGTTAAGCGCCTGCCTTTGGCTCAGGTCATGATCCCGCCCGGGGTCCTGGGATTGAGCCTCATATTAGGCTTTCTGCTCAGTGGCGAGCCTGCTTCTCCTTCTTCCTCTGCCACTCCGCCGGCTTGGGCTCTCTCTCTCTGTCAAATAAATAAATAAAATTTTTAAAAAATGGCAACAAAAGCACTTTGTGAAGATTAAATAAGTTAGATCCTGGGACACCTGGGTGGCTCAGTCAGTTGGGTGTCTGCCTTTGGCTCAAGTCATGATCCCGGGGTCCTGGGATAGAGCCCCGCGCTGGGCTCCTTGCTCAGCGGGAAGCCTGCTTCTCCCTCTGCCTGCCGCTTCCCCTGCTTGTGTTCTCTCTCTCTGACAAATAAATGAATAAAATCTTCTAAAATAAATAAATAAATAAATAAATAAACAAACAAACAAATAAATAATACCACTGTTGCTGGTATTTGATAAGCACCATTTAACAGCAGACCATCGTGAGTGTCCATGAATGCCAGGAACAGTGTTAGATTCCAGAAAGAAACCTGTAAATGCCCCAGATACAGAAACAGTTTCTAGCTCACAAAGCTCACAGACTCCTGGTGATACAGGCAATTCCAATATGGATAACAGGCATGTGAGAAGGGAACATGGGAAATTCTTCTAACCTTTGATTAGATTTGATTTTTGCATTAGAGGAGCTAAGCTACACAAATAGTCTGAAAGGTTGGTGTGAGGTTATATTTTTTCTCATGTGAACTATTTAGTCACTGTCATAGTCTCCTTGCCCATGGAGTCTAAGTATTTATTACTGATGTGTAGATCTATGTTTTTAATTTATAAAAGCAATGCTTATCCTGCTCAAGACACGCTGGCATGCTCCATCCTCAGAGACACTGATGTGTTGTTCTCTGTCTGGAAAGCTCTTCTCCCAGGATCCACGTGGCGTGTTCCCTCTCCTCTCTCAAGTCTGCTCAAATGCCACCTTCTGTGGCAGGTCTTCCCTATCACCCTACTTAAAATTGCAAACTTCATCTCCCAGGACTCTGTTCTCCTTCCCTGATTTATTTTTATCCTTCATACATTTCACTTCTGTACTAGAAAACTTACTATTTTATTTTCAGTCTCCACCTTAGAGCTTAAGACCCACAGAGTTAGGAGTTTTGTCTATTTTATTCTTCACTAGATCCCCAATATTTAAAATAGTGTCCAGCACTGAGTAGGTGCTCAACAAATATTTGTTGAGTAGATAAATTGCCATTTACACAAATGACATTAATATCATAATATATGTATCATTCTGGAACTTATGTTCTCACTGGACGATACATCTTAGGTATCTTTTCATGTAAGTACCTATAGATATGACTGTATAATTGTCCAAAGTGGCATAAACCATAGTTTTTTTTAGCTTTTCATTAATAGACATTTGAATCATTTCCAATTTGTTGCTATCACAAACCCTGCTGTAATAAATAATATATATTTATACAAGTGTGGTTTTCTTGTAGGAGTTGAATATTGAGTTTTTGTCCATTATATTTATTGCAAATATTTTTCTATTGCTTACATTTTTATGTTCCTCATGTGGTAAAAACTTCAAACTGAAAATGAAAATAAATCTCCCTCTCCATTCCCCCAGTTCTCACATATCTCAGCCATAGTGCATACAACAAGCTATGTAACTGAAGCAAAAGTTTTTGTGAAAAATATTTTCCTTACTACATTCAGTATACTTTGATACCTTCTGTTCTGTTCTATTAATTTCATTAGAAAAATGCTTAAAGAGACCTTTTGAATTGATTTGAAATCATGAATTCATTGAGACCCACAGTATGAGAAGCTCTGTCCTCTTCTCCCCTACCCTGTGTTGAGCTAGCCTATGGAAGCAGGCACCTGTTTGAGTTTCCCTGTTTGGCAAGCTGGTAGCCTATCAGAACTGAGACCTCCCTTGAACCCCTGCCCAATTAAGTAAGGTTTAGCTTACTTCTCCCAAGAGTTGAGACCCAGCCACCCTACCTGCCAAAAATGAACAGATGGTCTCGGACTAAGCTGCTGTTACAGATGGCAACTGCCTGACTTTGAATGTCACTGTCTGTCACCATGCCTTATCCACCAGATTGATATTAGCTCTACTCATACCCAATCTCCCTTGATAAACAGGGATGTCATTTTGAGACTGTTGGCTCATTTCCATGTTGATACTTAAGGGAGTTCACTCTGTAGGATGGAACTGTTTCCAGGTATTGCTAATACTTAAAGTCAGGAAGGGACAGAATCATAACTTTCAAAGTTCTGTTTATTCAAATCCCTGCCCAGCCTGAGTTTGGAGGTACAGGGGAAAAATGGAAAAGTGCTGCTAGGATCTAAATAGAGTTGGGGCTCTGGCGAAATGGACTAAATTCAGGACAGAACTCTGGGCAAGCAGGACGAGGTCAAGTACAGATGGGTACACGTGGTATGTTGGAGTATGCAGTGGCAGAGTGGACACTTGGGTTGCTGATGCCCACCTGAGACTCACAACAAATGACAAGACTGTGTTTAGGCCCCTCTAGCTGATGGGGCTAGTCTCCTGTCTTGGTCAAGATCAGCTCAAGAACAGGGTGACTCTAAGCCTATAGATTAGGAGCATCCATGCCTATAGCTGAGAGTGCTAGGTCATGCAGGGACTCATAGGAAATAATCAAGAAGAAAGACTCCTTAACTCCTATATTCAATCCAGCAGAGAGCACAATTCCTCTCCTTGACATTTGACTCGGGACCTGTGGGGACATCATATTGGGTAAATGATTTAAATGCAAATTGATATGACCAGCACTTGAGCAGATCAGATCAGACAAGCAGATTTTTCTCAATTAGTAAAAAAAAAGGAACATGTTCTATTCCTGGAAAGGGTTTCCTGAAGGGTGGGCTTATTCGCTCACTCACCCAATCATTCATTCATGTATTACGTGGGACGCGCTTCCTCACAGCTGTCTGTCTTGTGTCACTCCTGAGCAGTCAGATGTGTGCATTCCCCTATTTTCTGTCTCTTTGGCTATTACAGGCAGAGAGGCAGGGTTAAGGTACTTGTACAACTGAAATACACAATTTCTTAGGCAAAATTGTTTGATTTTAGTGTCAGTGGGGCCCTGATGACCAATGAAAAGTGTTCTAGAAGTCAGTTCTACGTGACAAGTTTGTTAATTATGCTTTTCTCTGTTGGCCAGGTGACTCCCTATATGGCAGCACAATACAGATAGAGATAATGACAAGCTCCTGAAAAAGGAGATTGTCGGAGGCGAAAATATTCAATACCTAAACCCAGATGCCAGCAAAGATGACTGTCCTTCTAGATTTAAGAACTATCTGACCCCACACCCTGCTTCCTGCCTACATTCTATGGAAGCAGCTCTGCCCTCTGCCATCCTGGGGTACCAGGGGCAGGGAGCTCATATTGTCATGGTCGCCTGGCTTCAGTGTGATTTCTAATGTCTCAATTTCATCTCACCTTTGGCAACTCTCCCTTCCTTGTGTTCTGTCTGACCCAATGTGGAGCTCAGTTCTGTCTCTCTCTCTCTTTTGTGATATCTTCCTTCTCTCCCCCACCTCCCCAAATCTCACATGAGACATTTGAGTATGCAGTAGAATCCTTTGAAGATTTGGGGTGAAATGGAGGCTTATACAGACACTAGATATTCCTTATCCTACTCCCTTATTCTCTCCCTTTGGCTCCCCAACCCAAACTCAAGGACCCTCAGCCTGGGGGTAGGGGAGATGTTAGTGCTTATTTAAGCTCATTAAAGCAGCCTAAAAGCTAAAGCAAAGGGTCCCTTTCTGCAATTAGCAGCACCCAACAACTGATAGAGGTTTGGCCTTTCAATCTTTCTTTCTATCCTTCCTTTATGAATTGGAACAGTTCATGCCACCCTGTAAAAGGGGAAAAAAACGGTCAGTTGGGTATATTTTTTAAAAATCATGCTAATATGGATAAACCATATTTAGTTGTTAATGGATTACATATGGTCATAGTTATTACACTTAAAAAATATAAATTTTTGGTGTAGACAACTGCAAAGAGGAAAACTAAAATTGGCTCATAATTTTCCCAGATTGTCTCTGTTGATATAATACCCAGATTTTGATGATTTCATTTTCTGCTACTTTCTTTTTCCAAGCTTGCCAGAATTATAGGGTATTCATTGGTACAAGGAGAAATGGTACCTTGACCCAATTCTTGGCACCAGGTTCAGGGACCACAGATCCTGTGCTGGATCTGCAGTAGGACCCAAAACACCAAATCGCAAACCAGGAGCTGGCTAAGGTAAGGCAATGGAACAATTAAAGGTGGAAATTCTGTGAGAAAAGGGTGGAATTTAAATGTGGTCCTGGGGAGTTTGGGTGGCTCAGTTGGTTAAGTGTCTGACTTTGATTTTGGCTCAGGTCATGGTCTCAGGGTTGTGAGATAAAGCCCCGTGTTGGGCTCTGTGCTGGGCATGGAGCTTGCTTAAGATTCTCTCTCTCCCTTTGCCCTCCCCGCTGCTAAAAAAAATGGTGGTCCAGGGACAGAATTTAAGACAATCGTAGAAGATGTCAGGCCCAAGAAAGGACAAGCTATGGGAATCAAGATCGGAGGGAAACTCTTAGATCTAAGCAGGAAGGGTTGCAAAGAGACCAGGGAGGAGAACCAGAGTGGGTGTCATAGAACCAGATGACATGGTCCAAGGAGGGGTTTGCCATGGCAGAGTTCATCCTCCAGAGGGTGGATATTTGTTGGTCCAGATAGCCTGGGGCTTTGTGGGCAACTGCTGGTACCACACTCAGTCAGGTGGTGGTCACTGTGGTTAGTGGAATCCAGGACCCCCTGACTCTATGAAATGATATTGGTAGACTCCTAATAGGCAAGCCAGGATCATTAAGGATGTCTAGGAGGTCAGTCTGTATTCTTCAGTCTCTGAGGCCTAGGTAAGTTTAAAGGCCAGGATGCCAAGAATAGCAGCTGGGTTATAAACAATTTGAGTTGAGGTTTCTGTTACTTGCATCCAAAGCACCCAAACTAACTCTGTGTGTGTGTGTTAATGTATATAGATGTATAAAACAAATTCTGGATGGTTATAGAAGCAATGTTAAAAGTTGTTATCATAAAGGAAATTATGACTGATTTTATTTTTTGCCTTGTCCATATTTTCTCTTCTTTTTTAATTTAAACAGTGAGTTTGTCTGGGGCGCCTGGGTGGCTCAGTTGTTAAGCATCTGCCTTCAGCTCAGGTCATGATCCCAGCGTCCTGGGATTGAGCCCCGCATCGGGCTCTCTGCTCTCTGCTCGGCGGGAGGCCTGCTTCTCCATCTCCCACTCCCCCTGTTTGTGTTTCCTCTCTTGCTGTGTCTCTCTCTGTCAAATAAACAAATAAAATCTTAAAAAAAAAAAAAATCTGTTGCTGTTTAAAAAAACAAAACAAAAAAAACCAGTGAGTTTGTCATATCAGCCAAAGTTCTTGCAAGCTTGAAGCTGACCAAGGCTGATTTAGATGGAAGAGGAACTCTTTGAGAAGATATTTGGAACTCAAAAAACCATTCGGCAACGTGTAAAGACAAGTTTGAAAGGAAGGCAGTTACCAGGGAGCCCAAAGCACACCTTGTCCTTACCAGAACCATTCTGGTAAGGACACTGCTGTTGCATTAACCCCTGGCCACCACAGCTCACAGTGCTGTCCAGTTTTAATTGCTGGAAGCTCTCTGCCTTCTCCTATCTCCAAAATGGATACCTGACTCTTTTTGACGATAGTCCCTGCTTCAAAGTTCAGGGAGTTCACACCTGTTTGACCAAGCTTAGGATACTTTCGCATGCCCAAGGACGAAGGAGTTAGAAAGTGAGGATCTTAACTTACAGCTTCTATAGTGAAAGGCACATTATGCTCCTGCCAAGACTCGTAGGTAGGCAAGGGGTGCCTGGGTGGCTCAGTTGTTGGGCGTCTGCCTTCGGCTTGGGTCATGATCCCAGGGTCCTTGGATTAGGCCCTGCGTTGGGCTCCCTGCTCAGTGGGAGGCCTTCTTCTCCCTCTCCTGCTCCCCCTGCTAGTGTTCCCTCTCTTGCTGTGTCTCTCTCTGTCAAATAAATAAATAAAATCTTTAAAAAAATGTATAAGACTCATAGGTAGGCAAAATAAAAATTAAAAAATTCCTTTACTTTTGTAAAATTTTTGAAAAAGTAATAAAGTAAAACAAAAGAGGGGCGCCTGGGTGGCTCAGTCGTTAAGCGTCTGCCTTCGGCTCAGGTCATGATCCCAGGGTCCTGGGATCGAGCCCCACATCGGGCTCCCTGCTCGGCGGGAAGCCTGCTTCTTCCTCTCCCACTCCCCCTGCTTGTGTTCTTTCTGGCTGTCTCTCCCTGTCAAATAAATAAATAAAATCTTAAAAAAACAAAAAACAAAAGAGCCCAGTGTATACCCAACCAAATCAAACCAAACCAAACCAAAATAAAAGTTTAACATAAATGTAAGTTCTTTAATAAAGATCACTACTTTTTTAAATAGGAAAGATGGATGCACACGTATTTGACACATCTGAGGACAAAAAAGTTTTATGAAGCCATCTGGATTTATGTACCTTTCCTATTTGAAACACATTTATCTCATATTTTATGGTTTCCTAGCCAAAAGTTCCATTCAGAACACCTGTCATTTTGTCAATCTTTTTGATGAATTTAATGTTACTAGAAGCTATTTATTCTAATGTACCAACAGGTAAATTAGATACAGTAAATTACATATAGTCTAATAGTCTGGTAAATTAGATATAGTCTGATGTTTTAAGCAGCTGAGCTCCCTATAAACATCGTTAGAGGAATAACAAAGAGTGCTTCTTCATGCATATATCTTTTGTTACCAAATATAGAATTTTTTAGATTGTCAAGAATAATCTGTACTCAATGACACATTTACTAGCATTAGCAATAACTATATTTAAACAAGCAATTTAAAGCAAGGCTCGAAGAAATCCAAAGACTTAGGTACAATTAAATATATTTGTCTTTAGGGCGCCTGGGTGGCTCAGTTGGTTAAGCGACTGCCTTCGGCTCAGGTCATGATCCTGGAGTCCCGGGATCGGGTCCGCATCGGGCTCCCTGCTCGGCAGGGAGTCTGCTTCTCCCTCTGACCCTCCCTCCTCTCATGTGCTCTCTGTCTCTCTCATTCTCTCTGTCTCAAATAAATAAATAAAAATCTTTAAAAAAAAAAAATATATATATATTTGTCTTTATCTCCTTCAGATTTTCTCTCCTCTATTTTCTGAATACAAGCACCAGAACAATTTTCTTTAAATGCCGATTCCATCATGTCATTTATATGTATAAAGTATTTCAGTATTTCTCTGTGCCTTCAACAAAAATCCAGACTCCTGAGCTGGCATTGAGATTTCTCTTCAGTGTGGCAGCCCAAATCTATCCTTCCCCAGTTGCACCTACTACCGTTTCCCCACGTGAACCTATAGTTAAAGCCACATGGGTCACTGAGCAAGCTTTGTACTTTCTGGCCTCTGTGCCTGTGTTTAGATACCATCTTCCTCACAAAAAAAACTTTCACCAGTTTTTCTTACCCATAATCAATTTTACTTCTCTCTAATAATGAGTTCTCATGTTCTGTATGAAAAGCCTGTTTTCCTAGCCTGGTTGAGTCAATCCTTTGAAGTCCTATAGCAAAAACAATCCAACTTTCCAGTTCTTAATGGAGATGTCAGGTTGTGAGGGGTGTCACCCTTTGTTACCACTAATCATTAAAGCAGGAGATCATAAATCTTAAAATAACCAATTAGAAGAGGCAATTTTATGATTCTCTCCCACATTAACACCACCGTCCATCACTTGAATCTTCATAGGCTTTCTGGATGGGGAGCTACTTCTATAGGACTGGTGATTAGACACAACCAAGGGTCTGCCTAGGAGTGTGTCCACTTGTATGATTCTAAGTGCAGAACCTCATCATTCACTCAGCCTGTCCTTTAGCCCGATACTTATGGATCATGTTAGAGAACCAGAGTCTTGTGAGAACATTGAGAGCTCATGCAGGGATGAAGGGGAAGGGAGGATCTTTGAGATGACTCTAAATCTATAATGAGCCTAGTAGGGCCCTATGGGGTGGAGATGTTAGGGAATTAATTACAGTTTGGGTGTGCAGGCATGTAGGAAGTTAACACAAAACCTTCCAGAACACGGAGGGGTGGAGGGATGGTAGAGATCACTTTGTAACTAAAAAAACCTTGTTTGGGAAAACACAAGAGGTCATCCTCATCTCCATTCCTGGTTAGTTAGGGACTCCCAGAAATAGTTGGGTGGAATTTGAGAGTGGTCAGATTTCCCAAAATTGAAGGTGACAGCAGAGCCAGAGAAATGCCATTTTTACCATTATTGACTATTCTATTTCAGACAGGTGTGGCTTGGGACAACATGGGTTATATTCAGATGTGTTTGTCATTTTCAGGCACACAAAAATGACAGATAAAAATAGTTGTATTTAGGTGAAGGGGTTATGGGTAATTTTTGTGGTAATAGTTTAATAAATATTGTTATCAATCTGTTACCACAAAATTAAGAAATATTAAAAATATGAAAATGTTATTAAACTGTTATAAAATTTATGTATAATAGATATTTATATATATGTATATATATGTATAGTTACACATGTGTTCCCATTGGTCCAGGACCAATTTCTGACTGGTCACTCCATGGGTCAACGACAGCTTCCACACTAGGGACGGTTGGCCGCCTTCAGATTCTGTTAGGAAAAGCCAATGTGGTTGGAGACTGAGGAAGAAAGGGTTCTGTTAGGACCTGAGTTGGGAGAAGAGAGGCAAGGAGTCACAACCTGCACACCAAGGGAAAGATAAACAAGAAACTAAAGGATACAAACTTTCTAGAGACCGAGGTCAACACGTGATAAGATCGAGCTGCAGATGGAATAGTTTTCAGTTCCAACCCCATCCTATGTTTTCCTCCTTTGACCTCGTTTCCTTCCATTTCTACTTTTTATCTTTATTAAAGTTTATGAAAGCACGTTTCATTTCTTTGCCTTACTTAGTTCTGTGTTTTGGAACTTTCTTAGCACAGCTCATTTTCTGCCTGTGTCCTGAGCGCCAGTTCTTGCTTTATGGTCAGGTGCTAACTGGCCATGAACACACCGGCCGCCTATCCCCCAGGCTGCCACCTGCTGTCCTGCCTTGTGGTTGCTCATCTCTCAGGCGTACACTTTGGTACAAACACTGGCTATGTGCAGTTTCATAAATGGCATGGCCTCCCTTCCCAGAGGGATTCCATTCCTCTCATCCCTGAGAACATGCTCTGCTCTGACCCATAACTCATCTGAACTTAGGAAGACCTGGGAACAGTGTCCTGCTCCAAATACAGAAGGCAGAGTGTGGCTGAAGTCAAGCCCAGGCCATCCTCCCTGGACTTACTGCACCGTGGAGGATTTCTGGCATTTTCCATAATTTAGTCAGGGGCCTCTTCAGACTTCATGAGTGTGAAGCAAGCCCGGTCAGTATCAAATGACTCCTTCACTCCCACCCCAAGTGGCTTGCTAGTTCTCAGCCTTGTCTGCCATAGCTACTAAGAAAACCTCACCTGGACTGTGGTGGTTCTTCAGAGCCTATGAGAAAGCCTTCATTTTGTCTTTGTCTGGTCTATACACTACCCCAGGTGACCTAGTTACTGTGGGGGAATCTTCGGAGAGCCTGACAAAGACCTTGGTCTGGGGTCCAGGTTTCCATCAGTGGGGGCTTTATGTTTTGTTTTGTTTTTAAGATTTTATTTATTTGACAGAGAGAGACACAGTGAGAGAGGGAACACAAGCAGGGGGAGTGGGAGAGGGAGAAGCAGGCTCCCCGCGGAGCAGGGAGCCCGATGCGGGACTTGATCCCAGGACCCAGGGATCATGACCTGAGCCGAAGGCAGACGCTTAACAACTGAGCCACCCAGGTGCTCCTGAATATCTTTTTTAAAAAAGATTTTATTTATTTATTTGACAGAGAGAGACACAGCGAGAGAGGGAACACAAGCAGGGGGAGTGGGAGAGGGAGAAGCAGACTCCCCGCCGAGCAGGAAGCCCGATGCGGGGCTCGATCCCAGGACCCTGGGATCATGACCTGAGCCGAAGGCAGACGCTTAACGACTGAGCCACCCAGGCACCCCTGGGGGCTTTATGTTTAACTCCCAGTATGTTGAGGAAGTGTCAGGGCTGTTTAATGCCCCAGCATTGCTAAATAATGGACTTTCTGTTAAACTCTCAAGGCGTGAAAAATTTGACTGATCCCACTGTGACCCTGACTTTTTGGGACAAGCCAGAGTGCTCCAGAGTTTACCAAGATACCACGCTCCCATGAAATACTGTGGCCTTAAGGTATGTTATAGATCAGTCTGCTCACACTTTAATGTGCATGTGAGTCACCTAGGGATTTTGTAAAAATGTAGACTGTGACTCAGCAGATCTGGGTGGGGTCTGAGATTCTGCATTTCTAGCAAGTTCCCAGGTAATGCTCATACTGCTGGTCCGAGGACTACACTTTTGCTGCATGACTTTGAAGGATGCAGAGCAGAGGAAAAACATTCCAGGACATCATTCCAAATTATGACCTTCTGTGGATATAAGTTTCTTGCTGCTGGAAGGGAAGTCACCTTTAGGACAAATGAAAATGGCCTTAATCCACTTGGCCTTTGTAATCTCCTCCCAGACCGATAACATTTCTTTGTGAGCAAGCAGAGATAAGGGACCTGGTTAGTGTCCAAGAGGAATCCAGACATCTGTCAGTATTTGTACCCCACTGCACATATACTTCCTCAAATACACACCTAAACACACACATTCCTCACCCACCCACCTAATGATGCCGACGGTGATTCAGCTCTTCAGGTCCTAGGACAGGGCAGAAGAGATGATGTGAAATTTCTCAATGACTGGATAATGGTTAGTTTTGGACAGCTGGGCCTTTCAGAGAAGGTAACAGGGTTCTTTTCTCTTCAATCTCTACCTGCTGTCTAGGTGGTAGTTGGCAGCTTGCTTGGCTGGGCACTGTGGGAATCAGAAATAAATACATAAAACCTTATCCCTGCTCTCTAGACACTTGCCATCTAATGAGGAAGACACATGTGGGCAAATAACAATGGAATGACGTATTAACCCTTTAGTAGTTGTATGACAAATATGGTTTGAACATAGGTGGTAAGAGGGTGGGGCTAAGGTTTGGGAAAAGACGTAGGAAAGAAGAGTGGCATGGGAGCGAGGACTTTTCCAGCTGAAGGAGGCATGACAGGGTAGTCTAACCAGAGTATCCTCACAGGCTTTCTTGAGGGAAAAGCTGGGAAGAAAAAGCACCTCCAAAGAGGAGTTCCCAGGATCAAGGTTTTCCAAAGCACCCAACATGAGAAAGGTGATTGAAAGTGGGGCAAAGGCTCTTGCTTAATATTAGATAAATATTTGGTCAGATGGAGCTCCTGCTGAGGTATGAGGGAAAACCCTCTTATCACTTTTAATGTTTCTCTGAGTTTTTTATAAGTATCCCTAGTAACGTTAAAGGTAGATAAGAAACAGTTGTTGCTGTAATGAAGGGGGTTATTTATGAGCTTGTCAAAGGTCTTTGCACCAGAAAGACATCAAAGTGCTCCAGGGACAGGCCTGTTGTCTAGGGTCAGCTGCAACAGGGCAAAGGGCATAATTGCCATCTAGTGGCTCAGACCCACAAGTGGGAGCTCCCTTCTAGGCATCCATAGTTTCTTTCTTTTTTTGCACTTTTAGAAAAACTTATTCAGGTATAATTGACATACTCAGGTGTACAACATAATGATTGATCTTTGTATACATTGCAGAATGGTCACCATAAGTCTAGTTACCAACTGTCACTTTACAAAGTTAATACAATATAATTGACTATATTCCATACACTGTACATTGCATCCCCACAACTTATTTATTTTATAACTGGAAGTTTGTACTTCTCAATCCCCTTCATCCATTTTGCCCAACCCCCACCAACCCTCCTCCCCTCTGGTCACTACCAATCTGTTCTCTGTATCTATGAGTCTGGGTTTTGTTTTGTTTGTATGTTTTGTTCTTTAGATTCCACATGTAAGTGAAATAATGCAGGATTTGTCTTTCTCTGATTTATTTTACTTACCATAATACCCTCAAGGTTCATCCATGTTGTTGCAAATGGTAAGATTTCATTCTTTTTTATGGCTGAGTAGTATTCCATTGTGTGTGTATGTGTATGTGTACATAATAATATGTATATTCATCCATCCATCAATGGATGAATGGATAAAGAAAATAAAGAAGACCTCTTTATCCATTCATCCATTGATGGATACCTAGGTTGTTTCCATATCTTGGCTATTATAAATAATGCTGCAATGAACATAGGGATGCATGTATCTTTTTAAATTAATGTTTTCATTTTTTTCAGATAGATACCCAGTAGTGGAATTGCTGGATCATCTGGTAAATTTTTTGAGGAAACTCCATACTGTTTTCCATAGTGGCTACACTAAGTTACATAACCACTAACAGTGCACGAGGGTCCCCTTTTCTCCAATACTTGTTATTTCTTGTCTTTTTTTTTTTTTTTTAAGATTTTATTTATTTATTTGACAGAGAGAGACACAGCGACAGAGGGAACACAAGCAGAGGGAGTGGGGGAGGGAGAAGCAAGCAGGCTTCCCGCCAAGCAGGGAGGCCGATGCGGGGCTCCATCCCAGGACCCTGGGATCATGACCTGAGCCGAAGGCAGACACTTAACGACTGAGCCACCCAGGCGCCCCTCTTGTTTTTTTTATTCTAGCTATTCTGACTGGTGTGAGATGATATCTCATTGTGGTTCTTATTTGCATTTCCCTAATGATTAGTGATGTTGAACCTCTTTTCATGTGCCTATAGGTCATCTATGTATTTTCTTCGGAAAAATGTCTGTTGAGATCCTCTGTCCTTTTTCTTTTCTTTTTAAAAAAAAAAAATTATTTATTTCAGAGAAAGAGAGGGAGTGCGTGAGTTGGGGGGAGAGGGAGCGGGAGAGAGAGTCTTAAGGAGACCCTGTGCTGAGTGTGGAGCCCAACATGGGGCTTGATGTGGAGCTCAATCTCATGACCCTGAGCTCTCGACCTGAGCTGAAACCAGGAACCAGATGCTTAACCAACTGTGCCACCCAGGTGCCCCTCCTCTATCCTTTTTAAAATTCGATTATTGGGGGGTTTTTTTGGTTATTGTTATTGAGTTGTATGAGTTCATTATATATTTTGGATACAAAAACCTTATCAGATGTATGATTTGAAAATATATTCTCCTGTTAAATGGGTTGTCTTTTTGTTTTGTTGATGGTTTCCTTCACTGTGGAGCTTCGGAGTCTGACGTAGTCCCATTTGTTTATTTTTGCTTTCGTTTCCCTTGTCTGTGGAACCAGATCCAAAAAACATTGCTATGACTGATGTCAAGGAGCTTACTGTCTATGTTTCTTCTACGTGTTTATAGTTTCAGTACAGTCCCTTCAGGTATGGAACCATCATGGCCTCTACAAGCCATTTAGTATAACCTCTTCCATCCTCTTCCAGCTCCCAGAGCCTCAGTTTGCTTCCTGGAGAACATTTGCTCGACGATAAAAATGTTAAATGGGCAGTAGCACATGAAAAATTAATTCATACAGGAGTGTAAAGAATTACTCAGAAAATACCCATGACTGCTGCTGGATTCTCGTAGCATCCTGTGTCTAATTTGGTCGAGGAGAGGAACTGAGGGAGGGACGGCGGGGAGCAGGAAAAGCAGGGCTGGGGGTCGGGGAGTGGGCTGTCCCTGAGAGACAAGAAACAAATACAGGAAGAAGTGGCTGGGCAGCAGCTGCCTTTGAGTTTACTTGTTTACCTTCTCCTGGGAAGGAGCAAATAGAAAGTGCTCAAGACATTATTTTTAGAGCTATTTTCAGTGTGGCTAGAAAGGGCTGAGGTACTAGTTGGCTATAAAGAATGTTTAGCATGCTTAGCTTTCTTATTGAAGAGCTTTGTTTCTAGGTGCACCCACATGTTAAATTAAACATTCTCAAGAAAGAAATCCTGTATCCAGTGCCCCTTGGATGACGTGGGGGGCTCTCGGGAGCCGTGAGGGGTCCGGCATGGCTTTCTTGTGGTGCCGGGTTTTTTTGCTGGACTCCACTTCTTTGGGGTTCCTGGTTATTGGCCAAATTCTTACATTGCTCAGAGAGAGCCCAAGGGCTCCTTCAAGGCTGTGAAGAGGTATTTTCAGATGAAGAGGCTGATGTGTAGCGAGGCAGAACCATTACAGAGCAGATGAGAGGGAGGATTAGAACAAGTCCACGGTGGACATGGAGGAAGAAGGGGCAGGAACCAGGATTTTGTAATCCAACAGACCTTGTTCTCATCCTGGCTTCTTCTGAGCTGTGTGGCAATTTAGGCAAAGTTAGCTCTGGCCTCAGTTTCCTTTTCTATAAAATGGAGATACAAACATTTAATGTTATTGGGAAGATTTTTAAAGGTGATAAAGAATGTAAAGCACAGAGTCTGGCACCTCATTCCCTTCGAATGCCTACCCTGGAATCTCCCTTCTAATTACCACATTTCCTTCTCTGTGCCTCCTCCCCTCCCTTGGAAAGGTACCTCAGTTTCCAGTGTTGCTCAGAGATACCCCTCTTCTAGAAGGAGGAGTTCCCATTTGGTGTGGGACAAAACCAGAATGAGGATATGGCAAGGATGAAGATTTTGAGTGCCTGCGGGTAGATGGCCTTTCAGAATGTCTGGGCCTCTCTTTGGAATCATTTCCTCCCTCCCATGCTCAGGGCTGTAAGGTGCCTGTTACCAAAAGTCCAGGGGTGAGTGGTTCAGGCTGGTACTGCTCAGAGTCTGAGCAAGAGAGCAAGAGATGTTCTTCCCCTGGGCACCAATTCTTTGGTGCCCTTTACAAAAGGGCTCTATTCACCTTTGAGTGTAAAACCTCAAAGGTCTAGGTTAAGCATCTAGGCCTGAGGGGAAATGTCCTGGGGAGACTCTTAGTTGCTTTTCGCTTGGGCTGGGATATGGGTAAGGTACTGGACTCTCTTTTTAAATTTGATAAAGTATAAATAACATAAAGTCCACCATTTTAACCATTTTTAAGTGTAAAATTCAGTGGTAGTAAGTGCATTCATATCGTTGTACAACCATCACCACCATCCATTTCCAGAATTTTCTCATCATCTCATACTGAAATTCCATACCCATTAAGTAATAACTCCCTGTTTCCTTTTTTTTTTTTAAAGATTTTATTTATTTATTTGAGAGAGAGAGAATGAGAGACAGAGAGCATGAGAGGGGGGAGGGTCAGAGGGAGAAGCAGACTCCCTGCTCGGTGGGGAGCCTGCCTCTCCCTCTCCCACTCCCCCTGCGTGTGTTCCCTCTCTCGCTGTGTCTCTCTCTGTCAAATAAATAAATAAAATCTTAAAAAAAAAAAGACTATTCTACTTTCTGTCTCTATGAATTTGACTATTCTAGGTACCTTATGTCAGTGGAATCATATAATATTTGTCCTTTTGTGTCTCTACAGGCCTCTTTTAAAGGGAAAAATTATATATTACAGATTTACTCTATCATCTATTCTGATGTTGCTTGTGTGCACACATACACACATGTAAATGCAGGTATGAATCCTATGCTTACAGCTCTATTTGCAGTTTACACAATTAGAAAACCAAATTATCAAACTAACCCTAAAAATCCATAAAATCCTACATGATTAAATTTAATGTGAGAGATGATGTTTTGCTAAAACAAAACTCCCAAATCGGTTAATAATTGAAAGACTTTTGGTTCTGGCTGTATATTTAATTTTTTTCTGCATTTTGACTTCAGTTGTTTTAATGCAGAGAATAAACTGTTTGCATAAGTGTGTTATAGAAAACGTCACTAGTAACATCAAAGCTCGGTTTGATAGTGCAAGATAATCAGACCACACACTTACCCATAAGATGACAGCAAGCAGTTCTTGAAGACCAAATTTAATTAAGTGTTACTAGATAATAATATAAAATTATCTTTTCTTGGAGGTAAGACTAGCATTGTGATGTTATTAAAATCTGAATTACAGGGGGCATCTAATCTAATTCTTATTAGAGTTGGGAATGGAAAAATCCTTTATTGCAATTATCTACTTCTTGCTGCTAATGAACTGCTGCAAGTTGGTAAACACAAAGATAAGCTCTAAGCAGTAGAATCTGAATATGGAATAACCTACTTTGGCCAGGTCCTCTTGAATACAGCATGCTTATAAAATTGTTCCAGTTATCTATTGCTATGAAACAAGCAATCCCAAAATTTGTGGCTTGAAACAACACTTGTATTGCTCACAGATCTATGATTTAGGCAGAGCTTGGTAGGGATGGCTCATCTCTGCTCCACTAGGACTTACCGGAGGTGGCTTGAAGAATGGGAGCTAGAATCATCTAATGCAGAGGCCAGTAAAATTTTTCTGTGAAAAACCAGATAGTACATTATTTTCACCCTTGTAGACCATATAGTTTGTTGTAACTACTAAACTCTGTCATCGTAGCTAAAAAGAAGCCATAGACAAATAAATGGGTATGGTAGTGTTCCAATAAAACTATTTATAAAAATGGGCAATAGGTCAGGTTTGGCCAGTTCAGAAACTGCCAGCCCCTGGTCTGAAAGCTTACTTGCTGACATGTCTGGCAATTAACACCAGCTGCTCACTGGGACCTTGTCTGGATCTTCTAGCCAGAATACCTAGATGTGGTCTCTTCACGGGTCCTGAGCTTCTTTGCAACATAGAGCTATGTTCCAAGGGCAAGTGTTCAGATAGAAAGAACCAAGAGAAAGCTCTATCTTTTTTAATAACTCAGCCCGGGAAGTCATGCAGCATCACTTCTACCACATTCTATTTGTGGAAGCAGTCACAAAAGCCCACTGAGGTCAAAGGGGAGGAAATACAGACTCTACCTCTTGATGAGATAGTGACCAGGTTCTGAAGGAGCATGTAGAACTAGGAATATTGCTGAGCCCATTTTTGGACAACACAATCTTGCACGTTTGCCATTTGCCATGTGATGACTTGTTCTCCCACTACTTTTTTACATTCAAACATCTCAAAATCCTCACTTATATAGCAGGCCTTGACGCCATTTAAGCTCTGCTTGCGCAAACCTTCACAAAGCACAAACTTAGGTACTGAAATTGCACAGAGCATTCTAAAACAGTCATCCAGATGATCGAGAACAAGCTAAGAATTATTTTTTTATTATCTTTCAAATAAAAAGCCAAATTAAAAAAAAAATCTCAGAGAGACCTTGTGATTCTCTGAAAACATTTTCTTCATTTGAGAAACACTAACGTAAGCCTTTGGCTAGAGTGGAAAACCAATTCCTCCCAGCTTTCACAGGGTCTAGTCCAACTTCCTGGAGTGAAGGTTGAATGTCCTGTAATCACAAGCTGTGGGCATTTGCTGCAAGAGTCCTCTCCCCAGAGCTCCCTTGGGAAGCTGTAGTTCAAGAATTTGGTCTTGGCCATCTCTGTGTCTTTCCCTCAGAGGCACTGCTGACAGCCCCGATTTAATGGTTTTTAACTGTTTTCAGCTGCACTGTGGCTCTTCAGCCTCTTTGCAGCAGTATGAGGAAAGATTATCTTCTTTCTTCAGTATTTGGAATTCTGGTTGACCTGTCTTAGCTGTGTGGATCATCTTCCAAAAGGCTTTCGTAGGGTTTTGTTTGGTGTCCAAACTGGAGGACTGGACACATGATTCAGGCTGCTGGTTGGTAGAAGAGAAAGCATGGGAACCCTTTTCTACTTAACCACCTGGTTTCTCTTTCTAGGTTTTCTGAATAGATCTCAAGAATGCCGTCCACTCTGATAAAGCTTTGCTGAGTGAGATCTTCACTCAACGCTTTTAGTGATAGAAGAAGACATGGGAAGCATGTCCATTTAGTGATGGAAGAAGACATGAAACATTCCTTCAGGTAAGGAATACCCTCATTCAGAGAATCTGTGGTGGCTAGATTGAATTACCCTATCTGATCTGTAGGGAACAGTGCCAGCCCACAAGGGGCCTCAAGGAGTCAATGACTGTGAGGCAGGATGGTGCTAAGAGCTCACACCTCTCACACCCACCATGTGTTCTTTCTGGGTGCTGGATGTGGAGCTTTTCATAGTTGGTCCAGGGACTGAGGGCAAGGGCCCAGTTGGTCTGGGGCTTTGGAGACCTTTTTACTGAGCTGTTGAAAGGGAAGTAGCAGCATATATCTCTGAGGTGGGGAGATGCTTGGTTAAAGCTATTTTGCTGTTTCTGTTGCATTTGTTACTGAGAGGCTGAGCTGTGGGCCCTCCTTTTCTCCTGTACATCCATAAGGGGTCTCTATCATAAGATGCTTTCCCTCTCTCCTGCTGTTCATTCCCCCACTGAGAGTCAGACCTTCTCTCTGTGACTCATGCAGCTGCTGTAGAGATAATTCTGATGGCAGAGGCAGAGGCCATTGATTTGAGAGGAGGAAAGCAAGTCTCCTTTCATCATGCAAATACCCCTAATTAAGAAATCTAGAGAGATTCTGTGTCATGGAAACATAATTTCCTTTGACTCAGAGAATTTCAGGAATTGCTGCGGGCTATCAACCTATTTTGATTTCCTGGGTTAAATGGCTTCACCCTTTGCCCTGAGTTTTCTAGAATGAAAGTGAATTCAATCTAACATTTGTGAATTATCTTCTCTGTGCCAGGCGTGGTCTTAGTAACTTGAGAAATAGGTATGAACAACAGAGTTCCTGCCCTCAAGGAGGTTACAATTGGCTAAAATAATCTTTAAGTGGTAAACCCCAGTGGTATGCAGATCTTGACAGAAAGGTGAAAACTTTGTTTGGACACTGTTATGAGCTGAACTGTGTTCCTCAAAAATTCGTATGTTCAAGTTCTAACCCCCAGTACCTCAAGTGTGACTTTATTTGGAGGTAGAGTTTTTTGACAATGGGAATTAAGTTATAAAGTAAGGTCATTAGGATGCACACTAGGGAGAGAGGCCTGGAACAGATCCCTCACAGCCTGTAGAAGGAATAAATCTTGCTGACATCTTGAGTTTGGACCTATAGCCTCCAGACAAAAAAGTTCTGTTGTTTAAGTCACTCAGTCCATAGTACTTTGTTATGACGGCCCTAGCAAAATAGTATAAACACTCAGTGGCCCCCTTCTACTTTGTACAATCTGGTGGAAAACCCTGGGTGGATAGAAATTAAATGTTGGTGGAGTTTGAATTTACTAGACATTTTTTTTTTTAAAGATTTTATTTATTTATTTAGCAGAGAGAGACACAGCGAGAGAGGGAACACAAGCAGGGCGAGGGCCAGAGGGAGAAGCAGGCTTCCCGCCGAGCAGGGAGCCTGATGCGGGGCTCGAACCCAGGACCCTGGGATCATGACCTGAGCTGAAGGCAGTCGCTTAACCGACTGAGCCACCCAGGCACCCCGAATTTACTAGACATTTGATAAATTCATTCATTTATTCATTCCCCATGTCTTTACTGTGGTTTATTTTTTATTACACTTTATCTGGGAAATTATTTTATCTTTTGTTTAGTTGTTTACTATTTCTCTACCTGCTTTATGATAGATGTGTAATACATATTTGTTGAATAAGAATTTATCCCTCCTCATTCTCTTTATTCTCTCCCTCTCTATTCAATATTCAAGCACCTTTTATGTCCATTCCATGTTCTTCCCTGTCAGAACAAAAAGAAGTTCAAAGGGTGGCTGTTGACTCTGAGGAGCTTGTGATTTCAGGAGAGAGATAAAGAAAGCCCATGTGAGGGGCTGCATTCCAGTGCCATGTGATGAGGAAGTATGTGCTGGACAGGTGTTGGATCATAACTATCACAGAGGGAAGGTGCAGTGGGCCAAAGTGTACAGGAAAAGGCTCATGGAGGAGGAGGAATCTATGTTTGAGATGAAAGAAGAGCCCAGGAGAGAGTATAGGGGAATCCAGAATGTACACAGTCCATCTGCCTTCGCTAACACCTGGGAGCTGTGTTTAGGGAAGAGTGGGATTGCTCCAGACCAGGGGCTGAGCAAGGCATGGGGCATGGGGCATGGGGATGAAGATGACTTCCTTCTTTTCGGCATCAGGTGTCTACGGCACTGACCTTCCTTCAGGGGGCTGGAGTGGCCAGGTAGCTTTAGAAAGCTCCCTTCCAGCCTCCAGGACACTGCTCAATGACTCAGCAATGGAGGTGTTGCAATAGGCGTATAGAAGTAGACCAGCTTGCTTTTCCTAAGGAAACTGTGGTGTCCTAAGAAAACCTCAGCCTGGGCCCCTACCCTGCCGGGGTGAAATTCCTTCTGTCTTCTGCTAGCATGCCTGTAGCACATGCTCTGGAACGAGTGTCAGGGAATCCAAAAATGGCTTTGGAATCAAGTCAGATTTCCGCTCCTGCTCTGGCTCTGCCTCTACCCAGTTGCGCGATGTTGGCCTGGTTGCCTGGCCTCTCCCAGTTACAGTTTCCTCATCTGTAGAACAGAAACAGTGACTACTTCGCGGGGTGGTTATAGGTCTTAAGTGAGACAGGTATTAAGTGACAGACAGTAGGTATTTTTTCTATTACAAAGTCCATAATATTTCTATCAAGGAAATTAGTGTGTCTTTTGGCTCTCCCCGAAGCAAAATCAGATTTCCTGACTTTCCAACTACACCTTTTCTTCTAGGTCTGCCCTGATGTTTGAATCCTACGGGTGGCTCTGCTCCCCAAAGTGTGCCTGACCTACAGGGGGTTTAAGGAGAAATTTCTGGAGCCCAAGAAGTGGGCTGAACCAAGGGGTAACCCTCGCTTTGCCAGGTCTATTTTAGAAGACCCTTCCCTCAGAAACAAATTGAACACAAAGAAGGGGGATTTGGGCGTAAAGCAAGAAAACAGGATTTCTAGTTGTAAATCTGTATTTCCCAAACAACTTCCCAAGACACAAGCTTATATAATGTTTACTCTGTGCCAGGCACAGTTCAACCACTTTACAAGCATTAATTCATCAAATCCTCATAACAACTGTATGAGGTAGGTGTTATTATCCCAGTTTAGAGTTGGGGGAACTGAGCCACAAAGAGGTTATGCAACCTGCTGAAAGTCACAGACACCTGAGCGACTTTAAGTCCTGGCATTGCTGTGGGGAAAACTATTGTACAAAAATTAGAAGAGAGCTCATCTAAAATGCCTTCTTTTGACAAAGCTTTCAGGTGTTATGACAAGGGATTTAAACTCAGGTGAATCAACAATACTGTCATCCGTGATGAGGTACCTGAGCCTTGCTTCCCAGGTGACCTCAGCTCTTGTGAGTGGCTTCCCTGGGCTCCCCCTTAAGACTGCTCTGGCTAGGCTGCTCTTTTCTTGATTTATTCCTTTTGACAAACATCTGTTGAGCATCAGCTATGCACTGGGCACAGTGCTAGGTGCTGGGGACACCAAGATAATTACAAACAAGTTGTAGGCTTGAGAAGCTCACAGTCTCGTGGGGAAAGTCGTGAAATGAACCGATGGTCACATACATACGGAAGAAAGGGCTCTCCAAGGCTATCCCTGCCGTTCCTCACAGAAGTGAGCCTCATTTTCTCTAACTCAGAACTGGAGCCAGCACATTCATTTACAAGAGAGGCAACTGGCACAGTCTGTCCACTGACAAAGCTAAGCAGGATGCCTTTTGTTCTTTGTCTTCCTCCCTCCTTCACCACATCTCCCTGTCACTCTCTGTTCTTTGAATTTCTTGTCCTCCTTCCTTTCCTTTTTCCTGTCCTTTTGCTTTTCTCTTAGTTACCTGCAAACCTTGCCAGGGCCTCTCCCAAGCACTTATTCTCTGAGCCTGTCTTTTTAGTATATTTAGACATGCAAAGGTAAGTCAAAGAATGAAAAGGGTTGGGAAACACTGACCCAGATCTTGTCAAACTCATAACTGGTTATTCTGTCTATTTCCTGCCTCTTTGTGACCTCAATAGTGCATTGAATGTCCCAAGATGCTCCCTTATTCAAATGTAGTGTGGCTGGGATTGCTAAGATGAGGAACAGTTCAGGGAGAAAGAGATCACAGTAGGTACCAGAAGTGAGGAAGAGCCAAGTCTGAGTAAACGAGTAATCTCTCTCCTTGCTTTCAGCCCCCAAGTGCTGTCTCTGCACTAGACCTCCCTTGACAAAGCCCAGATGGTGTTACTGGGTTAAATGTAGCAGCCAGAGGGTACAGAGAAAGTGCTCTGTTTGGGGCTCTGAGAAAGGAGACTAAGGAAGCTGATGGTGTGAAAGATGAACAGACCATCCTCCTACTAATGCTGCTTGTTACTCAGTGACAAGCCTGTGAAGAAAGCATCTTTAAGAGAAGACCTTAATCACAGGAACTTTCTTGCTTCTCTTTCATTAACTCAATCATTCTATCACCCTTCTCCCTAAGAGTCTTAAAGTACTGTCATTTTCAGAATTCAGTTATTTCTGGGTGTTTGGGTGATATTGTTTCTTGTTTTTAATTCATTGGAAAGCAGTGAAACCAGATGGTTCTGCCTCCCTTTCTGCTGCTTTGCTAGCCCCAGAACTGGTTCTCTGCCTTCCTTTGTTTCATCCACTTATCTGTCCAGAAATCCATCCATCAAACATTTATCGTGCTTATACTTTGTGCAAAGCTCTCTGATGGCTACTCTGGAAGACACAAAGATGCAGAAGACAAACTCAATGCTTTTAGGAACTTGCAATCTGTGCAAGAGACACATCTAAATATAATAAAAATAAATACAGATACAGAAGAGATTTTGTGGAACTTGCATTGACTTTTCTCTTTACCATTTTAGAAGTGATATGGTTCTTTAAAAACAAGCCTCCTACATTCTGATGCTTTTTTCTCTGCTATGAGCTCCAGGAAGGCCAAGTTGATCCTTTAAGGAAAGAGTTTGTCACAGGCCAGGAGAAAGAAATGGACTTTGGGATCAGGATGGGCACCTTCAACCCCAAGATTTTAATCAGCAGGACAAGATATGCTTGGGTCAGAATCAGGCCTGGCTCCATGCCAGACCTTAAAACTAAGAGAGACATACATAACCCAGAGCACAGTAGTAGATGCAATGTTTCCTTCTGCAGGATTCCTTTGTACAAGTTACTGCCCTTTCTCCAAGAGCCTAACAGTCAAGAGCATCCAAAAGTCATGACACATTCATCCCTTTAAGAATTTCATCACTAGATTAGTTGGTTTGGAATAAAAGATCTAGGAAAGGAGCTGGTGAGGAGTGGGGATGAGTACACCAAGTAAACAATAGATTTGGAGACAGTATTTGAGGCAGGCGGTCATGATATTTGGCACATAGTTTTGTTTTTGTTTTTTTAAAGATTTATTTACTTGAGAGAAAGAGAGAGAGAGAGAACTTGAGTGAGCATGATGTGGTGGGGAGGAACAGAGGGAGAGGGAGACAATCTTCAAGCAGATTCCCTGCTGAGCTCGAGCCCAACTTGGGGCTTGGTCCCACAACCCATGAAACCATGACCTGAGCCAAAACCAAGAGTCAGATGCTTAACCAACTGAGCCACCAAGATGCCCCATGGCACATAGTTTTTGAACCAAATGATAACCAAGGAAAATTCAGGGTAGATTCTCCATCTCTTCAATCAAGTCTATCAAAGATTACAAAGTCATTCTAGGTAAAATGGATAATAGAAACCTCTATATAACTGAGTTCAAAACATGGACCCCAAGATATCCTTCTGTATTTAACTAGGGGATCAGTCTATTTTATTTGGGGGTGTTCAGACACCGAGTCTTGAAGGATGAGTAATTCACAAGGTGTACAAAGTGGAGAAAGAAATTCTAGGTAGAGGAGGGATGGAGATGTGCAAGTGCCAAGATGGTGGGACTGGAGATATAGTTGCAGAGAGAGAGGAAGAAGCTAGAAGGAGTGCCAGATTTAGAGCCTGCATAGTCCACATTAATGAATGGGAGGCTGCTAGAGGTGACATACTAGTAGGAAAGAAACTGAAGGAGGTAAAGCCCAACTACAGGACCCCCTGCCATGGGTGGGAAGAGTGGAGGGTCTCCAGAGTCCAGAGTTTCCTCTATCCCCTGGGGCAAGTGTTTCTGGGATAGGAAGCTGCACAGGGAGACCACGGAAGAATCTGTTACAAATGCAAGTTTGGTAGGAGATACACTTGGAAGCCAGGGCAAGCCAGTGGCAACTCTGACGGCTGCTTCGTGTCCGCTCCCTGGGTGGTTCAGTCTTCTTTGTCTCTCTCCTCTGCCGCACAAGGCTGCAATTTCTAAAGAGACTTGCTTTGGGAGCCATTTCTGGTTTATTAAGGTGTCACTTGGACGGCATACAAACAGCACAAGTGGAAACTACAAACCCACACACAGAATAAATTACGACATTTGCATTTAAAAGTAAACAGTAGAGGAACCCGTGCTACCAGGAGGGTTTCCCAGTCCAGTGTCTGGAGATTCACGTAGTGTCGGCAGCCCTGAGAGTTCAGGATCAATCTCCTGTGAGATGTTTGGAGCCAATCGCCCCCCTGCAAGCATATCTAACGAGGCCCAAACTCCTGCACACAAACATGTATATGCAAAGACGAACACAAAGGAAGTGGGAGCGCGGGACGGCCTGTAAACAACAATTGCTTAAAGCAAAGTGGACCCGGTTGTGCTTTCCCTGTGGCACTGGTGGTGGTTACGTTCTCAGCCCTCACTCTTCACCAACTCCCTGGCTCCCTTGGGAGGCGTGGACGGGCGCCTGGGGCAGTGAGGCGGTGGGGGGGCTGCTGCCTGAGGCCAGGAACCCAGGTCTGTTACCTGCAACTGCAGGGTGAACACCTCACGGCCTTCCTACACTACCTTGCTCTACTCTCCGGCCATACCCAAGAGAATGAGTGAAGAGATGTGCCCCCAGGGAAATCTACCAACTTGGGAGTCCCATGAAGTGTGGGCAAGTCCTATGTGGGCCACTCTCTATCAGTGTGATGTCTGGGGAAGTTACCTCAGTTCTCTAAGCCTCAAATTCCCCATCCATGAAATGGGAACAAGAGTGCCTACTTCACAGGGTTATCATAAAGAATTACTGAAATTTTATATTGCCAAGTACCATGCTAGAGTCAGGTTCAATATTCAAAACCTATTCTCTTTTCCTGCCTTCTCCCCCATTTCTTCCTTTATATTTCCCCATTTTCTATTTCCAGGTTTACGTAGCTGTTGGAGCTCATGTAATCCCAACGGCACCAAAACCACCTCTTGACAAACAGGGCCTCTCCTACGCCATCAGAAATTGCCACTGTGTGCTTCTCCCACACCCCCCCACCCCTGCCCAGCACAAAACTGTACCACTGGAAGAGTCAAAGGGATGGGCCACAGGGACCAGGAGACAGTCTGGGCCTCTGGTGTCATCTGGGCTCAAGAGCGAGACCTGGGGAGCCTATGGGCACATGGAGACCTGACAGTCTCAGGGATGCTGGTAAGATGCCGTAATGGCGGAAAGACATATGCACCAAACAGTGGTATACAGGTGACTCTGAGCTGAGTCTGGCTGGAAGCTGAAATGAGGGGTGGTGCTCACAAACTTCAGCAGAAATACAACCACCCCCTGCCAAGAGTGGGGCACCCAAGAATGTAAGAGACTTATCTTCCTAGCAGGTCTGTCCACCAGAAGGCCAGTTTGATGGGTCATAGTCTACAACTCTGGTTCTGCAGAAACTTTCATCTCTCCATCTGTGTGTCTGCATAGTTATCCACCTGGTATATATTAAAGAGTTTTGTAGAATACAGACTGACCAGGACAGAAGACCCTCTGTGCTCATTTAGCACCTTTAAGTTATTTTTTATGGTCACTCAACCAGAGTCTTTTACAGGAATACTGTGAGGTAGTAACAAGACAGGCAATACCCCTCTTTTGATAGATGGAGAAGAGCTCAAGGTAGCACAGTCCTCAAGTGAGCACAGCTGAAACATGGGAAAGGCTTGATCAATTCAGGCACCGACCTGTTTCCTGAAGGCCAAAATTGGCCTTCCACCTAGAGGCCTTGGAATGGCTTGTCCTGAACCGACCTCTATATCCAGACCCACTCTGCTGCTTTTCACACCAGTGTGGGTTTCAAGTCATCTTTGAAGTTCACGATAGGCTTTGAGTGGGCCCACAGCTTCTCCCAGGAAGCCAGCCCCCCAGCAGGGTCAGGGTCACTGTCTGATGAGCCACTGTCACTGGAATCAGAGGAGCTCTGGAAGCAGATTTCACAGTAGGGCCGGTGGCAGCGACAGAAGAACTCGTCTGAACTGCTGGACTCAGTGTCAAGGTAGTTGCATGGAGGGGACATGGAGGGACAGCGTGGGAATCCCAGGGGCAGCAGCTGCCGCTGTTCCGGAATGTCTGGTGAGGCTCTGGGTAGGTGTGGGGCAGTGGGCCATGGTGCCTGGTCAGAGCCAGAAGGCTGGTGGGGAAAGGCTACATGGCTCCCTCTGGTACCCTGGGGCTCTGTCTGGCTTTGTTTGCTGCCCTCCACAGTGCCCGGCTTGCCTTGAGGATCGGGCAGTAGTGAAGTCTTCCTAGAAGAGGGATTTGGGACTCTGGAATCAGCAGTTTGGGGATCCGGGCAGTCACTGTCCCTATTGTGCACATTTAGCCGCTCACTGTGTGCCCCAGAAACAGTCCTATTTGCACGATGCCCCACATATGAAGGTATAGAGCCTGGAAAATGTGAGCGAGCCCGCAGTGCTGCCCGCCTTCTCCTCACCATGTATGGGCTGAAGCCCAGCTCACTGGAGAGGGGAATCTTCTGAAAGCTGTGGGCAGCACTGCTCTTCCAGGGCTGCTGGGGATAGGACAGGGAAGCGGGGAGGGGAGTCTCAGGGCCCAGGCCCAGATCTTGTAGGACTTCCTGAAGCTTCTCCCTGATCACTGAATTGACCCTTGACAGCCGCTTTTGGGGCTCCTCTGAGTTCTCCAGCTGCCCCTGTCTCTGGGGAATGGGGCCTTCTCCCCCTGGTATGAGAATCTGGTGGGGGTTCATGGGTACTTGGTCTTGCCTTTCTGCACCTCGGCTTTGCTCAAGCCGTGGCTTCTGGCTGCAGCCCAAATTTAAATGATCTGAAATGTCTTTCAAGTTAGACATTTTCTCCTTCTGCCCTGGGGAGGAGCTGGTGTCCTTCACAGCCTGCTCCAGGCTTTGTACACTTGAGGAGGGCACTGAGGTGCTCTGGGAGTCCTGGGCAACCACACTGGTATCGTTCTGAGAGCCAGAGAGGCATTCTGAAGGCCCCTGAGCTACCAGGCTGTGGGCAGAGGCTGCAACCAGGGTGTTCTTGCTGTGGGAAGAGGCCGGAGGGACAGCCCACTCTGGGGGGTCGAAGGTGCACTCAGCTGACATCAGCCTCACTAGCTTCTCTTTGGCGTTGTTTACTTGTTCCTGCAGCCTTTCAATCATAGCATTTTTCTGTAAAATAAAAGTGAAACCATCAATAAAGGATGCCTCTGAGGATTTTTACATTGTTTCCCATGGTGGAGAAAGCATGGCATCAGAACCTTGCTCTAAATCCCAGTTCCTCTGCATGTCAGCTAGTGATCTCAGGCTCTGGGGATGTGAGTGAAGCGCTTAGCACAATAACTGACACATGGTGCTCAGTAAAGGTTAGCCATGATTTATTGTGGGGTGATCTTAATCCCCGCCTTACATCCGCCGAGTGTGTGGCTTTGTCAGTGATAAGGGAGGTCAGAGGAGGCAGAGTATTAGCTGTTTGCTGGCTGCAGCCACCCCTCTCCCCTTTGCTCAGAACTTAGAGGGTCAGGCCGCCCTGCGGGACACCACTCTGACAATGTCTGAGATGGCCCAACTCGGGGTTTGTCACACTTCCGCAAAATACAGATAAATTTCAGGCATATCTCAAGGGGATGAATGAATGAGGAAATACATATTTTGCCTCTTGCTAAACAGACTAGAACATTTGGGAAGAACAGAGAGGAGTGGAGATTCCTGCACCAAAGACACAAGACCCAAGCTGGGGGTTGGGACGGGTGCAACAGGGATTCTCAGGTTGGTGTTATCACCTCCCTTGGCGGGACCTCGAGGGCGGATGCCAAAGCTACCATGTGGGGCCATTAGCTGTTGGTAGCTCTTAAAGAAGGGCAGGCACCAGAATCACTGGAGAAACTTTTCTTTTCTTTTTATTAGAATAGTTGGGACTAAATCTCTGATTGCTTGATCTAGTAGATCTAGCATGGAACCCAGGAGATGACTGAGACCGGGGAGCAGCCTACCTCCTGCATGGCTGTGAGCTGACAAACAGGTTGTACTCAGGAGGGCTGGCAAGTGAGGGTGCAGGGGTGTGCCCATATTAACTGTAAGATTGGGGGGGCATGAAGCAGGAGGAAGGGTGGTTGTGGGAGTGCCCTGAAATCCTCTGCTGGTATAGCCGGTGATTGTCTAGCTCAGAACTTATGTCCACCCTCTGAGGTTTTTGAATTTCAAAAGTAGTGGAACCCAAAGGAGAAGTGATGGTCTTGGGGCAGATGAAACAGGGTCCAGGGTTTGGGAGTAATAACACAAACATTGCATTCTAGGAAGTGCTTGTCCAAATACCAAAACGCAACCTCTTTGTCGTCATCCTCTCTAGAAGCTGAGGATGAGCATCTGGACATCCATTTATTGTGCCCGAGAAATAAAAGCATGTTTCCCTCCTTTGGCTACCTGAAACAAGTCGCCTGTGGACTGAACCTGTGGTTTTTTTCTCAAGTTGATATGGGAGTGTTGCCCAGAAGTGACCCCTTAAGGGAGCAGTAACTTAAGTAAACTAGTCCAGTAATAGTCCTCTGGCAGTGACTTCAAGCGGATCTCCTGTTCCCTCTTTAGAAGCAGGAGGGTGATTTTCCAAATGTTGGTACTCCAGGTTCATCCCGGCTGAGTCTTCCTCTTTTATCATCAGGAGAGAGCCCAGGACCAGTGAGTAACTGGTGAATAAGCGGAAGGGGCTTGCAAGTTGAGCTCCTGTCTCCCCATCCTCCCTTTGCTCACCTGCAGAATGGTGAGGCCGGGGAGCTGCCGGGGAAGCGTAGATGACTCAAGGACTCACCAGGAGCAGAGTGGATGAGTAACACGATGACATTCATTCGGGCTCTTCATGATCTCTGGGTGGTGCCAGATATCTTTCTGAGGATCTCATGGGCATGACTGAGTTGGCTGCACAGGAGGGACCCTAACCCTCTTCCTCCTCACCAGCCCCTCCTCCTGAAGCCCTTCAGGAGTCTCCACTGCCCCACAGAGTTAGGAGGGAGCCACCAGCTGGTGACAAGTACTCCAGCAAGTAAACTCCAAGTGCTGACTTTTTGTGCTCCCAATTCCTTCGAGTGTAGAAAAATAGGGTAAACACTGAGTTGGAAAGAATACTTTTCTCCCAGCAAACCAAACATCTGAAGCTGACTGGTGACGGATTTAGAAACGTCAGCCTAAACAGTAAATTTCCCTTGTTCCAGAAAAGGAAGTGGGACTCTGTCTTCACCGTGGCTGCATACTAATTAAAGGCGTGGTGTGAGGCGTTGCCATTGTGAGACCGAAATCTGACCTACCGCGGCAGCTACATTTAAATGAGCTTATTAATTATTACTTTTGGCACATCTGGGGAAGAAAAACATCCATCGGTGTGTTTTATAAGGTGCAGGCTATAAGGAGAAATGGAGTCACCCTCTTGTAGGTGAATTTCCTCTGCTGCAGAGTGTACAAGGGAGGTTCTTCAACCTCCGGGAAGGTTCTGTCTGCTGGCCTTCCCACAGCCCGGCAAGTCAGTGATGCATGCTGCCTGAACAGCCTCTGGAGGACCTCTGGCCATAGGGTCAAGGAGGGCAAGAATGGGGAGATGGACTGTCCACCTCATGGGAAAGCAAGAAGAGGACAGAGGAGACAGAGGGGGCTGCAGAGGGGGCTGCATAGAGGGCACCTGCAACCGGGGAGCTGGAGTCAGGGTCTGTGCGCATAGGGAAGCAGGGGGGATACTTGGGTTTATCTACCAGGCAGTGCTGGCACTGGAGACTCGGATACTGGAAGCTCTCTAGGCCTGTGGAGGGGCCCTAGGACAGGCTGCTTGTTCTCAGGCCTGTTCCGGGCAAGATGTTCCAGGTGTAGGGCCGCGGGAGGAGAAGGCCAGGATTTTACTGCCTCTGCATCTGCTCCCTATTAGGGCCCTTCCTCCGCAGACTCAAAGCATCTTTTTGGATAGAGCAGATTCAGTTACTGCGTGGGAAACAGGGTAGCATGGCAGAAATACAAAAAGCACGTCACAAATTACATGAGGCTAAAGAGTCAGGCTACTTGGCTGTTCCAACGTTAGCTGATTGTGAATAAAAACCATCCTGGCTGTTCTCGCCAAGTTTCCAGCCTTCTGTTTAGCTGGAAAAAAAAATGCTTCTTTGAAGACTTCACAGAGATTAAAGGCAATGCTACTTACACGCTTGCCAGGTAGGAAGGACTCTGGCTTTGAAATAAGGTCCTGAATGCTTCATGAATAGTAAAGAAATGGAGAAGTATTCCTCTGGTGGATTCAAGAGCTCCAGACCGAGGGCATGGTGAGGGAGTAGAGGAACACAGGCAGGGGGTGCCTGGGGAGGTTAATGCCTTCCCTGGTTGTGTTCCTTAGGTCCCCATCGCACCCTTGTCTCACACAGGGACAACTGATACCCAGGTGTCAGGCCAGTTACAAATAAGTGTAGTTTCCCACATAGCACTGACTCAGGTGTGTTCTGTGCTGAAAAAGTATGAAATATAAGTTAGTGTGTGTGAAAAACTGATTCCTTTGAGTCCTGTGCCTCCTTTCTGAGGCAGTGCAGCCTCAAGCCTTTCCAGGTGCCTTCTTCAAGCCCATATCACACCGCCCAGTTCTGGGAGAGGTGCCAACTCTGGCTCAAGAACAGAGGAAAAAGGGGCTTGGGGTTGGCCCAGTCTTCCCCTGATGCTACTATGATATTCAGAGGCCCTATTAAGCCCTCCACCCCATTTTGGACACTTTCTGGGTTGGTAGGATGACTGAAATCTCTAGTTCAAACCTGAAAAGGACAATAATGGGCCCCAGAAGATCTTGGAAATGAGGGCACTACTCTAAGTAAAGAGAATGTGCACCATACAGAAGAAGCTAGGATCCACTACTGCTCAAGGCCTTTACAACACTGTTCCCCCTGCTTGGAATGATTTTCCCTGCACCTGGTCAATTTGTACTTAACCTCCAGCTCTTGGCTCAGAGAGTCTTTTCTGACCATTCTAACTTGGGTTCCCTTGCCCTCACTACCCATTATTCTGTCTTACCACTCTGATTTCTTCCTTCATAATTCTTTTTTTTTAAAGATTTTATTTATTTATTTTTGTGAGAGTGAGAGCACACGAGTGGGGGGTGGGCAGAGGGACAGGGAGAAGCGGAATCGCCACTGAGCAGGGAGTCCAACACAGGGGCTCACTCCCAGGACCCTGGGATCATGACCTGAGCCAAAGGCAGATGCTTAACTGACCCAGGCGCCCCTTCCTTCATAATTCTTATCACAGTTTATAATTATACGTTTACTTGATCAACATCTATTTCCTCCAATAGACTGTGAGCTCCATGAGGGTAAGGACTGTATTTGTTTTGTTCATCAGTACTCTGCACAATGCCCGGTACACATCTGGCCAGTGGACGAATGCAGTGGGTGAGATCAGCGATGGGAGGGTCCCTGGGGAAATGCTGAGCTTTCTGCCTGGGGCTGAGGGAAGTGGGGGAATGGAAGAATAAGAAAAAATGTTAGCCATGAGACATCTGGGGTCCACCACACATGACTGGAGTTTTGCTGACAGAGAATCCACCAGGCAGGGGTATAGCTTACTTCTGTGAGGAGTCTGTCCATGGAGTTTCTCTCTCCTCCGGCGTGGCAGTTCTGCTCCTCACCATACTGGGTCTGGAAGCTTTTGCTGGGAGTGCTGAAATATTTGGCCATGCGTCTGATTGTTTGGTTTTCCTCTTCAAATGCCTTCCACTGCTTCAGCTGTTAGATAAAAGAACAAATGTTATTTATTTAATTACACTCCCAGAAACACATTCTCTCCCTCTTTTTCAAAAACATCAAGGCATGAGAGTGTCACAGATACACACATATGTATAAGCTAGTCTCTCCTCAAAATGTACTTTGGAAAGTTCGCAAACAGCAATGACAGAGGGTATAGAGAAGGTTAAGGTCATTTTTAGTTTAAAAAATGCCAAAGGAAGAAGATGACAGGTCAATAAGATAGAATCACCTTAGCTTGACCCATCTACCTACCTATGGCTAGATGCCATCAGGGTGAACCAGAGTTGAAGTAGCTTCTAGAGCCTATTCTCAAGCCAGAGGTTAGGAGCTTTCACAGGGTGAGGCAATCGAAACATTGTATGTTTCAAATGAAACTGCTTTTAGTTGTGAGTAGCTGTTCTTAATTATTCTCATTTGTGGAGTAATTGTGTGCTTACTGCTACAGAAAGCCCAGTCCCCGCCGGAGGACTTCTCGCCCAAATCAATAATCAGGCCTCAGACAGATAGAAAACCACAAATGTCAATAAAAGTCAATAGAAATGACAGAACATTAGGTCTGAGAGCTGACTGTCCTTTTTACGTGACAAATGAGGAAAGACTCAGAAGGAGTATGACCTTTCCAGGCCCCACAGCTAGTTAGCAGCACGGCCCTAGCTGTCACCAGGCCCTGGGCCACACCACATCTCGTCAGCACGGTGGCTGAAGACAGAGACTGAGAACTGGGGGGGGTCCTATGGAGGCTTTTCCAGGAGAAATTGGTTTTGAGAAACAATCTGTGGAAGCTCGGGCTGGTTTAATTTCTTCAGAATGGAAGTGAATACAGAACATTCACAAACAGGGGCATGTTCCTGGGCCTTTGGGATATTGTCTCCATGCGGTGAATACCAGTAATGCGAAGGCTAGGGGTGGCGGGAGGGGGGAGAAGCAGCAGTTCTGGATGCTTCTCTTTCTCCCTTAAGGAATTCTCATCATTAAGGGTCCTAGTGATGTACGCTGGCTCTAGATAGGATGCTGAGTGGTCTGTGGGGAGCCTCACAGGGATCCTGGAATTTATTTGCTTACTCATCAAATATTTATTAAGCTCTGACTATGGAGTGTAACCCAAATTTGGTAAAGCAGATAGGATTCTAAATTCCCCCCATCAACCGCAAAAAAATTCTCACCCAAGTCCTCCTGGGTCCTCTGTTGACTCAGCATGAGTCCTTTATGGTATCAGGAGTCTGGGTGATCTGTGCTGGGTCAGGCTAGGACCCTCCCCTCCTGGAGGCCTTTCTCGAAGTCCCCCTCCCCAGGGGCCATCAGCTCAGCTGGGGACTCAGGAGTTAGGAGCCTGGCACCTTGGGGTCACTCTGTGGTCTTCAGTGGGTGGAGCAGACCTCCAGGGTTCTCCTAGCACTCACCCTAGCAGTGTTGTAGTATCTCTGTTCCCTCCCAGGGCCCCCTCGTTTCCTTAGCAGCATAGCTTTACCTTTCTCTCCCCCAGCACCCCCAGTCTGAGCCCTCTCTGCAGGGCTGCTGGAAGAACTACTCAAAATTGGTGTAAGGGCACCTCTGGGGCTTCTGGGCTGTCTCACCCCAAGCTGGAGGGCACAGCCAGGGTGCCCCTTGACTAAATCCTCCTCCTCCCCTTTGTGGGGATGCTGGTCCCGAAGACTTGACCCTTCTGGCTTTCTGAACCATGGCTATAAATGACCCCCAGGTCACAATTTCAGGACCTCTCCATGGCACTTCCTCCAGAAGGCAAGTATTTTCTTGTTTTCTCAGCCTCTGGGCCATATGGGTGTGGTGGGATGAATAATGTTTCCCCAAAGATGTTCTTCCCCTCCTAATCTCAGGAACTTGTGAATCTGTTACCGCACACAGTGAAAGGGAGTTTGTAAATGTGACTGAGTTAAGGATTTTGAGAAGGGGAGACGGTTCTCGATTATCTGGGCAAGGCCAATGTCATCGCAAGAATCCTTATAAGAGGAAGGCAGGAGAGTCAGAAGAAGAGATGTTGGAAGCAGACGGAAGCAGAGGTCAGAAAGAGAGAGAGAGATGAAGATACCACACTGCTGGCTCTGAAGATGGAGGAAGAAGCCATGAGTCAAGTAATGAAAGCAGCCTCTCGAAGCTGGAAGGGGCCTGGAAACACATTCTCCCCTAGACCTTCCAGAAGGAACACACACCTACTGACATCTTGATTTTAGTCAAATAAGGCCCATTTTGGAAGTCTGAGCTCCAGGGCTATAAAATAATAAATGTGTATTGTTTTAAGCTACTCGATTTTTGGTAATTTGTTACAGTAGCAATAGGACACTAACACAGTGGGGCCGACTCTCCATCTCTACCAGGTAAACCAGGGCCTTCGGAAGCTCAGCCCATGTGCCTCTCTCACCTCCTGCCACTCTCCCCTTGATTCAGTTTGTACTTCAAAAAGTGCAAAGTGCACAAGCATACCCTGTTCTGTGTCCTATATATCTGCCTCTGGTCATGGTGTTCCCCCATCAAAAATGCCACCCACTGTCCTTCCCCAATCTGCTCAGTGAACTGTTATTCCTCCCTCAAGACTGGGCCCAAACACCCCTTTTCTGAGAAGGTGTCACGGAGTTCCCAGACAGCCTGAGGCACCCCTTCCTCAGCATTGGTAACATGCCTTCCTCAGACACTTAACGCATGTATTATAATTCCTTTCACTATAAATCTGCTCCCTACTAGACTTGGAGGTGGGGCCATGTGTTGAACTACATGTTTCCTGCAGTTAGTAAGTGATGGGCAGATACGTGAACAAATGAAGGAAGCTTTCCTCTAGAAAGCTAGGGGGCACTGGGATGTATACAGAGGACTATAAGACAGAGTAGAAATTCCTAAACACCTTCATGGAGGAGCAGATGAAACATTTGGGGGATGAAGAGGAAAAAAAAAACCACATCCTATCTCAGAACCCACCTGCCTCTCAGAGTGAGAGGGATGGAGGGGGGATGTATATAGGGTTGGGTCACGTTCAGGTCACAGGCGAGGCTGGCTCATTGCTGGGGATGATCTCAGTGTTTGGCATAAACACTTAGGCATTTCCTGAGGGCCTGTGTAGAGTGCTACTTGGCCCACTAGCCTCTTCAGCAATGTCATCCATTTCACTCAGCTTTCTAGCGCCACCTGGCTGCCCTGGACGTATCAGTGCCTCGGCTTTCATAAGCCCCTCCCATCAGTCCAGTCTGAAGGCTTAGCCACAAGAAGGCAGTCCACCTCCTGCTGCCTCCCCTCCCCATATAGCTCTCCTCACACACCTTTCCAAATTTGTTCAGCTGTCCTATTTTCCTGGAAGACACAGTGCAGGTATCACAAGGAGAATCTTTCTTCTACCAAAGGCCACCGAGCCAGAGAAGAAAATCAATTCAGAGGCATACAAAAAACTGACAAGCCTCAGTTACTTTTATATTTTGAAATAGCATTTACCCCCCTAAACCTTAAACTACAATAAACTATAACATATCTTTTTTGGTTTTAGATCATGGTCAGTTCAAGAGGAGAAAAAGCATGAGACAGAAAATAGAAGAGGAAAGACTGTAAGAGAATGAAAGCTCAAGACAGCTAGGAGGGAAAAGGAGGGGGGGGTGAGTCAGAGAGAAGGAAAGAGAAAGACCCACACTGTCTGTCCACCCAGTTCCTAGTTCCTATACCCCCTAATACTTCCATTTTCACTCCCACTTCAACAAACCAAGTGCTTGTTGCTTAGGTCAAAGCTAGAAGTGAGATTCCAAGCTGAACTTTGTCCTGCATGTTTATGTCTGTGTGTAGATGGGAGTGGACCTAAATATTACCACTGAGGATTCAAACACCAGGGACAGTGGAAGTCTTGTGTCTGAGGCTCAGGATGAGAAAGGGACAGAGGTGGGTGTGAAGAGGAAGTTACAAGTACGGCCACACCACGGAGGTTGCAGATTCACTCCATTTTTAGATAGAGGTCTTGTTTAGGTCAGGAAGGCTTTCCTCTAATAATAGTTCCTACATGATTATTTCTGCCCCAAATTATCTTGTTGTCTTTCAGAGATTCTTACTAGTTCGAAGTTGTATCCTAGATCTGTTCTCCATATTTTCTTAACTAGTCTCTCATTTTTTATCTGTCTCCTTGTTTTCTGTTTCCTTAAATTAATTCACTAATTCAGTATTTTGCCATGTCCAATTGTCTATTCAATGCTTTTATTGGAATTTTAAGTTTAACACAATATTTTTCATCCTTATTCAGTATTTCATGATCTAAGATTATGTCCTTTTCACGATGGTTCACTTGAGTTGAAGAGAGGCAATGTCCTTTGAATCCCATTGACAAGACAAATCAAATCTCTTCTAAAAACTATTTTACTTCAGGGGAAGGCAGCTTCTCCAAATCTTCAGAAGTTTGTGGTCCTGTTCTTGTGAACGGCAGAATCTCTTCATAGGTCCTTTCCTCCTGAATTTATAGTCTTACATGAGAAGAGCTATAGTTTCCTAGTACAGTAAACATATTTGCTTTGCTTTTCACTCGTGGTCACAAGATGGCTGCCATAGCTCCAGGCATCACAAACATTCAAGGTAGGAAGAAGGTAGAATAGGTGATGCCAGCCATGCCTCTAGATGTTTTGTTTTGTTTTGTTTTTTAGGAAAGCAAAAGTTTTCTCATAAGTCTTCCAGGAACCCTTTAGTATTCAAAACAGTATCACATGGGCACCACTAGCTATAATGGAGGTTGGTGAAGCAAGTGTTGAGCTCTTTCAGCCTATGTAGTGGAGATGAGCAAGGAAGAAAGGGGTTAGCAATGGATGGATGGGTTACCAATCAACAACATTGGCTACAGAGCCTAAGGGGTGGGCCACGCAAAAGACCGCTGCCTACTCCCCTTTTCCCATCTCTCAGAGAGGAACAGCCCTTTTTGCTACACCCCGGACAAATAAGTCTCAGCTCTCATGGCTTCCTTCCATCTAGTTCTTATAACATAGAGATTTCAGCAAAAATTCCTCTAGTTTCTATCAGAGATGCAATACCCGTCCTTGGTTTTTAGTGCTGTTGCTACAGGTTTTTCCATATTTGTTTATTCTGTAGACTATTCTAATGAGAATTTATGAAATGGAAGACGAGTAAAGGCCTTTGCCTGTGTCACACCATCATGCCCCAAAGGGCAGTTGTAACCCTCCCCTGCCAACACTTTATCAGTTAGCTCCCTCATGAAGTCATTCATAGTCAACTTCAAGCAGCAAAGGGAATCAAGATGGAGTCTAGAGGGAGTAGTGGGATGGGGGGGCTCAGGGGAAGAGAAAGAGATCTAGAGGGGAAATAGGACAGGTGCCTAATGCCAAGTTCATTAACTCAGATATATGTGGCTCAGTGGTACCCTAGGGCATAACATGAATAATTTAGCATCACTTTCAGAGCCCATGTATTCCTTCTCCTTTCCCTCTGACTCCCTTTCTTTCTCTTCACTGTCTGGATATTTCTGTTTCTATCTTTCTCCCTCGTTTGATTTTTTTTTTTCTTAATCCCCATAGTGTGAAACACATTTTTATTCAGTTTTTATTTCTCTTTATTGTAAAAAGAAATGTTCTATATTTTCTTCTAATAAAAAGAAAGAAAAAAAAGGCATTTTAAATTGCATAAATTTCCAAATGAGTTTTTCTCTGTGAATCTGCAATCTCCAATAGGAAAGAAAGAAAAGCTCCTCATTCCCAGGCTAGTGAAAGAATTGACATTATCAAGAAGGGGGTACTGGGGATGAGTGAAATCGACGGGAGGGCAGGTGGACAAGCTGGTCTGTGAGGCAGCCTGCCAGGGCTGGAAACATGCTGCCGTGCCCACTCAGCCACTCTGGTCTGCCCTCCTTGCTGACGGGGAACAGAGTTGTCCTCTTCAGGAGAAGCGAGGAGGGAAGAACAGAGAGAGCCTGCTCGCAAGGAACTTGCCTTCCTTCTGACTCTCCAATAAATGGTATCTAAAAGTCTTAGTAGAAAACAAAGCGAGCAGTTTATCACACCCAGGGAAGCCTCTGGAATGACCAAGAGGACTAGCCTGCGAAATTCTCCCTAGAGCATACCTGCGGAACGAAGATGAAGCAGTTGATCGTGGTTGTGCAAACAAAGATACCTCCAGATGTGAGTCCAAAGACCAGGTTGGGCCAGGAGTGCAAGTATCTGGTGACCACGAAGAGAAGCCCAGCAGCCACTACTACGAGGTTGACCCCAACCATGATGGTTAAAGACTGATTCACGGGAGGAGAGCTGACGTGGTCAGTCAGGCCAGCCAGGTAGGCACCGTAGAGCAGGAGCAGGCCCTGGAGATGGAGAAGAGAACCGGGCGCTGAGAGGAGTGTAACTACGGGCTCAGTGTCAAAGAGCAGGACGGTTGGGACCAATTTCCTCACCTTTAAAATAGGGATAATCGGACCTACCTTAAAGGGTTGTTATGAAGATGTACTAAGATAGCACATGGGAAGACCCTAAGGGCAGCCCCTTACACCTAATAGGTGCTAAAGAAATGTGATTTTCCTCTCCTTCCCTGGGAATTCGTTTATTGGAGGTCAACAAGTCAGCCATCAGACAGGGCTGTGCTGGGACAGGGCACAGGACAGGATGGTGTAGGTGGGTAGGAGCTCTACAGGACGGGCTGCTGGGCACTCGGAGGGCAGTGGGCACACCGTGCTGTCGGTGGTAAGGACTACCACACCTGCTGTGTTGTTTTGCACTACATGGAGCTGAGGGGCACGTATAAGCGGAAACAGCCCTGTGGTCTGCTTGTCAAGCCGTGTGCCTCGGCAGGGGCAGCGCCCTGAGGAATGGGCTCCCCCCCCCCCAATTTTCCCAAAGGCACCATCTGCTTGCCAAGCTCTGCACCTGCAAGACTGCATCTGTCTAGAAGGGATGCCTTTTCTAATTCACACAAAGGATCTCTATAGGCTAGCAGCGGCTCTGTGCCAGTGGGTGTTTATGGGAGATGGAAAAAGAGAACAAAGGCAGGCTGGGACCTAAGCGAGGCTGTGGAGCAGGCACATGCAAAAAAGACTTCATCTATACCCTTCATCCTCTGTGTGATGTTCCCTGCCCCCACCACCAGGAAGCCAGTGCCCTATTCTTTCCTCTTTCCCATGAAAATAAAACTGCTCTCAGATTTCTCACTTGTACTACAGAGAAAATTACTCACGGCACTTTAAAGTGCTGCCTCTCCTAGAGGGAGCTGCATTGAAACAGAAATCAAAGCTGTAATCAATAATACATAATATATAGATTCAACATACGTTCATCTGACTATGTACAAAGTATGATGTTAAGTGCAGGGTAGGCAAAGGTGTTACAAAGAAGAATAAGTCGTGGTCCTAGCTTTCGAGAAGCTCAGTCTGGTAGGGAGATTTAAGGGAAGCACACAGATGTCCATGTTTTGTCACACAGAATGTGAAGATGCCATGAGGATTGAGGTGGGGGTGGGAAGTATAGATATTCAGAGGGAGAACTAATAATGAAAGCAAGGCCAGGCATCAGCAGGGTATCTGCCAGTGACCCTGAAATCATATGATCTGACCAACTCCATCTGCAAGGACAGCTCTAAAGATAATTTTTTGGAGGCCTGGCTGTGCTGACAGTGAAGGAGTCAGCATGGCAGGAATGTCTTCTGGTCGCCCCTAATGCCCAGTGTCCCAGGAGGGGCTTGAGGGCCAAAGGTGGCCACCCTGAGATCTGCAATGACTAGAAGACACAAAGTCAGGCCAATGGAGCTTGAGTTTTGGGTAACTGACACCATCAGGTGGCATCTGGCAAACTGGATCCTTAGTGATTTAATCAAGAGTAAATGAAATTAATTCTATGATTTTGAGATGTTCATATCTCATTCTTTTAAAATGTCTTAACTCCATCAAAACTCTTGCCAAAAGGGAACTAGGTATGAATAAAGTCTGTCCACATCCATGACTTGTGTTTGAGAAAATCATATCTAATACTTGTATGTCATAGGCATTCACTGCTGAGAAGTGTGGGGTGAGGGCAGTTGCCAGGCTCGGGTGGGGGTCCTGGAACTTAATGTGAAGATTTAAGTCATCCTCAGGAACTGCTCACTGACCAGGGAGCCCATAAGGGGCTGGCTCAGTCAGTTTTCTGATGCTTAGCACTCTTTTCCCGTTTTCTTCCTTTGTCCTTCAGAAAGATTTTACAGTGAAATAAAATAGAAATGGGATTATATAAAAGGCAATGGAGAAAATAAATCAACTTGAGGCACAAAGTGAGCTGCTATGGGGAAAGTGCCAAGTTTCTGTCCTAGGGAGGACGTGTTTTTCTATAGGGCTCAAGAAATCGAACTGTCCAGGGGGCAGTGGAAGATTAATAATAATAATAACATCTAACATTTATTGAGCTCTTCCTATGGACCAGGAGCGGTTGAGAAAACTCTGATCATGCACTAACTCTTTTGAAATTCAGAACAGTTCTTAGAGGATGTGGTCATCACCCCCATTTTACGTATGAGGGAACCCAGGCTCAGAGAGGTTAAATGAGGTTCAGGGTCAGCTACGAAGGCAGAATCAGAACTCAAACCCTGTTCTGTCATATTCTGAAGTTCATTTTCTTAACTGTTAGCAAGAAGCTAGAGATCAAGAGCTGTTTACTGCCCAGTGTTCTCTCTTAAAAACATTTCTATCAAAGTAATATATGCACATAGTAAAAAAGCAATATTTCCCTATCCCAGCCCTACTTCTCAGAAGCATCCCCTTGAACAATTTCCTGGTGGTGAAGTGAGTAAAATTTACCTTTAAAGACCACATATTTCTACAAAAATTCCTTCTCTTCTGCCAGCTATCAGTCAACCAGGCCTCCCTGTCCTGAGGATCAACAGGTAGTCTCTTACCACCCAGGGCTTGCCTGAGTGAAATAAGTCTGCCCTATACCCCTTACAGCCAGATTTTCTGTTTTTCCATGCTGAAAACCAGCTAATAGGATAGTTGGTTCTAAGAACCTCCTTTAGTGCCCTGTATAGGTATCCTGTACTTGCTGGAAATAATATCCCACTTTTGCCATCTAACAGAGACAAATGAGGCTAATTGTGGGAGATCCAGGGCAGTATGGGGACCCTTTGAGGCAGCTGGAACCACTCAAAAGACACCATGGATGTTGCCATCTGTCTGAGGGCCAGCCCTACTTCTGATCAGAATAAGAAAGGTTGATGGAAGGCAGCAGGATACCTTGACCCAAATCTTGAAGAAAAACACAAGGAAGTTAATCAGGGCACTCAAGAGAACAAATAAAGCTGGATAAAATGTCTCCGCATAATCTCCCTTGCAGGGATTTGGGGAGAAAACTGGTATTGCCAAATCAATTTAAAAAATTAAGAAATGGGAGAAACAGTGGGTGAATTTCACATGATTTAGGGGAAAATTGAATGAGGGGGTCCAAAGAGTTGGAAAAGTGACCCCCAAGACAAATAAAGAGTAGAGAAATAATAAGGGTCGTAACTTTGAGATTTATGCATCAACAGAGGTTTCCTCTGATTTCAAGATTCTTTGCAGAAATCACCTCATTAATTCCTCTAATTCCCTTTTCATGGTTATTTCATTGGTGACAGATAGATTATATCCCAAGGATATGTGGTTACCAACCTTGCATACCAAAACAAGAGCAATCCAGACATCAGAGTACCGGGAAGCACAGAAGTATGAGCTGGTCAGAGAGCAGGACACGTCTCTCCCTGTCACCTAGGAGGGACAAAGAGGATGGAAGGAACCCACAATTACCAGGAACGCCCAGGAGATCTTTGGGCACATCTGGAGCATGAACTCTTCTACAGCATGTAATTTCCTCCTTAATATGTAAAAACTATAACATTTAGATGACTCCATTATAATCTAAATGAAAGTGACTATGAGTTAAAGGAAAAGATGATAAAGTCCGGCTGACATGTGGGTGCTTGGTGGTGGCGGGGCTTACTCCTCAGTTATGTGCTTTGCTACCACAGTGACTCAAATTAGTGTATCAGCAAAATTATGAATTATTTCACATCTTGTCTCTGCTTTTTGTTAACAGTTGAAATTGTAAATACTAAATCTGCAAAGTCAAGATTCCACTGTATTCTTCAGCCCCTTGCGAGGCTGGAGACTTAATAATACTTCCTGTTAATCGAACTCTATGTAGTAGGCACAGTTGAGCCCTTTCCCTGCATTTCCCTTCATCTTCGCCACAGCCCTAGGAAATAGGAAACACTGTCATCGCCACTTTACCTATGAGGAAATAGAGACTGCGAGAGGTTTAAATGACTCTCCCAAGGTCACATGGCTGGTAAGTGGGATTTGAAGGAGGCTGACTGCCTCCCAAGACCACCTCAAAATACCCTTTTTACTTCTCAGTAACTAGGGGAAGTCAACTTCCTGTGGCTGAAAGTTCTCATTACTGATCATGAAATAATCATGAAAGCAGAGATAACCGCCGGGCAGTTCTCATGTGCTGATATCTCAGTGGATGCTGCTGGAAGACACGTGGAGCAGGAGCAGGGGCAGTGGCCATGGTAGCACCCCCTGCAGACAAGGGGCAAGGCATTCACTGCAGCCACAGCTCCCAACTCTCCCTCCTTTTTGGGTCATTTATCTTCTTGTTGGGAGGATGACTGCAGAGTGAGTACTGCTCGGAGAATGACCCTAGTGTACCCACAGAAGCCAGTCCTCCCAGTTCGGGAAATAGGTTGTCCAGGGATTGGGCCCCTCACCGTCATACTGACACCGAGAATCTGGAGGCACTGGATGGGATCAGTCAGCACCCACGTCACAAGCAGGATCACATCAGCTATCACCAGGGCTGCCACCAACCCCAGTAGCTGCAGGTCTTTGATTATCTGCAAAAGAGTCAAGGTCATAACATTCCTTGGCTTGCTGGCTAAATGACACAGGGGCTGGAGTACATTGTGTGCTCTGAGCTAAATGTTCCAGGGTCAGCCCTCCCAGGGGGCTTCACATCCAGCCATCAAAGATGAGACACACACTATAGATGTACAATGGTGTCTATGTCCATGTCATCACCATCACCATTAAATGTTTTCATTTGTTTATCTGCTCCATATCCTGCCTTTTCTCACAAAGGATTAAGGAATTTTATAAAATGAATACACTAATATTTCTAGATGTGTGCATATGAGCATATAGAGAGATATGAAAGTTTTCACATAAAATGGTTAACAACCATTAACTTGGAGGGTGGGATTGAAAGATGAGGGTGGTGGAAGAGAGATTACTGGCATTTTCTTTATACATATATGAATAGTTCGACTTAATACAAAGAGGATGTATTACTTTTGTAACCACAGAAAGGATCAAAAATGGAAAAATATCAAGGAAAAGAGAAAAGCAGGAGAATTAGGATGAATGGTCAGATGAGGAGAGTACATAGCCCTCATGAATTGGGGGAGAAATGTGCATCTGAGTTTTTGACAACCAATGAAAAGAAGAGAGCACAACTAGTTACATGATTCATGGTGTCTGTAACATAAAAACACATCAGTCATCAGTTGCTTCATCAAACTGCTTACAGTCAGTGATAATAAGAAAATCTTCAAATCAACCAGCAAAAAAGCACACTATGTGTAGAGGAACAAAGACAAGGATGACATCAGATTTCTTATCAGATAAGGCCAAGAGAGAAGACAGTAGAGTGAAAACTTCAAGGTACTGAAAGAATAAAAGAAAGCCTCAACGTGTAATTCTATATCCAGCAAAAGTAGCTTTCAGAAACAAAGCGGAAATAAAGACTTTTTCAGGTAAACAAAAGCTGAAAGAATTCAGCACTAGCACACCTGCATGAGAATAATATCCTCAAAACAAAAGGAAAATGATATCAGATGAAAATATGGACCTATACAAGGAAATATTAACTTCATTGAAAAATATACATTGATTTTAATTATTTAAATATCTTTAAAAGATAACCATTCAAACAGAAATGAGCAACAATTGTGTGGGGCTTATAACATATGTAGAAGTGAAAACAACACAAAGATCGGGAGGGGGGAAATGGAAGCACACTGTTGTGAGATATTTATATGTATGTGAATGCCAACTGTAGCATTGTACACAAACACTTCCAGAAACTGAAGAGGAGGGAGTGCTTCCTAATTCATTCTATAAGGCTGGTATTATGCTATACCAAAACCAGGAAAAGATTTTATAAGGAAAGAAAGCTAAAGAACAACATCCCTTAAGAACATGAATACACACATTATAAGCAAAATCTTATGAAAAGGAGTTCAACAATAAAAGAAGAGGTTAATACATCATGACCAAGTGGAGTTTGGAAAATAGGATTGGTTTGAGATCCTAAAATCATTTAATGTAATATGAACAAATGAAAAAAAGAAAAAAAAACCATATGATCAATAGACACAGAAAAAGCATTTGACAGAACCCAACATCAATTCTTTAATAAAACCCTCAGCAAAATGTGAATAAAAGGGAACTTCCCCAACTAGCTAAAGGATATCTATAATACAACTATAGCTAACATACTTAGTTTTGAAATACTGAATGTTCTCCCCATAAAGTCAAGAAAAATTCAAGGATGTCTGTGCTCGGCATTTGTATTGAACATTGTACTAGTGTTTCTAGACAGTGCCATCATACAGAAAATTGGAAAGAAGCTCTTTATTCACAGATAATATGATCATCTATGTAGAAAATCTGATGGATCTACAAAACGATCTGATGGATCTACAAAAAATATGATGGATCTACAATAAGTAGTTCAGCAAGTAGTTTAGCAAAGTTACAACATACAAGATCAGCATATGAAAATCAATTGTATTTCTACATATTAGCAACAAAAAAATCAGAAAGTGAAATAAAAAACAATAACATATAATAGCATAAAAATTTAATATTTAGGAAATGAATCTGATAGAAGATGTGAAAGCCCTCCACTGAAAACTATAAAAAATTGCTGATAAATATTAGAAAAGACCTAAGTAAATGAAGAAATATATTGTATTCATGGGTTAAAAGACACAACGTTGTTAAGAAGTCCACAATTTGATCTACAGAGTCAACACATTCTCATCAAAATCCCAGAAGAAATTTGCAGAAATTGGCAAACTGACTCAAAAATTCATATGGAAATTCAAAGGACTTAGATTAGCCAAAACAATATTGAAAGAGGACAAAGTTGGAGAACTAATACTCCCTGACTCAAGGTTTTATATAAAGCAACAATAATCAAGATAATATGGTAATCAAGATAAACAAATACATCAGTGAGACAGAATTGGGTCCAAAAATAGATCCACATATGTATGGACAACTGATTTTCAACAAAGGTGAAAGTAATTCAGTGAAGAGGACAGACTTTTCAATAAATGGAGCTGAAGCAATTTCATATCAGTATGTAAAAAAATTAACTTTGATCCATACATCACATTATATTCTAAAATTAACTCAAAATGGATCATAGGCCTAAATGTAAAAAACTAAAACTCTAAAACTCCTGGAAGTAAGCACAGGAGAAAACTTTTGAGGCCTTGGATTAGGTGAAAGTTTCTTAGATCTGACACCAAACATGATCCATAAAAGAACAAATTGGTAAGCTGGACATCATCAAGATTAAAAATGTCTTCTCTTTGAAAGATACACTTAAGTGAATGAAAAGAAAGGTCAAAAATTGGAAGAAAATCTTTAAAAATCATTTATATCTGCTGATGGGCTTGTATCCAGAATATAAAAAGAACTCTCAAACTCAATAGTAAGAAAACAAACAAATAAATTTTTAAAAATGGGTAAAAGATTTGAGTAGATACATCATCAAAGAAGATATATGGTTAGCAAATAAGCATGTGAAAAGATGCTCAACATTGCATTAAGGAAATGCAAATTAAAACACAATGAGATACTACTATACACAACTATTAGAATGACTACAAAGAGCAACCAAATCAAATGTTGGCAAGGATATAGAAGAGAGGGCCTCTCATACACTGCTGGTGGAATGTAATAAGGTACAACCATTTTGGGAAAAAGTCAATTTCTTAAAAAGTTAAACAGACACTTACCATATGATCTACCCATTCTACTCTTAGGTTTTTATCCAAGAGAAATGAAAGCATATGTCTACACAAACACTTATACATCAATGTTCACAGCACTTTTACTTTTAATAGCCCTAAACTGGAAAGAAACCTAAACATCCATCAACAGATGAATGGATAAACAAACTGTATGTCTACACATTGGAATATTACTCACCAATAACAAAAAAAGAACCACTGATGCATGCAACAACACATATGAATCTTAAAATAATTATGCCAAGTAAAAGAAGACAGGTTAAAAAAAAAAATACAGGGGCACCTGGGTGGCTCAGTCAGTTGAGTGTCCGACTCTTGGTTTTGGCTCAGGTCATGATCTCAGGGCCGTGGGATTGAGCCCCACATCCTGGCTCTGTGTTCAGCGGGGAGTCTTCTTGAGATTCTATCTCTCTCCCTCTCCCTCTACCCCTTCCCTGGCATGCACCTACTCTCCCTCTCTTTCTCTCACTCTTAAATAAATAAATAAATAAATCTTTTTAAAAAAAAGAGTACATACTGTATGATTCTATTTATATAAAATCCTGGAAAATGCAAACTAATCTATTGTGACAGATAGCATATCAATGGTTGCCTGGGAATAGGGATGGATGTAAGGATTGGACAGGAGAGAGAGATAACAAAGATTCATGAAGAAACTTTAGCAGATCATACACCACATTTCATGGGTGTATACATATGTCAAAAGTTGTCAATTCACACACTTTAAATATGTGCAGTTCATTGCATGTCAATTATGCCTCAATAAAGCCATTTTTTACAAAGAAATCTGTGTTCTAGAAGGATAGATCAACTTCTTGTCCTTTAGTCAATTTTTTTTCATATTATGGTTACTCACAGCTGAGCTTTTTATCAATATTCACTGAATAATGACTGAATAATGTTTGCAAAAAAAAAAAAAAAAAATCACTCCAGAGAAGTAAACTCCAATTGAGTGATACCCTGGGTCTGGGTAGGACCTATAGCCAAAGAATTTGATGACCGGACTTTGAGGTTTGGGCAGGGAACCTGATAAAATGGGGAAATGTGGTCAGGATTACATCTGATGTCAGGGATATAGGTGATCTGGCTGCCACACAGCTTTTAGGATTGATTCTATCTGCTGAATGGATGTCCTCTTCTTTGCTCACTGTTCCAGGCCCATCCTTCTTAGTGCAGAGAACGGCCTTCTACATGGAAAAGAACTGGGCTCCAGTAAAGGAAATAACTGCTTACTTGCTATAGCTTCTCCATGATCACTGTCCCTCACTCCACTTTCAGCTCACACTTGTGCCAAGCAACAGTCTCTATGGGCATCTTGTTCTCCCTCACACTGTTTCCAGATGTTGGCCAGTTCACACAATACCACCTGTACTAAGGCCTGGGGTACATATGAAACAGAACTATGTTCAAAAGCCTACCTCCCAAGAGCACTGGCACATAGCCTTCCAGGCTTGGGGACTTAGGAGGCCACACCACTCCAAGATTTGAAATGAGGAGCAGAAACTTCAGATTGCCATAAAAAGGCCTACCCAGTAATCTGACACAAACTTCCCTAGCTTATAATCAATAATAAAGCTGCTGTTTGCAATCAAGCACTGGTAAGTAACTGCTGCCTACTCACCACTCTCTTGTCCGGGACCCTCTGGGTAAACACCTTGTAGAGTCTCCAGCTCTTCCCTAGAATGGGGCCAAACACAAGGGAGGTCCCAATGCACAGCATGGATAGTCTTATCTACAGGGGGAAAAGGAGAGAAGCAAGAGGCATGAGAGGGACCTTTGTTGTTCTCCACATTCTGATCTGCAAAGCCTCAGTCCACACAGGGCATGGGGCAGGATGTGGACCACACTAAACATTCCAGTGATCACCCCTGAGAGTGTCCATTCCAAAGATAAAGGTAGCCACCACTACAGGAGATGCTGATTTAAAAATATATCAAAAGTTGGACATTTTGTTCAAAACAAAAACTTAAGATTTAACCTACCTGAATGAGAGTTTCCATTGAGCGTCCCTCTAAAGCATCTCGATCTTGAATCCCAAAGAGGTAAACACTACTGTAAGTCAGACAACTGCCAAGTAAGGTCACAATGTTCAGATTGGGACTGGACATCTTCACAATCCTAAAGTGAATCAGGAAGAAAGACACTTAGAGTCATGACCCTTTGGCATTAGAGTGAACAGAGCTTCCTCACCAGTATAATCTCCAATGTAACCTCGGAGTGAAGGGCCACTGGGAAGAAACCACTTTATAGCCCTGCAAAAAACTGTTAGGATTTATTTAAATTTATTTTCAAAAAGAACTAAATTCTGGCATTTCTCCAAGTCTTTAAAAAAAGGCCAACTTCTAAAAAACAGGTGGTATCAAAGAAGAGTTAGGACTTTTCCACGAAATTTATGGTTGCTAAGAGACGGCTATATGCAACCTAGTGAATAAATAACTAGCAGGTAGTTACCTAAAGAGATACAGCTTGGAGGCTTTAGAAATGAGCTGTAAGGTAAACTACTATTTGGAAAAGCTTTGTGATTTTTTTCACAATTTACTCTGTTTGATATGTAAAATTGTTTTTCCTTTCTCTGCTTGACCAAAAGAGAAAAAGGAAGCAGGGATTGAAAGCAGGAAATTTGGGAAGGGTTTTTGTCAAACAGTTTTAAATGAGTTTACAGAACAATTCAAAGATTAGAGGGAGGTGTGGACAATCTGGGTGTCAGACAGACCCTGGGCACCAACGGAGGCTCAGGACAAGGTAAAAATGTGTGACGTGGTTAATTTAAGGGGAAAACCAGGCTTATTCTGGACAGTGACTGATAACAATTAAGAAGGAATGTCATTGTATTTAAGAGTTTTAGTCTAAATAGTGTATTCTACATAAATTCAATATTTACATTAATAGTCACTGGATAATTACACTTAGTTATACTTTTGTTTTAAAATAATAACTGAGGAGGGAAGCATTCTTATCTATGTACCTGGATTACCCAGCTGACCACTTTAAAGTCAAGAGCCAAGGCAAAATCAGCTACTTAGTGCAGCCTACTTGTACTGACAGGCAAAGTACTCAGAGGCATTAAACAGTTTGGCAGTGCTAGACTTGCAAACATCATAACCAACAATGGCCCACCTTGATTACTTTGTGGCTGGCATCATAATTACATCCACACACACAAAAATACCAAGCCACTGCCCTGGGACTCAGACCCCAAGTACAGATAATGTAGACTAGTAAGTCCAGCTGAGCTTTACCTTGTCTTGGAGCAAAAACCTTGATTTTTTTTTTCTTCCTCTAAAAATGAGAACAAGTTTCATGGATTCCCCTTATAAAAAGGGGATAACAATAATACATCCCTCTCCCCCTGCCAGAGTTGTAAGGATTCAGGGAGGTAATATAGCAAATTGTGTGGCACAGTGCCTGGTGCAGAGTAATCATGTAGCCAACATTAACTAGTGATATTATTAATCTCACCATCTTCAGACTTTAGAAGCCTATGAATCACCTTTTCCTTTCCTGTTTCTTTTCTTTTCTTTTTAAAAGATTTATTTGTTTTAGAGAGAGAACGTGCATGTATGAGCGAGGTGGGGGGAGGGGCATAGGGAGAAAATCCGCAAGCAGACTCCCTGATGAGTGGGGAGGCTGACCTGGGGCTTGATCTCATGACTCATGAGATCATGACCAGAGACAAAACCAAGAGTCAGTGTTCAACCAACTGCAGTACCCAGGCACCCCACCTCTCCTGTTTATCACCTATACCCAATCAATCTATATCTGTAGAACCTGTATAAACCTGGATTATCAGTTCAAAAGTCTTTAATGAATTCTGATGTTTATATGACATCCATCAGCTCACAGGTATGATGTTTTAAAAGTCTTCATCAAATATCGGTTTCTGAACTTAGCTGAAACTCAGCTGCACATGTCTCACAGCCACACATCTGTGTTGTCCAGATCACTGATGGGGAGGTTTCTTTCTTAATTCTTCTCTGGGGCCATTTTATTTGAACACCACTCTACAATCAGATCTTCTTTGTGTTATCCAGCACTGCATGCAACCTTGATTTAGAATTTCTCACCCTCCTGACTTAGGAGGACCTGAGTTTATTTATTTTCTTTATTTTTATTTTTATTTTTTTAAAGATTTTATTTATTTATTTGAGACAGAGAGAATGAGAGAGATAGAGAGCACATGAGAGGGGGGAGGGTCAGAGGGAGAAGCAGGCTCCCTGCCGAGCAGGGAGCCCGATGCGGGACTCGATCCCGGGACTCCAGGATCATGACCTGAGCCGAAGGCAGTCGCTTAACCAACTGAGCCGCCCAGGCACCCTATTTTTATTTTTAATTATTATTTTTTATTAACACATAATGTATTATTTTTTTCAGGGTCTGTTTAGTTATTTTTGACAAAATATACATTACATAGTCTTCACATCTCAGAAGTTGATGCAAATTCATTTTCTAAATGGACATGTGGACTTATATATATATATATACATATTTATATTTTTCATAAAAAATTTTACTTAAAACTTGCATCAGAAAAAAAAATGAATAGAAGATGATTTACCTCTTTTGTTTGGTGAAGTTAACACCTGTGAAGTCACTGAAAGATGAATCATCTCCTATTCAGCAGATGAATTATGTATGTCTGGGGAATGTCTTTGCTACTTTAATAGGAATTCAGCCACCAATGTCACTTATATTTTTCTGTTGAACTAAAAGATGAAACCTACACATGCTGAATATTTTAATTAACCACAAACACATAATTTCCACAAAGCAAGAAGATTTCAATATTATATACTTAATTATAAATATTCAGTCCCATCGAGATTACCTATGTTGCGTTTATAAAGAGATAAAAGCTTGGACTGGGTTACTAGCACTCAGAAACAAGGGTTTTTTTTTTTTTTTTTTTTAAGGATTAGATAGCTATCTAATCTTTTTCTCTTCATTTATTAACTGGCAATGTAAGACAAGAGCTTTCTTGATTTTTCTATTCTCAAGTAAGTCTCAATATAAATAAATAGCCACCTATATCTGCAGAGACTGTATAAACCTGGATTATCATTTCAAAAGTCTTTAATGAATTTTGATGCTTATGTGACATCCATCAGCTCACAGGTATGATGTTTTAAAAATCTTCATCAAATATAGGTTTCTGAATTAGAGGTTTATTATACTTGTTCTGGAGGACTGACTGGGTCATCCTATTGTTTCTTCTTAATTCTGGTTATGAACTGAATTTGGAAACATGGCTTGCAAATAGGGTTGAGGGTATTTCTTGTGGCTATTAGAAAAGTTTCCTAAGATGTCACAGGGCCATGGTTTCTAAAATGCTATATGGGGGTCACTAAACTTTAGACATAGCTAAAACCAAGTATGAATGTCTTTCTAAAAAGATTTTTAATAAAACACTTAAGATTAAATTGTGAGAGTTAATTGAATTTCTTTTTCAATCCACTGTTTTCGATCCATGCTACAGTGGGATTATAAATCTACCTCAGCTGGATATGTTCCAAACTGCTTTATTATAATGTTGTCTTGTGTGTTTCAGCAAATAGTAATCATTTTGGGGTGCCTGGGTGGCTCAGTTGGTTAAGCGACTGCCTTTGGCTCAGGTCATGATCCTGGAGTCCCAGGATCAAGTCCCGCATCGGGCTCCCTGCTCAGTGGGGAGTCTGCTTCTCCCTCTGACCCTCCCCCCTCTCATGCTCTCTCTCTATCTCATTCTCTCTCAAATAAATAAATAAAATCTTTAAAAAAAAAGTGATTATTTTGCTACTTTGCTTATTTCTAATGTTTTAGGTTCAAAATCTAAACCCAATTCAAATTCTGTACACCTCAAAGCAATATTTATGTGACTTCTAATCATATGTGTTCTAATTCTGTATCATAATGGTGAGAGTAGCTTGGCCCTGTTCCTTCCTCTCCTGTGTGGGCCACCATTCTAGGAGGCCATCCTAGGAGATTTCATTAACCTTCCAACCTCCAGAGTTCTAAATTCTTTTATCATAATGACTTCACTTTATTCTGCTTTTAGATACCCATCCCCAGGGTTGCACCTTGGATGTTACAATCATTCAGAATGATTCCACTTCAGAAATTTTGAAAACCAATATTCCCCTCTTTGATCCAAAATTGAACTCTTACTCTTCTCCCTGGACCTGTTCTTCTCATATTCTTCCCCAGTTCAGATAATAGCAATTCCATCTTTCTATCTGGTTGGACCAAAAATCTTGAAGTCATCCTTGACTCTTGCTCACCACCCACATTCAATCTGTCATGAAATCCCCCTGGTTCTATCCTTGAAATACATCCAGAATCCAACTACTTACCACCTCTGTTGCCACCACCCTGATCAAAGTCTGACTTTGCATTTCTCATTTGGATTATTACAATAGCCTCCTAACTCGTCTTCCTGCTTACTCTGGGCCCTTCCTAAGTCTATTTTCAACATAGCAGTCAGAGCAATCCATTAAAGGTAAATCAGATCATGTCACTTCTCTGTTCAGAAGGCTGCAGTGCAGTGCCTTTCTAATTCACTCAGAGGAAAACTCAGTCTTTACCAGAGTGTACAAGGCTTATATATTTAGGTCCCCATTATCTATCCCATTTCCTACTTCTTCCTCTTGCCCACTCCACCCCACACAGGCCTCCTTGCTATTCCTTGAAAACACCAGGCACTCACACACTTCAAGGCTTTGAAGTGGCTGTTCTCCCTGTCTAGAATATTTTAATTCATATATTTGCATGGCTCATTCCCTCTATCCTTTTATGTCCTTGTTCAAAAGTTACCCTCTCAAATCAGGGCTACCACCCCATTTAAAATCACACTCTTCCTCAGAATCCCAAATCCTTTTTAACCTGTTCTATCTCCATCCCACCACAATACTTACTACTTTCTAAACTATTACATAATTTACATATTTATTATTGTTTATTGTCTTCTCCTCCCAATTAGAATTGTTCATGATGTACTCCCAACACTAGAACACTACATAGCATTTTGAAAGCACTCAGTAAAGGGGCGCCTGGGTGGCTCAGTTGGTTAAGTGTCTGACTTTAGCTCAGGTGATGATCTCAGGATCCTGGGATCAAGCCCCACATTGGACTCTGTGCTCAGCAGAGAGTCTGCTTCTCCCTCTCCCTCTGCCACCTCTGCCACTCATGCTCTCTCTCTCAAATAAATAAATAAAATCTTAAAAAAAAAAAAGAAAGCACTCAGTAAATACCTGACGAATGAATGAATGAGCCCCCTGCTCTCCAGCCCTCTCATATGCTCACTTTTAACACACTTGCTCATTGACAGCCTGCAGACCTCCTGTTCCCTGGCTCTTCAGCTTCCTTGCAGTCTGTCAGTCTCTCTTCCTTTCTGTACCCAATGTGAAACCTCTAGTTGATCATCTGAACTGTTCTCTCGGCAACACCCACTTCCTTTTCCAAACAAGCTCTTTTGCTGCATCTATCTGACAAAACTCTTTATATCCAAGAGCTGAATGTTGGAGAAAATTTTATAACCTTGCAGACTGTTGCCATCAAAATCAATGGCCTCTAAGGTTAATTAGCAGGGCTTACTGTACTACCAATTAATCTTTTTATTTGTTCTATGAGGTATGCTTCACATCTTCTTTGTGGGTGACCCACCTCATTGGATTCAAAGAAATAAGAGCACATATCTGTCTGGATGATGCCCTCAGTCTAGGTTTGGTGCCCTCCTCTATGGCTTTATAACACCCCAGGGTATATGTGCATCACTACAATTGTCATGTTATATTACCAGCTTTTTATGTTTGTCTCACTAGACAGTTTCTATCCCTCAAAAGCCAGGCTGTTTCTTATTTATCTGTATCTCAGCTCCTAGCACAGTCTTTGCAAAATGGCAAGTGTTCCATAACCATTTGTTGAATGAATGAATGAATTCATTGATAGATATGAAAGACCCATCACTTCTTCCTTTCTTTGTCCTCTTGCCTAATCTCATTTTTTCTTGGCAATGTTCTCCTCTGTTAGGCAGAAGGATGAGGCTCTCATCCTTCCAAAAGGGTGCCAAATGGCTCTAAAGCAGCAGAGATCTCTGACAATCAGAGGGAAAGTCAAGAGTTGGTTCAATGTCTGTGTGTTAAGACAAAAGGGGCACATACTGGGTTATGATAGGAGTTTTAGGAAGCCCCTCCTGCAATGGCTGAGATCTTCCTGGCATTATTGAACACAAAAGGCCCAAGATATTTTGGGTGCCTTGGACTTCCATAGACACTGGGTTTTGACAAATCTCCACACCCCAAACTGTCACTCAAAAGCCTTGTCGTTCCGGTGATCCACTCCTTTGCTTCCCCACTCAGCATGGTGCTGGGAGAGTCTAAAAATAAATGAGAGAAAGAATCCTCACAGGAGGCTGGTGAAGCTTCTCTTTGTTCCTAGGAAAGTGCAGCATCTTGGGGATGTGTATATTCATATATGCATGCACACATATGTGTTTACTTGTCTCCAATGAAATCAGGCCACTTGAAAGATTCCTTTCCATTGGCTGAATTCTTCCTGGAGAATTCCCCCAGGAAATGCTTTTGTCCAATATGTCTCTTACATCATGTGTCGAGGGCTATGGAGGCCCAGTGATATGATGACAGGCCTTGTCAAGCAGTTGATGGATGAGCCCTCATCTTCACGACCGCACAGATTACAGTCTCAGCTGACATCTGCTCAGAGGTTAATAACATGCATCCCATTCCCCGACTTCAGAAAATCTGCTGATCTTGGACTGAGCTAGGCCAGGACGCATGCCTTCTCTTTACATCCTTGTAGCTACTAAATTATGTTCCGTAGCAAGCTAAAACACTCAGTCCTGCCTCTTGTCCAGGGTGGGCCAGGCCTCTCTAAATCTGTCTGCTTTCCTGTAGTTGTAAGTGCTTGTATAGCTTTGTTTTACATGGAGAACAGGCTCCTACTGCTATTCTGTCAGTTCAGGCCTGCAGCTGCTGAAGCTGGAGATGAACTGAAGAACAAAGACATTCTGCCTGCAAGATAGCTAGATGATTAGCAGTGGTTGGACTCGAAGACATCTACTTTCCTTTCCAGCTCTCCCCTTCTAAACTTATTGCAGAGGCAAGTTCTTTTTCCACTACTGCTGGCTTATTAATAAGCCAGTCATACTTTGTATTTCTGCCTCTCTACCTTAAGCAGGAACAAGAGGCTGACCTGGTTATCAGAGATGCTTTAGAATTTACATCTCAGTCCATCAGTCGATCAGTCAATCACCAAAACATTTAGTTATTAAGTGCAAAAGAAAACTCGCTAACGAACCTGCCCCCAAGTTTCCCTTTAGCAGATAACCTCAGTGTTTCCATATTTTATTAGTTATTATCTTTTTAGTGATCTTCCTATGTTAAGCATTAACTAAACAATTCCTAAATATCTATTTGTTAAAGTATTAAGAACTGGAGATAGGAAGGCAAATGAGGTTTAATTTCTATCCTCAGCTCATTTGGACACTACCTCCTGGTTTCTAACTTTTTCACTGCAAAGACAATTTTCTTATTCTGCCTTTTTTCTTTTAGAATAGAAAAAATTTTAATTTAATATTAGCAGTTGTTTTCGCAGTATCACTGGGCCATTTAATAAAATCTATGTATATGAATGTATGCTCATTATAAATATTTGTATGTGAATATGCATATAAATTTCCAGAGAACAAATTTCAGAATATATAGCTCTCCTAGACTATGTAAATAGGCCAAAGGATCATTTTTAAAATGCGTTCTTGCAAATATTTTTAAAGCTGAAATGTGGAAATTTAGATATAAGGCCAAATGCCCATTACTTCATTTTACAGCTCACGTTTAGGACAGTAGTGAAAAAGCATACTGATAGATTCAAGATAAGCTGGTGATGAGAGGGGGAAAAAAGCCCCAAAGGGTACCCTTACTAGAAAGGAGCTTGTATGGCTTTAATTAGGAGTATTATGGCCACATTCCACATCAATTAAAAAAAATTAGTTTCTAAATATATTTTTGCCCATGTCTCATGCAATTGTAATATATCTTAAATGTGTTTTAAAATGCCAGGGGGAAAAACGCTAGAAACACAAAAATCCTCTCCTCTCATATAACCTCAGACCCTAGAGTGTAGGCATGTGTTTTAATTTATGAAGCAGTGATTTCAACTTCCTTTCTCTCCTTAGACGCAGGGGAAGGCCTTGAGCAGTCCCTAGCCGGAGATTGTAGCACTTCCGAAAGGGCACAGCAGATGCCCTGATTTTAAGTAGAGCATAAAGCACAAGCACATTTGGCCCCATGAAGCAGCCAATCACAGGGAGTCTGCTGTAAACCAGAATATTATCTATTGTCTACCAGGTGACATGTCCATCGATGTCTCTGAGGCATGGAGCATTCGCCAGCCGTGTTGGGAAGGTTTCCTTCCTCTCCTTCCCCTTCTTTCTGGTCCTCAGGGTTGTGGCAGGAGAACTTGGGGCTTTGGTGAGTCTGAGAGGAATCCTGAGCAGCTACAGCTGCTGGAGTCACTCTCTGCTGGGCCAGAATCTGGGAATCCTTGGCGTGGGGACTGGGTTTTACCTAGCTTTGCCCCGTAGTGCCTGACACAGGGCCCTGAACCTCGTGGAAACTTACTGTTTGCTATCCTGGATAAATCATTAGAGTTAGAAGGCTCCTAGAGGTCCAGTACTTAACAGAGATAAAAGGGAGACTGTCAGCAAGGCACAAACGGCTTGTTCCCCACCACTCTGGCCCCGGAATTGCCGAAGACAGGATTGGAGTCTGAGGGTCATGAGGAGCACTGTTTAAACCAGGGATTGGGCCTGACCTTCTCATTTTATGATGAAGGGACCCTGCATGGCAGTTTTGTACCCAGATAGGGACCACAATGGGACAGCTAATGCAGATGCTCTGACTCCTGGTTCCCTCCCGTGTTCTTTCACTTCTGCCCTAGGTTACTCTAGCCACCTGGGACCCAGTGTCCACCCTTCTGATAATGAACTTCTGCTAGGGGCCTTCTTGACCCTGGTTTCTTTTTTCTTTTTTTAAAGATTTTATTTATTTATTTGACAGAGAAACACAGCGAGAGAGGGAACACAAGCAGGGGGAGCGGGAGAGGAAGAAGCAGGCTTCCCGCCAAGAAGGGAGCCTGATGTGGGGCTCGATCCCAGGACTCTGGGATCATGACCTGAGCCGAAGGCAGATGCTTAACGACTGAGCCACCCAGGCGCCCCTTGACCCTGGTTTCTAGTGTCTAGCAGTAGCACTGGTGGTGGGCCAAGGGTTTTTACCTGCCTCCTCAACCGAGGCTCCTCAAAGGCTCCATTAGCTGGCATTTATTGTCAAGTGGACAGAGAGGAAATCCTGAGTCCTCTGGAGGGCCTTCTGCTGGGCTTTGCCTGCCCTTTCCAATTCTGAGTACTGGCCTGGACCTTGGACATTGTCATGGCTCCTGACTTTACCTCTGGCTGGAACCCCACACTGCATTTTTGCCACAACGGGCTTTGGGCTCTTGGTTTTCATCATTGCCTAGAGTCTCTGAGTCTTGGCCCCAGCATGGCCTAGAAGTGTCTGCCCTAGGCTGTGACAGGAGTTGTGTGTTCTGTCCTGTAATCTGATGTGAAAGGAACAACTGTTAGATAATCTGTGTGTGTTTAAGCAGCTTTTGTGGATTAACGTTGAAGTTAACATGATGTAGTGGGAAAAGCATGGGCTTTGAAATCAGACTGACTAGACTGCCTACCTGTGTATGGTGGATGATTTGCCTAACCTTGCTGAGGTGGTTATCTAAAAATGGGAAAAATAATATTTATCCTCTTGAGTGCTATAAAGGTCAGAGATAATGTATCTAAAATAAAAAGCATGTAAGAGGCCTGTAATAGAAAGTAACAACTGTTCATTTTAAGTTAAATGGTCTGAATTTACACATATAGGGACTAAATGCTGATTTTTATGATGAGTTTGAAGTACTGAAGGATCTTGAAGTACCTCTAAATCATCAAAAATTATATTGCAGTCAGAATCATTTGAATGTATGTTTTTTCTGTTTCTTAGAATATTGACAATGATATGGAATAATATTAAAAAGAGTAGCCAACATTGATTATATATATATATATATTTTTTTTTTTTTTAAGATTTTATTTATTTATTTGACAGAGAGAGACATAGTGAGAGCAGGAACAAGCAGGGGGAGTGCAAGAGGGAGAAGCAGGCTTCCCGCGGAGCAGGGAGCCCGATGCGGGACTCGATCCCAGGACCCTGGGATCATGACCTGAGCTGAAGGCAGACGCTTAACGACTGAGCCACCCAGGCGCCCTGATTATATATTTAATATTTGCTAGGCAGTTGCTAAGGGCTCCACATACTCTATCTAATGCAATCCTCACAGCATTCTGAGATACATAGCATCATTACCCCTACTTTTAAATAGGGAGATGGGATTCAGCAAAGTTCAATAAGGCGATCGAGTCACATGCCTAGTAAGAGATGGGGCTAGGATTGACATGGAGTTTGATTCCAGAGCCTGGGTTCTTTCACTGTTGACACACTTAACCTTTTGTAAACATTGTTAAGGAGTAACCCTTATCCCCCCTCTCTCTGATCTCCCACTGAGGCCTATTGAGGAAAGGTTTTCCTCTCTCTCTTCCCACGTGGGAAACTGCTGAGGAGGAAGCTTTCACCTCCCTTTTCACCTCAGGACCCACACTCCCCCAGGTGGGCAGCCCTAAGCACTCAGACTGGAGAGAGGTGAACAGGCCTAGGCCAAGTTCTACCAGAAGGTCTCCAAGGCAGGAATCTCCCCTCTTCTCTTCTCCTTCCCCATCTCTACCAGACAATGAGCTCTCCTCCTCTCCCTGGCCCCCATTTTAGCATCATGTCAAGGAGCGCTTTCTAATTTGGCTTTCACCCGCAATCCCTGTGCTTTCTTTTCCTCAAAAAACTTTTTATTTTGAAATTATCTGAGACTCATAGAAGTTGCAAAACAGCTTGACCTTTAACCCAGCTTCCTTCAAAGACAACATCTTACATAACTAGATTACATTATCAAAACCAGGAAACTGACAGTGGTGCAATACTATTAACTAAAGTATAGAGTCTGTTTGAATTTCACCAGTTTTTATATGTGCTCTTTGTGTGTGTGTGTGTGTGTGTAGTTCTATGAAATTTATCATATATACAAATTAGTGTAACTACCACCATAATCAGTATACTTAACTGTTTCATCGTGCAACAAAACTACCCTCAGACTATCCTTTATAGTCACATCCTCCCTCCACCTATAACCTCTGACAACCTCTCATCTATTCTTTATCATTATAAATTCATCTCCTGATAATACAATATAAGTAGAATCATACAGGGTGTAACCTCTTGAGATTGGCTTCTTTTATTCAGCATAATGCCCTTGAGATTCATCCAAGTTATTGAAATGTATTAATAGCTTGTTCCTTTTTATTGTTGGGTAGTGTTCCATTATATGGATGCACCACAGTTTGTTCATCCATTCACCTGCTAAAGGATCTTTGGGTTGTTTCTATTTTTTGATTATTAAAAATAAAGCTGCTGTAAACATTTGTTTTTGTGTTTTCACTTTTCTAGGAGTAAATACTCAGGAGTACTATTCCTGAATTACACAGTGAACATATGTTTGATTTTATACAAATTTACCAAATTGTTTTCCAAAGTAACAGTACCATTTTTTTTCCTTTTAAGATTTTATTTAAATTGTAGTTAGTTAACATACTTAACTATGTTAACATTAGTTTCAGGGGTAGAATTTAGTGATTTATCGGTTGCATATAACACCCAGTGCTCATCACAAGTGCTCTCCTTAATGCCCATCACCCAGTTACCTCATCCCCCACTCACCTCCCTCCACCAACCCTCAGTTCTCTATAGTTAGAGACTCTTATAGTTTGCCTCCCTCTCTGTTTTTATCTTATTTTATTTTTCCTTCCCTTCCCCTATGCTCATCTGTTTTGTTTCTTAAATTCCACATATAAGTAAAATCATACGATATTTGTCTTTCTCTGACTGACTTATCTCGCTTAGCATAATACCCTCTAGTTCCATCCATGTCATTGCAAATGGAAAGATTTCATTCTTTTTTGATGGCTGAGGTAACATTACCATTTTACATAACCACCAGCAATGTATGAGACATCCAGTTTCTCTGCATCCTGCTGACAGTTGGTACTGTCAGTATATGTGCTTTTGGCTTGTGTGACACATGTAAACCTTTAAGAGTAAATATATCATTTGATTATCCAATTCTGTGTATTTGTATGCACTCTAACTGGACCAAACCCTGGAGGGGAAGGGTATGTTTTAGGCTCTGAATTCTTATCAAGCATCTCCTATGTGCCAGACCCTGTGGCAGGTGATGGGAAATACACAAAATATTGTATTTGACTTTGCAGACTCAATTTGTAGCAGAGGAGATGGATAAGTGTATAGGTAAATATGATTATGAAACAATGTAATAAGTGTATATAAAGTACTATGGGCATTGATAAAGGAATGCCCTTAGAACAGTGGTTTTTAGATTTTAGAATTGGAGGAATCACCTGAAGAGCCTGTTAAAATACAGTTCTGGTCATCATCCCCTAGAGTTTTAGATTCAGTAGGGTCTAGGGTAGGGCCCCAAGAATTTGTATTTTTAACAAGTTCCCAGATGATACTGATGCTGCTGGCCCAGGGCCATTTTCATGAATAAGAGTTTGTCTTAAAGGATGAAGAGGAGTTTGTGAAGTAAAAAATGTGAAGAGTCATGAGACAAGGAAGAGCATAAACAAAGGTGTGTTGAAAAAAGTAGTGGTGTGCTCGAGAAACAGCTACTACCCTGTATCATGAAAGCATAACTTACTTTAAAGGGAATAAGCAGAAATTGTAGATTAGGGCTAGACTACAAAAGATCCTAAATGCTTATCTAAGGAGTTGTAGAAGCAGTAGAAGTCTATGTTTGAAAATCAAGTCTGTGTTTGTGGAAAAAATGCTGGCAAGAGAGCAGTAGCTAACTTGGAAATGGGATAGAGCAGCGAGGGGGCTACCGCAATAACCCGGATGGAAAGTTGATCAGGGCTACACTTGGGCCATGGAGATGGGCAGCAGAAGACAGACTTAGAGACATTTGAGAAGCTAACATCTAAGACTTGGTGACTAACTGGATGTGTAGGGAGACAAAGGAATCCAGAATGAGGAGTGGGTGGATGGTAATGCTGTATTAACTGAGATTGGAACTACACAGAGGTAAAGCAAGATTCATGGTAAGGGTTGAGTCTGGTTTTTGGTCACTGAATCTGAATTAACTAAGGAAAGCCCATTTCAAAATATCAACTGTAAAGTTAGAAAATGGGACTTGAAAGAGGCAGGGCTTGGGGATATGTTGCAAGAGGGATTAAGACCAGGGGGGTGTATAGCATAAAAAGTGAATGTAGACTGGAACTCAGGCGGATACCAACATTAAATGGGGAGGCAGAGCATGGGAGCCAATGGAAGCAGCCGTCAGGGAGCAGAGAGGTAAGTCAGGACATTCAGGCATGATAAAGTTAAGGAAAGAGAAGGCTTCAGAAAGGAGGAACTGAGGAGATGGTTAAGTGTTATATGGCTTGAGGCTAAATAGGATGAAGTCTAAAAAGAGATCCGTTAATTTAATGACCTGCTCAAGGGGTCATTTCAGTGAAATCAGGGCATGGGTTGAAGAATAAATGGGAGATGAGGAAGTGGAGGCAGCTAGTGAAGAGCACTCTTTTCAGAGGGTCGGCAGCAAGAGGAGAGAGAGGCATGACCAAGGGAATAATTTCTCCTAGAGGACTTCAAAAATCTCAAGACCAACACCAACAGTTTCCAGCAACTGGTCAGTATGCATTTGTCTACTTGACTTGAAATATGCAAAACACAGAGAAAGACTGGATCAGCTTCTTCTGATCCACTTGTAGGGTACGATTTCAGTGTGGTCATCACTCTGGTATCTTTCTCAATAAATTCAGAGGCACATAATTAGTTTAGTCTTATTGTCGTTTGGTCTCTGACCACTCCCTGTGCCCTACTATTAGCAGCAGAAGAGTCCACTGTTATTCTAGCTTCTCCCTTTTAATCCATTTAAATAATCCCTTTATGTATTTTGGACTTGCTTCAAAGGTGCTTCTCAAAGTCTTTTTTCCTATTTCCTACCTAACCTGACAAACTCTGTGGGCTCCCTGCTTTCCTCTGGGGAGGTTTTTACATTCTTTGAGAGATGTCATTTTTCCTCCACTGTGACTGTCACATTTTTAAGTGCTTGGATTTTTTTTCTTTTTTATTCTCAGTTACTCTTTCCCTATACTTCCAATGAAGTCTCTTAAAATAGGCTCCAATCTCCTTCTGACTTTCAAAAGCCTAGATTTCAATTTTCTCCTAGTTAATACTCACATTTTGTCATAGTTTCCTTTTGAACACTGAATAGTTGCGATAAATTTTCTGGGCCTACGGACTTAATTGTGTCATGATTAGTCACATTTATTGGCTCACCCATGGTAAGATCTAGTCCTAGTCAGTAGGCAAGAACCACAGCCAGAACATTTTCTCTGTCATTGGTTTAAAACTTCCTGTTATAGGAAAAATCCTATTTTAAAAATCCTTATTAAAAAGCTCACCTCTACCTCTTGACCTGATTAGGCTTTTTACAATTCACATTTAGTTCAACTTATAATACCTGGTATAATTTCTAAGCCTTTAACATTTTTTTTTAAAGATTTTTTTAATGTATTCATTTGAGACAGAGAGATATGGGGCCGGGGGGTGGGCGGTTGGGGCGGAGAGATAGCATGACCAGGGGGAGAGGCAAAAAGAGAAGGAAAAGCAGACTCTCTGCTGAGCCAGGAGCTCAATCCCAGGATCCAATCCCAGGACCCAGAGATCATGACCTGAGCCGAAGGCAGATGCTTAAGCACCCGAGCCACCTAGGCGCCCAGCCTTTAACATTTCTCTATTGGTATCATCAGCTTGGTCATCCAGTCTATAACACTGATTCCCAAACATTACAATCACCTGGAGAATTTTTTTTTTAAAGTTGCTTTTTAAAAAATATCTATCTACCCATAGATATTTTGATTTAACTGGCCTAGGGTGAAGCATGGGTATTAGGATTTTTAAAAGCTCCTGAGCAGATTCTTTTGTGAACCAACTTTGAGAAATCACTGGTTTAAGTATATTCCTGAGATAAATAATCTAAGTTTAAAAATTGTCAAGGATCTGAATAACTATTTTTCCAAAGAAGATTTACAAATGGCCAGTAAGTACATGAAAAGATGCTCAACATTATTAGCCATCAGGGAAATACAAACCAAAACCACAATGATTTGAGTAAAATCAAAACCACAAAACCACTTTATATCCATTAGGATGGTGACAATAAAAAAGACAGATAATAGTAAGTGTTGACAATGATGTGGGGAAATTTAAACCCTCACACATTGTTGGTGAGATTGTAAAAAGATACAGCCACTTTGAAAAACAGCTCAGCACTTATATAAATATGTTATAACCCAACAATTCCACCTCTAGGTATATATACTCAAGATAAAGAACAACACATGTACACACAAAAAATTGTACATGAATGTTCATAGAGCATATTATCCATAATGGTCAAAAAAGGGGAAACAACCAAAGATCTATCAACTGATGAATGAAAAAACCAAATACGGAATACCCATTTAACAGAACATTAACAGCCATAAAAATGAGTGAAGTACTGCCTCCATGGATGAACCTTGTAATCATTATGCTAAGATAATGCTAAGTGAAAGAAGCCAGACACCAAGGACCACATGTTGTATAATTCCAATTATATGTATTGTCCAGATTGGGTAAATCTATAGAGGCAGAAGGTAGACCAGTAGTTGTCAGAGGCTTGCAGGGAGGAAGGAATGGCGAGAGAATGCTAATGGGTATGAGGTTTCTTTTTTGGAGTAATGAATGGTCTGGAATTAGACAGTGCTGATGACTGCCCATCCTTGTGAATATACTAAAAACTACTGAATTATCTATTTTAAAAGCATGAACTTCATGGTATGTGAATTGTATCTCAAAAAGAGAATGTGTTTATTCCTATTATTACCTTAATATGTCTAAGAGAATCTTACCCACAGAGATTTGAGTAAGACTCCCTTTGCCAATAACATTTCTATTGTACTATTGTTTGTTGTTAAGTCTCACACAAAACTAGGCCACCTCCTCCTCCTTCTTCTGAGAATCTAAAGTCCAGGGTAAAGTCTCATACTGTACCAGAATAAAACATCTGGCTTTGGTAATATGAGGAATATAAATCAATTCTAGAGAAGGAAAACTGGAATGGCAGGGTCTTTACTAAATGAGGACAGACCATTCTGCAGCCTGGGCAGGGGAAGGCCAAAGGAGGTGTGAACAAAACCTACTAAATCATTAAGAGATCTTGAGTATGGTAGAATGAAATCTTGGAATACTTGAAAGAGAGGATATCAAAGATTCAGATATGCAAATCTGGGGCATGAAAAATAAAGTAACAAGCTACAAAACAGGCAATGATTTAAGAATGATCATTATCTCTTAAGAGATGGTGTAAGAAATAAAAAATAGTTTTAAGGAAATGGATCTGTAATAGATTATTTGACCCAAATGAGTTATTTCTAATAGGAGTTTTTGTTTCTTTCTCTTTAAAATTAAACAAAATGTTAATTGCGGTAAAATACAGTAAAATTACATATAATAAAATAACATAAAAATTACCATCTTAACCATTTTTAAGTGTACAGTTCATTAGTATTAAGTATATTCACATTTTTGTGCAACCAATCTCCAGAACTTTTTCATTTTGCAAAACAGAAACTCTATACCCATTAAACCACAATTAACTGAACGTTAACTGAACTGTACCCATTAAACAATAATTTCCCGTTTCTCTGCCTCCCCAGCCCCGGCAACCACCATTCTATTTTCTATTTCTTTGAGTTTGATATGCTAGATACCTTATATAAGTGGATTCATATAGTATTTGTCTTTTGTGATTGGCTTATTTCACATAGTATGAAGTCCTCAAGGTTCATCCATGCTGTAGCATGTGTTGAAATTTCCTTCCTTTTTAAGGCTGAATAATATTCCATTTTATGTATATAGCACATTTTGTTTATCCATTCAACTCTTGACAGACACTTGGTCTACTTGTTTCTCTTTTTCTGAGAGATGGGCCCAATCACTAAGATTGACATCTAGAGGATTAACCTGTCTTCTCTTAATAAGGCACTTAGTATCACTACCAGAAAAAGAAAGACGGTCAGAATTGGGGCTCAAATGGTGGCTGAAAATGTATGCCAGAGGAATTTGAATTCAGGAGTCTAGGCAGACACATAAGATTAAGACACATAAACCAGAGGCGCCTGGGTGGCTCAGTCGTTAAGTGTCTGCCTTCGGCTTGGGTTGTGATCCCAGGGTCCTGGGATCGAGCCCCGCATCGGGCTCCCGGCTCAGCGGGAAGCCTGCCTCTCCCTTTCCCACTCCCCCTGCTTGTGTTCCTGCTCTCACTGTGTCTCCCTCTGTCAAATAAATAAGTAGAATCTTTAAAAAAAAAAAAAGACACATAAACCAGATGCTAAGAGCATGAAAGAAAGTACTAGTAAATTAGGGGTTGAACATGCAAGGATGTCTAAAACCTGGAGATCATTCTGAGGAAGAGTCAACAAAGAGTAAACTGTGAGAGAGAATCTAGCTGGGTCAAAGAATGCAGAAAATAAGCAGAAGTCCCAGTGAGTGAAGGGTTGGTATCAGAGACCTGCAGGCTAAGGTACATATCTAAGGCTGAGGTCTTGGATTCTGGCAGGCAGTGGGCCACCAGAAAGGAACAGACTCCCAATAGGCACTGGCTGCTAGCCCTAAACCTCTGCCCCAGAGCATGCTGACTTGATAGAGAGAAGGGGGTAAAATGAAAATAGATAGACCAGGCCCTAGAAATTTATACTGGATTTTAGAGGTAATTCCCAATATCCAAAAGAGCGTGGCTACTTTGATTTCCATCCCGGCTGTTGTCAGTATCGTCAGGGGTTAGATTTGGAGAGGTTGCAGGGATATCTATGTAGTGGGGATGCTTGGTGTATAGAGAGTGTTAAGTTCTGAAGGTTATAGTGGGGGTCTGCTATAGAATGAATTTAGTACAAATTTAAAACACTTATTTTCATGTGCTTAGAGTCAAAGTATGCCCAGATTCTGGGAGTGGGACTAAACTAAAAGTTGAGAGTTAAGAGGGGGCTGGTTGCAAAAAGAAGAGTATAGAGGTTAGAAGACAGTTCTTTGTAATCATAGGACACAGGTCTAACGTGAAATTTCTCAGGATGGGAAATAATTGTTTGGGTATTACATAAACAGTATTACCAGCTTGTTTTTCTTTTCTCTTTTTCTTCTTCTTTTAAAGAGTTCAGAGTATATAGGTATAGATGTGTAGGAAAAGACATGTTTCTAGGAAATTATATTCACAGATAAGCTTCTCTAATTTGCCAGTTCTTCTGTGCTGAGGCATGTTTTGTAGCAAACAAAATACACTAATAAATCTATCAGGGGCAGAAAGGCAGTGGGGGACAGCTGTAGCCACAGCATCAAGGAGTGACAGTGATTAATTCCTACATCTGCTCAGTCAGATAGAAACAAAGGTCAGTGTGCATAGATTAGCATCCTGAGCACCACCTCCTCCTAACACACAAACATGAAAGAATAGCATCTTTCACTACTGAAATGGCAAAATTCAAAATGCCTGAAAAATGTTTACCATCTGACACCCCCCACCCCAAAAGCAAGCTTTTAGTGGGATGGAGATGGAATAAGGCATAGAATAGGATCAAATAGTGATTAATGTCATATTACTGTCTAATCTTGTTAGCATCCAAATTATGTGAAATTTCGATGCTCAACTACATTTATGAAAGCAAAAGAAAACAAAACTTAAGAACAAATCTTAATGAGGTAATTTGGTCAAAGTAAGAAAGGCTATTATGGTGAAGCAGCTGAACACATGTGGACATTTGATATTATGTAAATAAGGTATTTGGAAGTTGACTCTGTCCTCATGTTCAAAGTCCCCCGAAGACATTGCCACTTCCTATCCATGACTCCTGCAATTATAGATCCCTGACAGGTTGAGGCTTTTTGTTTTTGTTTTTTTAATAATCTTGGACTAGGAAAGGTACTTTTTAAGTGCAAAAATTATAAATATTTAGTTCAGTTAATTATAACAAAGGATATATCTATGCAACTATCACCAGAGTTAAGAAAACATTATAACATTTCAAAATCTCTACTTATAATTATTACTCCTTACTTTCCCCCTAAAAGCAAACCACTATCTTGACTTTCAACACTATAGTTATGTCTGGTTTTGAACTTTATATTAGGTGAATCATATAGTACATGCTCTTTTGTGGCTAGCTTTTAAATTTGATGTTTGTGAGATTCTTCTGGAACTTGCCATTTTTGGTGCTGTATAGTATTCCATTGCAAGAATATATCACAACTTAATTATTTCTTCTACTACTGAAGGACATTTGGGATGATTACAAATAATGTTACTGTGAATATTCTTGATACAACTCTTGGTACAAAAGTGCATACACTTCTCCTAGGTATAATTTAGAAGTGGATTTGCTGGCTCACAAGATGTATGTGTTGTTAATTTTAAAAGATGTATCAAATTATTTTCCAAAATGGTTATTCCAATTTGCACTCTCACCATGAGTCGATATGAATTTCATAACTTCACATCTTTATTTTAACATTACCTTTAAGTTTTAAGTCATTGGTGTATGTTTCATAGTTTTAATTTGCTTTTTCCCAGCCATAAGCAACCATTCATCTACCTTCTGTCTCTGTAGATTTATCTGTTTTGGACATTTCATATAATTGGAACCATACAATTTATAGTCTTTTGTGATTGCCTTCTTTCACTTAACATAATAGTTTGAAGATTCATCCATGTTGTAGCATGAATCAGGGTTTCCTTTTTTTTTTTTATTGTTGAATAACATTCCATTGTATGGATACACCATTTCATTTATCCATTCATCAGTTGATGGATATTTGGATTGTTTCTGCTTTTGGGCTATTATAAATGCTGCTGTGAACATCTATATGCAAGTTTTTGTGTGGACATATATTTTCATTTTCTTTAGTATCTACTAAAACCTCTAGTTACTGGGTAATATGGTAACTCTGCATTTAACATTTAGAGGAAGTGCCAAATTATTTTCCACAGCAGCTGCACCATTTTACATTCCCACCAGCAGTATATGAGGTTCTAATTTCTACACATCCTCATGAACACTTTTCTCTTTTTAAATTCTAGATGTGTTAGGGGGGCATAAAGTAGTATCTCAATGTGGTTTTGATTTGCATTTCTCTCATGGCTAATGATGTCATACATCTTTTCATGTGCCTACTGGCCCTTTACAGATCTTCTTTTGAGAAACAACTATTCAAGTTCTTTGCTCATTTTAAAATTGGGTTATTTGTCTTTTTTTTTATTATTGAGTTGTAAGCATTCTTTATGTATTCTAGAAACAAGTCCCTTATCAAATATATGATTTGAAAATATTTTCTCCCATTTTGTGAGTCCCTTTAGTTTTATTGATCGGTGTTTTGAAGCACAAAATTTTTAATTCTGATGACACTGAATGTATTTTTCTTTTGTTGCTTGTGCTTTTGGCATCATTTACTGATGTCCTCCTGATAAACAGAAATTTTTATTTTTTTACTATTAGCAATGTACCATAAAAAAGTCTTATGCAATTCACCTTTGCATTTACAGTAAGCCTATCCATTCTAACCATCAATGTTCAGGATATAAAATTGAGAATTTTTTTCAGAAACTTAAAAAATAGTGCTGTCTCTACTGATAAAATGGCACACATCTTCCTTTAAGATATTTCCTTTTTGTTTTTTTTCTTTTAGGAAACTCAAAGATAATTTTTAACATTTTATTGAAGAAAAATATGCATAAAGAAAAGTGTATATAAATGTATAACTCTGAATTTTTTAATACTGACACACCTGTGTAACCAGTATACAGGTCAAGAAACAAACATTACCAGTGTTCCAGAAACCTTCCTCTTGCTCCCTTCCGTCACTGTGCTCCCCCAACTTGCCCCTCAACCTCCAGGGTAACTACGATCTGGACTTCTAATTTAATCATAGATTAAATTTGCATAGTTTTGTATTTCATATAAGTAGAACCATATAGGGTCTCATCTTTATGCCTGGTTTCTTTTGCTTAACATTATTTTTGTGAGTCACCATATTGTTGAATGTAGTTGTAGACTGTTTATTCTCATGGTTGTATAGTAGGCAATCATTAAATATACCATGATGTGTTTAGACAAACTATTGATGGGTAGTTGAGTAGTTTCTAGTTTGGGCCTATTAGAAATAGTTTTATTCAGAACTATCTAGTACATGTATTTCAGTGAATATATCCATGCAGTTTTTGCTAGAATTGCTGTGACATAGGGTATGAATATGTTCAGGTTTAGTAGATTCTGCTGAACAGTTTTCTGAAATGATTGTAACATTGTAAACTCCCACAACAATGCATGAGAATTCCAGATGCTCCTCATCCTTCCCAATACTTGGTTTTGTCAGTCTTTTTTTATTGTAGACATTCAAGTGAGTACATAATGTTATCTCACTGTGGCTTTACTTTGCATTTCCCTGATGACTAATGAAGTTGAACACTTTTTCATTTGTTTATTGGCTACCTGGATATATTCTTTTATAAAGCGTCTGTTCATATCTTTTGCTCATTTAAAAACAATTGTGTTCTCTGTGCCTTTCTTATCTGTTCATAGTCCTTTATTCTGGATAAAAATCTTTTGATGATACATGCATTGTAAATATATTCTCCCATTTATGGCTTGCTTTTTTCCTCTCTTAGTGGTGTTTTTAATGAACATAAGATGTTCTTAACACTTATGTAGAGCAATTTAACAATCTTTTCTTTTATGAATAGTGCTTTTTGTGTCCTATTTAAGATGTTTTTCTGTCCCAAGATTATGAAGATATTCTCCTATTTATCTTCCTGAAGCTTTATTGTTTGACTTTTGCATTTTGATCTAGTCCACCAGCAGATGATTTTGTTGAGGTAAGACTGAAGTTGCATTTTTCCCCCCATGTGGATAGCCAACTGACCCAGCACCGTTTATTAAAATGTGTCCATACATGCTCTGTTTCTGGATTCTCTCTATTCTGCTCCATTGGTCTATTTGTCTATCCTTGCCCCAAAGGCATACTTAGCACGTATGAATCACTAGTTTTTTAATAAATCTTAATATCCCAAAGTAGAAATCCTCCCACCTTGTCCATTTTTTTCTAGGCTATTTTTGGCCCTTTGAAGCTCCATATAAATTTGAGAATCAGCTTGTGGAGTTTCACCAGAAAAGAAAAAAAGTTGGATTTTTACTGCAATTACACTGAATCTATATATCAATCTGGGGAGAAATTATATATATCTTTACAATATTGAATCTCCTAATCTATAAACATAATATATCTTTTATTTATTTAGAACCTCTTTAACTTCTCTCAAAAATGTTTTATGACTTTCTATGTAGAGATACTGCATATCTTTCCCTAGTGTATTAGTAGGGTTCAATCAGAGAACAGAAGCAGTTGGAGATACAGGGATTTGTGGCAGGCAATTGGCTTATGCCATTTTGAAGGCTGGTTAAGCTGTCTTAAATTCCACTTTTAGGCATTTGTATTCTTGAATTAAGGCACCCAAGAAACATGACTTTATTTAAAGGAGTGCTACAGGTACCTCTTTCAAATGTTAAAGGTCTATTCTCAAAAAGCAGCCAGTTTTCCTGTTAAATGTAAGTCAGGTCATGTCATTCCTCAGTTCCAAACCCTATAATGGCTCCCCATAACACTTGGAGTAATGTCAAAGTCATTACAATGACCTACAAGACCTTACATGATCTGCCCCCCATCCCCTGTTACCTCTCTGACCTCATCTTTTCCTACTCTCTGCCTCATTTACTCAGTTCCAGCTACACTGGTCCTCATTCCTTCCTCATGGCCTTTGTATATTCTGTTCCCTCTGCCTGGAATGGTTTTCACCTCATGACTTGTTTCTTATGCCTTTCAAGTCCATACTCAAATGTTACCTTCTCAGTGAGTTCTTTCCTGACCAAACTCTAAAATAGCACCACCACCCTGATATTCCCCATCCACTTTCCCTGTTTTCCTTTTCTTTCCTGCACTTATCATTAATATTCCATATATTTAAAAGCTGATTTGTTTATTGCCTGCTCATCTCTGTAGGAAAGCAAGGTCCATAAGGGAAGGGATTTTTTGGCTACTTTGTTCTTTGATGCAATCCCAACACCAAGAACAGTACCTGATAGATTGTTGACTAATTCAATAGGTATTTGTTAAAGTAATAGGCACATTTGTAAGAACTTAATTATGAGAAGGCCTTCTAAAAATACAGTACTCTGTGGCCAACAGGGCATCAAAAGCAAACAGATTTTAATGGTATGACAAGATTGAAAGGATAGTTTAGAATGAAAGGCCACAACCAGGTGCAATGGGAAACTGAGGCTCTGGATGTCATTTCTTAGGCTCCTGCAGGGACAACCACCATGAGGGAGAGAAAAGAAAAATGGAAAGCAATTGCTTACCTATGGCATAATTTTATAAAGAATTGCTACCATATTAAAGTTAAAGGATGAAAACATCCATCTTCTAAGAACTTACCTTTATTGTCATAGTCTATATTCTAGTCCATTTAATTCATTCATTCAGGAAACATGGAGTATAGTCCAGCACAATGGAGATACAGAGATGAATAAGATGTGATCCTAAGCTCAAGGAGCTCATTATCTGCCAGGGGAGACAGTGCTCTCCTCCTCCCAATCCAATAAGCTGTGATGGGTCAATGACATGCTCAACTGTAACAGTGGGTATGCAAAGGGGGGTGTGTCAACTTCATCTAGAGGTCGTAGTGATTTAGGCCTGACTACAGGATGGACAAAGAGCATCAGAGGGCTGTGTAGAAAACACTCCTATCCATTAACCCTGATCCTGCCTCATTAACTTCTTGCTGAATCATCCCTATTCCATCTCCCAGCCAGTACCCAAGAAAACCTCATCTCTGTTCATGATTCTAGATCTTGTCACCTTATTTCTTCTTCTCACCTCTTTTCCAGCACCATTCCTGAATGCCAATGTCTTTTGACCTCATGATACACCACTGACTTTTGGCTCTATGCTCAAACCTTTGGAAGTGATGATGGATACAATTTTTTTTTTTCAACTATGAACCTTAGTTTTCTTTTTGGATAAGTTCTTGCAAGATATGCTCCTGTCTCTGCCTCAATTCAATCCTAGGCTCTGCAAACCTATCCCCAAATCAGCTATGTGGGTGGTATTTATTCTAGGCCTGACTGGCTCTTCCTTTTTGGCCAATAACCATCAAACTAAGGATTATAGAGAAGATACCAGAAAGGTTTGTAGGGCACAATATTAGTGCAAGCTTTCTCATAGCCAACAAGATGCCAACTGCTTTCCTTTCTTCCCCATCACCTTCCCTTCAGCTCCAATTACTCAAACCACAAAGAGGGCAGACCTGAAACAATCAATATGAAAAGAACATAGCTTTCCCTGCAGAAAGACATTCTTTTTTGAAAAGCTATTTTTAAAAAACCAGAATGTATTTTTTGGATTTTCTCATGTTTTTCCACCGAGGTGATGCATTTGAAGCTCCCAGGAACACTTAAATCACATTTTACACAGAATCCTGAGCACAGTAGGTATTCAGCTCAGCAAATATTTACTGAGGTAACATCTCTCCAGAAAAAGACCAGGCTTGTTATGACTCACTATAAAAATGGGGAATTCCTCAGGTTCAGATTCCTCTCCTTTAATGACAGCTCCCCGTGTGTTCAAGCCTCCATCGTGGGCCCTGCATCATCCTCATGGGATTTGGGGACATGGTAACCAGCACAAATGCAACATGAAGCTCTGACTACTGCTTTTGCCATGAATAATGAAGAGAACAAAGTTTCAGAACTTTGTCTCTGAGCCCGAGTCTCATGTCTTTTGCTAGCATCTGTAAGATAGTAACAGGTTAACTTCTTAACCTGCAAGGAGGGCAAAAGCTTATTCCTACACAATTCTTATTATTCAAATTTCTTGATTTCCCAGGCAGTAAAATACAAGACACTGGGGATTATTGTGCAAATGCCTCTTTATTCTGAGAAATAACAACATGTAAATAACAACTAGTATCTATACTCATTTTCACAAGTGACAGTGAGGTAAGTTCTTGGAATAAAAGTTCTGTAATTGAACAAGTTTAGCTTCATACAGAACTTAGGACATTGCCCTTATTTTATGCATTACGTTAGAGGCACCAGGAGAGTCTTTGGGCCTGAAGTACCTGCTTTGCTCCAAGTTAAGTGATTATTAAACTATAAGAGGAATCTAGAAAAAAATAATGCATTCTCCCATAGTAGTCATTAATATCTAACACAGTTATCAGATGGGTTTCAGGTCATCACCTAGCAGGGCCCTTTGAAGGACACCAGATATGGTATACTTTTTTTCCTTCATGGGAAACTTCTCAGAAAAATAAGAATGTTTGTAGACAACATTTTGAAATATAGCTTTAATGAATATAACTGCCACGCAATAAACTGCACATAATTAAGATACATGATTTGGTAAGATTTGATATATGTAAATATTTATGAAATACCACAATCAAGGTAATGAACACATCCATCACCTTCAAAAGTTTCCACATGTCCCTTGTAATCCTTCCTTCTTGCTTCTCTGTGCCACCCCCCCCACCTGCAGGCAACCACTCATCTGATTTCTGTTACTACAGATTAGTTAACAACAGATTAGTTTAATTTTCTAGAATTTTGTATAATTGGAATTATATAGTATGGGACTTTTTTTGCCTGGCTTCTTTCACTCAGCATAATTACTCTGAGATTCATCCATGTTGACCCAAGTATCAATAATTCATTCTTTTTAATGCTGAGTAGTATTTTATTTTATGGATACACCACAACTTGTTTATTCATTCACCTGTTGATGGATATTTGTTCTATTTCCAACCTTTGACTATTTAAAATAAAGCTGATATGAACATTGGTATACAAGTCTTTGTACAGACATATAATTTTATTTTTTCTTGAGTAAAAACCAAAGGGAAGAATGGTTGGATCCTAGGGTAGGTGTGTGTTGAACTTTAAAAGAAACTGCCAGACTGTTTTCCAAAATGGTTGTGTCACATTGCAGTTCGACCAGCAATGTATATCAACACTTGACTTAGTCAGTTTTTAAAAATTGTAGCCACTGTAATAAGTGTGTAGTGGCATTTAATTGTGGCTTGAATTTGCATTTTCCTAGAGGCACCTGAGTGGTTCAGTCGGTTAAGTGTCTGCCTTTGGCTCAGGTCATTATCTCAGGATCCTGGGACAGAGCTCCACATTGGGCTCCCTGCTCAGTGGGGAGCCTGTTTCTCCTTCTCCCTCTGCTGCTCGCCCTGCTTGTGCTCTCTCTCTCAAATAAATAGAATCTTAAAAAAAATACCAGCTAGGAATGTGATGGTAATTGGGCTTAGTCTATAGATCAATTAAGAGAGAATTAACAATATTGAGTCTTCCAACCCATGAACACAGTATTTCTCCATTTATTTAGGATTTAATTTCTCTCAGCAATTTTATAGTTTTCACCATGTATTTCACAGTATTTGTTAGATTAGCAATGTTTTGTAGTTTTTAGTGTACAAGTATTTTGCATTGTTATATTTATCCCTAAATATTTCATATTTTTGATGCTATTGTAAATGGCAATGCATTTAAGTTCACTTTTCAGTTGTCTGTTTTTAGTATTTTGAAATACAGTTGAGTTTTGTACCTTGATCTCATATACTTCAACCTTTCTAAACTCATTTATTAGTTCTGGTAGTTCTCTGAAAAATAGATTCTATTGAATTTTCTACATACACAATCAGGTCACCAGAGGGTAAAGCCATTTTAATTCTTCCTTTCTAAACCAGGTGCCTTCTATTGTCTTTTTCTTATCTTATTGCACCGGCTAAAATCTCCATCATTGAATAAAAGTGGTGAGAGCGGACATCTTGTCTTGTTTCTGATCTTAATGGGAAAGCAATCAGTCTTTTACCATTAAAAATTGGTGTTGGCTATAGTTTTTTTTTTTTCACAGATGCACTTTGTTAGGTTGAAGCAGTTCTCTTCTATTGCTAGTTTGTTGAGACTTTATCAGGAATGGATGTTGAATCTTGTCAAAATCCTTTTTCTCTGTCTAGAAAGATGATCATTATTTTCAGTTGGTAAATATGGTGAATTATATGATTAATCTTTGGATGTTAATTCAACCTTTCGTTCCTGGGATAAATCTCACTTCATCATGATGTATTATCCTTTTGATATTTGGTTGGACTCAATTTGTTAAAATCTTGTTTAGAATTTTGGATCTATGGTCATGAAGGGTATTAACTTACAGGGTTTTTTTCTTCTAATGTCTTTATTAGGTTTTGATACCAGGGTAATGCTGTTCTCATAGAATGAATTAGGGAATGTTCCATGATTTTCAGTGTTTCAGAAGATGTTCTGTAAAACTGGTAACACTTCTTCAACAATACAGGCACAGATTAGCTGGGAGCCTCTAGCTCAGGATCTTGTACAAGGATGCAGTCAAGGGGCCAGCCATTGCTGCAGTCCTCCAAGGCTCAACTGGGGTAAAATCTGCTTCCAACCTCATTGCTATTAGCACATCTCAAAAGATCTGTTTTCAAGTTCATTGACATGGCTGTTAGTAAGCCTCAGTCCTTGCTGGATGAAGACTAGAAATCAGTTGCTTGCCATGTGAGTCTCTCCATAGGGCAGCTCACAACAAGAAGGTGGCCTCCCTCAGAGTGACCAAGTGAAAGAGTGAGAGAGATCCAAGAAGGAAGCCACAATCTTTTTGTAAACTTATCCTAAAAGTGATATCACATTAATAAGCATGTCAGTAATTCTAGCCCATATTCAAAGAGAGGGAATTTCCCAAGAGTGTGACTATCAGGAGGTTGGAATTAATGCAGAACATGTTAGAGACTGCCTGCTACAGTTGTTCTTAACATTACCTTGTTATCCTTCTAATATCTGTAGAATCTTGGGTGATGTCACCTCTCTTTCCTTATTCAGGTCATTATATATTCTACTCCCCCCTGATCATTTGAAGTAGAGGTTGGTCAATTTTATTGATCTTAATAAAGAGCATTGGTTTCACAGTTTGTTTCTGATTTTGTTGTTGTTGTTCTATTTCATCAATTTCCAATTTCATCTTTATTATTTTCTTTCTTCTGCTTATTTTGGGACTCAATTTGCTCTTTTTTTTGTTTCATAAAGTAGATCTTTCTCCTATTCTAATATGGATTTTAGTGTTATCATTTCCCCATAAGTACTGCTTTAATGGCATCTAATAAATTGTGATACGTTATATTTTCATTTTCATTCAGTTGAAAATACTTTCTAGTTTCTCTTTTGATTTCTTCTTTGACCATGAGTTATTTTAAAGTGTTCTATTTAGTTTCCAAATATTTCAAAATCTTCCAGAGTTCTTTCTGTTATGGATTTCTAATTTAATTCTATTGTAGTCAGGGAACATACTCTGTATGAATTGAATCCTTTTAAATTTAATGAAACTTTTTCTATGACCCAGAATATGATCTATCTTGGTAAATGTTCCATGTGTACTTGAAGAGAATGTGTATTCTGCTGGTGTTGGGTGTAGGATTATATAAACATCAATTAGGTCAAGTTGGTTGATAGTGCTGTCCAAGTCTTCTTTATCTTTACTGATTTTCTCTTATAGACTACATTTTAAAATTTTATCAAAAATGTAGTATCTGCATCTGAACTTGAACATTACTATAATATTTATATTTTATTAAAATATTTTTCTTCCTCTGGTGCTACACACACACACACACACACACACAGTTACAAGTTTAGAGACCAAAGAACTGAAATGAAATGAAGCATCTGTGATGCTGCACCTTTGAACAAATTTTATTATTTAAGAAAGCACTTTGAAACTGGGTTATCTTATCTTTCCTTGTCTGAACTTGTAAGCTACTTAACTGCAAAATGTGTTTTTATTCACAGTGCCTCTTATTATTTTATTCTTTATGCCAAGTCATGCTCCCACTGCAAGCAAGACAGGCAGCAAAATCTTTAATGGAATGAAAGAAATATAGGTGTTTCTACTATAACACTGTTTACAAGTGCGCCTATTTTAACAGGATATACAAATGCTTTAAAAACCCTGCATCCTACAAAATTGTGTATAAAAATAATGGGTTATGGGGAAAATAGTATGGGGCCATAACAGTTGAAAAATACTTAAGTTTGTAACCAAAATACCGATAAAAATAATGATTATCCAATTAAAAAACTAGCACTCAGCAAATGTCAATTACCACCATTTGTACCCAGGTCACAGTTGATTTTTGCAACCTTAAATCTGCTAGATGTAGGTACTTGGGGCATGCACTTCTAATAGATAACATTGTCATCCAAATTAAAAATCTGCTCTGGGTCTGTGCTTTCTTCAACAATCAATTGTTTTTAAACACTTGAGAAATATCTTCTCTACTTCTCCATCTACTCCTAGATGGCTTCATAACATAGGAAGTACACCAGTTCTTTTTTTTTTTTTTAAAGATTTTATTTATTTATTTGAGAGAGAGAATGAGATAGAGAGAGCATGAGAGGGGGGAGGGTCGGGAGGGTCAGAGGGAGAAGCAGGCTCCCCGCCGAGCAGGGAGCCCGATCCGGGACTCCAGGATCATGACCTGAGCTGAAGGCAGTCGCTCAACCAACTGAGCCACCCAGGCGCCCGGAAGTACACCAGTTCTTGAAGCCATTAAACGAGCTACTACTTGCACTGCCACAGTGGTGCAGTATTGTTAGCTTAAGGCTTCCTTCTTTAACTGTAGGAAGGCTTGCCTCTGAAATCTTTAAACCATTGATGTGATGGGGGAAAATTACATATGAACCAATGATATTATTTTCTTATTTTCCAATTGGGTATTAATTTGCACTGTAGAAATGTGTTGCAGCTGAAGACTGTACTCCATAGTTCTCTAACTTTGAAATGCATGATTTCCCCAGTCATTTTCTTGGCAGCAGCTACCATTGGGATATAAGTATCTTTCTTCCCAGGGTCACTGAAAATATATTTACTGAGAACCTATTATGTTCCAGAATCTGTTCTAAATGCTGGAGACAGTGGTGAGCATGATAGACAAAGTCCCTGTGTCCACAGACTGTACATTTTGATGGGGGATATAGACAATAAACAGGCAAATCAATAAATATGGTAATATCAGAGAGTTATAATTGCTATGAAGAAAATAAAACAGGTGATAATATATGGATTGAGATACTGGGACTGGATGGCCATTCTGTAGACAGGCTACTCTGGATAGAATGATCAGGGAAGAGGTGACATTTGAGCCAAGACATATAAGATGGGAAGGAACCAGTCACGGGAAGATCTGGAGAAGACTGTCAGGCAGTGGGAACAGAAGGGGACAGTAAGTCAAAGGCCTTGAGATGGGAGTAGGCTTAGTGAATTTGAGGAACAGAATGAAAAGTGGCTGGGGCAGCATCAGAGGTACACTAAGGTTTGACTGCCCTGCGTCACAGCCAGGCCAAGGTTGACACAGCTGTTCAAGTCACTGTTCTTTAACAATTCCATGTCCTCCATGCCTCCAATGGCCAACTGTGCCCCAAAATGCCTGCTAGACAAATCCAACTGACTGACCCTCATCTGAGCGCCAAACCCAGGGAATGGAGCACAGGTGACCCCCACAAAGTATAAGGTTGGAGTGGGGCCAGACGAGTCTGACCTCTCTGAACCAGTTGTTGAAATCTGATGTGGGCTCCTTCTAGAATTTAGCTGTGGGCCACAGAGAGATAGCTGGAGCAGGGCTTCTCAGGTGGCAGGCTGGGACAGTAGGGGCAGGACGATGGTAAAGAGTGTTGGTGTGGGAGATGGGGTGGGCCCTGAGGGAAGGATCCAATAGCAGTGAAGGCAGAATTTTGCAAGTCCCTTCAGAAAAAAGTCTTCATTTAGTTTCTTTTGCCAGCCCTGGAAGCCATGGATACTTACTCTGATGAGCCAGTGACTTTCTTTCTTTCTTTCCTTTTTTTTTAAAGATTTTATTTATTTATTTGAGATAGAGTGGATGCACAAGAGAGCATGAGCTGGGGGAGAGGCAGATGGAGAGGGAGAGGCAGACTCCCCGCTGAGCAGGGAGCCCGATGCGGGACTCTATCCCAGGACCCTGGGATCATGACCTGAGCCAAAGACAGACACTTAACTGACTGAGCCACCAGGCGCCCTGAGCCAGTGATTTTCTAACCAGCCAGAACTTACCTAACAGATCAACAGGATAGTAGGGCTCCACTATTTTTTCAGAAACCTTGGCCCACCCAGGCTGATTCCAAACTATATTGGCCATAGACTCTAATGTTGCTTTGGAATATTTCTCTACATGCTCTCTGTTTTTAATACAAATACCTCATTTTCTATGATGAAAACAGAGATGGGGGGGGAGGCAAACCCTAAGAGACTCTTAACTCTAGGAAACAAACTGCAGGTTGCTGGAGGGGAGGTAGGTGGGGTGGTGGGGTAACTGGGTGATGGGCTTTAAGGAGGGCACTTGTGATGAGCACTGGGTGTTATATGCAACTGATGAATCACTAACTTCTACCCTCAAAACTAATTTAAAAAAACAAACAAACAAAAACCCCCAAATACCTCATTTTGTCAGAAGGATCATACCTTTCCTTTATGAGGAGAGACTCTTCATTCTCCTCTTTGGATATCCTTGTAGTAGTTACCACAATACTGGTCTAGACTGTTTTTCCTCAAGAGGCAACTGTACTGCGAGGTCAGGATGATTTCAGGGCAACTTCTCATATAGCTTAATGCCACAGCAGGAGATAAGTTTTACTGATACCACCTAACAGCTCATGATGTCAAAATGATACTTACACTCTGGGTTTCCCGATTCAGGCTATAGGGGACGAGAAACTAGGTATGGGGCTACTTACCTGTTATTCCTGCAGCGAATTGTGAAGCCAAGAAAGAAGACTATCAGAAGAAGTCCACAGCTGAGAAAGGTCCAAACAACACCCAAGAGGACAGGAGATAATGAAGAAACGGTCTTACCACTGTAGTGCGAAGAGGTCTACGAACAGAATAAAGAGAAGCTGTTAGGAATGAAGGCTCTTTTATAGATCGAACATGAACTGCCCCACCATCCCCAAAGCTAGGAAATATATGTCCGGCATGAACATTTCCTCCTCCTCTTCCTCCTCTTCCTCTTCCTCCCCCCATTTCCTCTTTTTCGTCCTCCTCCTCCTCCTCACCACTACCACTGCACCCACCACCACTAACAACAACGACAGTGACAATGACAATGAGAACAACATGTATATCTGAGCAGCCCTGACACCCCCTGGCTATTCACTCACAATCGTCCTGCAGAGATCATGAAGAGGACTCCGACCCAGCTCCTGGCCAGGAATGCCGCCACACAGTTCGGAACAGTTTATTTCAGGCTCCATGTCATCACGTGCCCTTTTCGGTGTGCGCTTTTTCAGTCGTGGTTACCTGCTGGTCGGTAACCAGCACATCTTAGACCAAAACACAAGCACAATTCAAATCTTTTCTTCAGAGGCACCATTTTGGAGCTGGCTCTTGGCTCAGAATCCAGGATGAACAACTAGTTCAGGCGGAAGCGAAGGGTTATTTCACTGGGCTCCTTCGTCAGACACCCTCCAGGCTTTCCTTGTGCCCTGGCAGTGCACACCATGGGAGTCAAGAGGGGGCCTCTTTGTAACCATTAGAATCACACAAAGTGATGATTCTGGCTTGCCACCAGATGGCAGTCACTGCTCTAAGTACTCTCACACAGGTCCAGAAGGAAAGGAAGGCAATTAAACCTGTGAACAAACAAATTATGTGTGTGTATATATATACACATATATATGCACACACACATTACATATATAAAACATATATAACACAAATTATATATATTACCTTAATATAGAATACATAACATATATATAAATGGTTTATTACAGAGGTTTAAGAATATTATTTTATACATTTTAATTATACATAGTTATATTTTCATTTTATATATGTACTTTATTACATATAACAATGGCTTGACATATGTTTAAATAAATATATTTTAAGCCTCTATAATAAAAACATTTTAAAAACAAAGACAAAGCTCATTTAACAATTTATAGATATAAAGTTCAACAGTCTCTTTCCAGATCCTATAAGACCTTTAGTTTAAACATGTGAGTCCCATCTCCCTTTTTTCCCTACTGGGAAATCCCCTGTCCTTCCAAGATCTTTCCATGCAACTCATGGCTTAAGCCCTGTCTGATCCTGAGTGGCAGTGGCCTTGGGGGACCCATGCTGTCTGCATGAAATGTCCTTCAGTCATTGGAGTTCTTGTTCACTCAGTGAGTGGAGGAACAGTCCATGTCCAGGCAGCGGGGGTCTCAGAATGATACAGAAACCCTTTGCAAAGAGGTTTTTGTTTATTTTCAAACTTGTAGACTCCTAAAAGTAGGATAGTGTACTCAGGTAATAGGGAGAGAAACTGAGGAGCTCTAGGAATTCCCACAGTGTGAATGAGTGGCCAGAGGACGGTGTTATTTCTCTTAGAAGATGCTTGCAATATGACTATTGAGATCTAAAAGGAAGCTCAATTTACAGAACAAAAGTAGAAATGCAGAAAGGCTCAGATTAGCCTCAACAGAAAAGGTAGACATGTTTCTAATTCTTTAAAGCAATCTATCCCTTGAAAGAGAAAACAGATTAGAAATTTTACCAATGGGAACTTGAAAGAGGGTGCCACTTCTGTTTTGTGTTTCTGAAACAGCTTAGCACAGTTTTCTTTATTGTGGAGGGAACTGGAACAGGAAAAAAATATCAATTATTATTATTTCAATAGCCACTGAACATAGAACTTGTGTTTAAGCCAGAACAATAGTGACAGGTGTAGAATGCCATCTTTGGATTCTGCATGCTTAGGCATGAACAATATAGCACCAGGTGTTGCCCATTCATTGGCCTCTCATATGTTCCTGAATTATTTACCAGGTTCATTACAATGAAATCCCAAGAGAACTAAAAGCCACGATCTCCCATCAAGACATTTAAATTCTTGTACAGACTGTCCAATTACTGAATGCAAAATTAAGAACTAAATATACAAATGTGGCTATTTGCATCTTACTTTGGTTGAAATTTTATTGCTGCAAAGACTATTTTTTTTCTTTTCCTCTTTTTAAGCTTAGACATCCCCTATTGTGTCTTCTAATATTGTAAGCCCAAGGAAACTATTCTACATAATGGACTGAAAGATTTATTTTTCCTATATTGCCCTTTTAATCATGCTGACAAATAAATACTTATATTTTAACCATTAATAAGTCCATGCTAGTTTATCTTAGCATCATATAGAGGTACACATCAGTGTGTGTGTGTGTGTGTGTGTTGGTGTATAAAACCCCATTCATTTTTACTACAACAATGTCATGTGAGGTAAACAACAGCATTCCTCATTTTTAAATAAGGAAATTGAAGAGCAAAGTAGAGAACCTGATTCCACATCTGCAGAGGCAGCACTTGAACACAGGAGTTTACATTCCAAGGTCAATATCCACACACTGTCCACCCTACATGGGGCAAACTCTCTAAACTGACCTCTCCAAAGAAGACACCAAATGGCCTGCTGGGGTTCTTCAGTTCCCTGAGCTTAACTTCTAGGAGTTCCCTGGAGTATGGCACATACCAGGAGATCTCAACTGAAGCAATTTTGTACCTCCAGAGGATATTTGGCAACATCTGGAGATATTATGGCTGTCAGAACTGAGATAGGATGCTACTGACATCTAGTAGGTAGAGGCCAAGGATGCTGCTAAACATCCCATAATTCATAGGATAGTCCAAACAACAAAGAATTATCCAGCTACAAATGTGAATAATGCTAAAGTTGAGAAACCTTGGTCAACCCGTGGATCCTAGAAGTACTAACAATCTTAAGCTTACATTATCTTAGGGAGATTCTGTGAACATGATGGGGTAGTCCATACGAACATAAATTTCCTGGGGGATAAATTCCAATGGTTCCCTTGGACAGACTGAAATCATTGGCATGGACCTTTGAACGTTAAGCCCCCATTCGGTCCATGGATATCTAGTGTAGGAACTTACATACCATGATACTGGGTTCTGCCATGGAGCAGGCATTCAACTCCAACGTTAGCACACATTCAGAGATTCACACATGAGGAGCTGGTGAAACAGTGCATGACTTAGTCACTGAGAGGAGAGTTGAACGGTTTCAAAAAGTGTTGAGAGACTGGGAAATTGAGTGGGGAGTAGTATGTCAGATAGGGTAATAGTGAGGGATTTGACAACAAGATAGATACAGAATCTAAGGCACAAAGAGAAAGATCTGCTGGGAAACTCCAAGAGCAACCCTTGCCTGGCCTCTAAATCTCTAGAAGTAAACTGTCTAGGCCACAGACAGTAGGAGACACAACACTATACACAGTGGAGCTTATAATTTATTTGACAGAGTCCTGCCCAGTGATTAGGATCAGGAAAATAGGTGATGCATTAGCTACACTGTTGCCAAGTGTAAGATAGTCTATTATAGGTTCACAACTTTGAATGGCCCCATGTCTTTCCATAAAATCCCTCCTTATTCTTCTATACATTATTTCTGGCTATTGAAAAACTAGTCCTACAACTACTGTCTTTTAAAAAGTTGTTGTACAGTTGGTAGGACTTCTGCTTCATGAAGAATTAACTGCTATAGGAATTGCCTTCCTACTGTAAGCTATTTGAAAACTAGACAGAATACATGAAACTGCTCTTTTCAGACACTGGATAGCAGATATAGAACTGTGGAAAACAAGTGAGGTGAACCCTACAAGTTACTGACATATATAAAATGAAATATAAAAAATATTCTTTCAATGATTATAACTGACCCAAAGTTACTGCCTGGAGGCAGTTTCCAGGCCACATCCCAGGAAGGAAACCCAAACATAGCCTAAGTCTTCCTGAGGTAAGGAGAATAGATTGGAGTTTGGGGAGGTCAAAGCAGAGGATTTGTGAGGCACAGGAATGAAGAAGAGGGAGATAAAAAGGGAGAGAGGGCTTTGGAAATCTGCAGGGTAGCTCCTCAGTCTTTTTCTGAGTACTGAACTAGACATGAATGAGAAGAAACTACTTGAAACGGAAGACAACCACTGGTAGGCAGTAGCTGAACAATTCCTGGAGCTCACACATAATGGAGAAGCCTCATATTATATATGGCATTGGACAGAAGCCTCATATTACATATGACATTGGATGGAATCCTCAGAAAGGTCATATCTTAGTAGTGGAACTAAACCCTAGAAGCTACTCTAGTCTAGGTACTACTGGACTCTAGTCTAGTCTTTTGGGACGACCTGTCCTAATAATACTTAAAGGAAAGCCTCAAAAGGATCAAATTCATCCACAAAAAACTGAACTGCTTTCCAGAACACAACCCAATGCCCTTTAAAGGAATACAAGATGTAGCACTCAAAAACATAAAATTCAAAATGTCCATCAGCCAATAAAAAATTATCAGGCATGCAAAGAAGCAAAAAATATGACCTATAAAATGAGGAGCGAAGTGAACAATATAAAAAAGACCCAAATAGAATTCTAGAGATAAAAATATAATCCTGAAATTAAAAATACAATAGATTAGACACCACAAAGATAAAATAATGGTTACAAAGCATTAGAAATTATCCAAAATGAAGCACAGAGAGAAAAACAATTGATAAAATGGACACAGCCTCAGTGACTTATGGAACAATAACAAGTGCTCTAATATACATGTAATTGGATCCCAGGGGATAAAGGTGGGGGAGGGAGGAAACAGAAAAAAAAAATTTGAAAGAAATCACCATAAATTTTTCACATTTGATAAAAAGTATATACCTACAGATCCAAGAAGCTCAACCAAACCCAAGCAGAATAAATGTTAAAACACACATACATACAGTAATGCACATTATAAGGAAATTACTGAAAACTTGCAATAAAGATAAAATCTTAGATGCAGGTAGATTATGTAAAGAATAACAGTAAGACTCACAATAGATTTCTCATTTGGAAATTATGTAAGCTGTGAGAGAACTGAAAGACATCTTAAAGTAATGAAAGAAAAATAAAGTCAACCCAGAATATAATACCCAGTGAAAATGTGTTTCAGTGAAAAGGTAAAAAAAAAAAAAAAAAAAAAAAAAAGACATTTTGAGCTAAAGAAAATCTGAGAGACATGCACTGTAAGAAATGTTAGAGTACATTCTTCAGGCAGAAGAAAAATTATATCAGATGCAAATCTGGGTCTATATAAAGGAATGAAGGGTGCTGGAAATGGTAAATGTGTTGGTAAATGTAAAAAAAGTGTTTTGTTATTTTTTAAAGCAATGTATATAAGCGTGTACCTACTGCAGAAATACACATATACTGAATTCTCCTTTACACCTGTATCCTCTATACCCTCTCATTTTTCAAACACAACTGCCTTGGTTCATATTCGCAGAGCTAGTTGAGTTGGTGCCTGCATTACCAACAATAAAGCTGAATCATAAAAGGCTTCTAGGGCCATAAAGCTGTGAGAGGAATGTGAAAGGGAAGGTTGCATATACATTTATGCAGAACTCTATGGTTACACGTGCCTTTCCCCCCCAATTCTTTTGCTAATATTCATTCACTTAACTTTGTTTGAACACTAACAATGTCACAGACACTGTTCTAGGCATCTGGAATACACTGGTGAACAAAAGAAAGATCCCTATCTTTATAGAATTCATATTACAACAGGGGAGATATCAAACAATAACCAGTGCGCATGATAGCTAAACAAATTAAACAATATTTTGAAGGTGTTAAAGACAATGGAGTGAAAGGTAGATCAGGGCAAGAGCATTTGGAATTGTCACAGGTGGAATGAAGCAATTTTAAATGAGGTTGCCAGGTTTGGCCATATAAAGAAAAATGTCAAAGGTTAATTCCATAGTGAAAATTACAAGAGCTCTCTACATTAATCTATTGCTTTTGTATAATAATTAGTTTTTAAAAATAAAGACTATCTCAGTTTTTAGAAAAGAATGAGAAATTATCTATATACTGCTATTATTTCCAGGACAGATTGTTTTTAAAAAAAGCAAGATGCAACACAACATATATAGTGTTCTGCCTTTTGTGTAATAAAAGACATGAAAGCCACATAGGTCATTGGATTATTTTCAAAAAGAAACAATGGGAGAATAAAAGTATTACCTATAAGAGGAGGAAAAGAACAAGGGGGAGGGGACAGGGAGGTAAAATAGACCTCTCAATGTTTATAGTTTTGACTCTACAACTATGTAAATATTTCACTTAATTTAAAAGCAAAATTAAATCAGAAAGAAGAAAATCAATCTCTAAAAATTAAAAACAAATTGAAATAAATTAATCTAACTGTTGATGGTATAACTTAATCTAACTATATCAAGTTGATGGTATAACTACATAAAGGATTTAAGTAACTGTAATTTGATTATACTTCCAAAGGACAAAAAAAAACCCACAAAGAAATCTTAAACTGCATTAAATGGGTAATATTCTTATTTTATATATATGGTTACACACACATATATACATATACCAACATATAAGTATCTATTAGGTAAAGCAAATAAGTAATTATGGTTATGTTATTAGGAACTAAGATTTTCAAAGTGAGAGAAAAGAGATTCACATATAAAAATAAGTAAATATCTTTCTATCTTTAATTTAAATTAGAAATACCAAGCAATGACGTGGATGGAACTAGAGTGTATTATGCTAAGTGAGATATCAGTCAGAGAAAGACAACTATCATATGATTTCAATCATTTGTGGAATTTAAGAAACAAAACTGATGAACATAGGGGAAGGGAAGGAAAAAATAAAATAAGATAAAAACAGAGAGGGAGGCAAACCATAAGAGGTTCTTAACTATAGGGAGTAAACTGAGGGTTGCTGGAGGGGAGGTAAGTGGGGGGGGTGGGGTAACTAATTGGGTGATGATTAAGGAGGGCACTGAATTGAATGAGTACTGGGTGTTATATAAAACTGATGAATCACTAAATTCTACTCCCGAAACTAATAATACACTGTATGTTAACTAAATCTAAAAATAGTTTAAAAAAGATTAAGTACTGTTAAAAAGCTAAAAAAATAAATTAGAACTACCAGTATGATCTTAGAATTTATTTTCCTCTTTTTTAAAACAGTCATATTTTCTAGTCTGTTAACTGAGGCTTGGGAGTAATTACAACCCAGTAACAATAAACACTCTGAGTGCCCAGATTGTGGTCTCTAAAACCACTCACTAAAAGGAATCGGGTTTCTTTAGTGAAATAGCCAATTTAAGTTATGGAGATGGAAATATACAAGATCAATCTGGGATATCCTGTCATACTAGAAAATAAAAAAGTATCAGAGATAACAGAATCATGTTGAAAGGACACAGGAGTCAACTGGCTCCCCCTGGCCAATGACAGGATAATTTGAGCACCAAAAAGAATTGCAGCTGTAATGCACTGAAACATACGGCACTCACAGTAGGCACTCAACAAATGCTTATTTAATGAATAAATTAATTTAGCATTGTAAGTATTAATAAGATATTGTTGATGGTGTAATTTACAACATTGACTTAGTGGCTCCTCCATAAGGACACATGGTATAAATTTCTCATCTTGAATACTAGGAAAAGTTAACTTTTTTCTGGAACATTTTTATGTCATGCATAGTATGTTCCTCTCTCTCTTGGCCTCTGTGAAGTGCGGAACAAAATGTGTAGCTCACTTACAGCAACTGTGCAATGTTAGGTATCTCTGGCTTATTTTATTACTCTCTATTTTCCCTTTGTCCTGACTTCCTTACCTCTTATTTTTCATCCCACTACATGTTTTATATTAAAAGAAGGGAAAGAGACAGTTGGAGTAATAGGGATGTTTCTACCCAATGTGAGCAAATATATTATTCAAAGTACCCCAGTCTCAGGTTAACCACTAAAAGAGATAAAACAGAACCACATACAAATGCATAAAAAATGTATTAATCAAACCACCACCAACAACAGCATTGTACTAGATGTTCACTAAGATTCCTTCTGGTCCCAAAATCGTCTGAGGTATTAGCTCTCCATTAACTATGTTAATACAGGCAGCAGATACACAGATAATTATAAACAGCAGGGAATATAAAATGCATTTTTAATTGCCTTTGAATGCATTGTGTTATGTTCTGGTAGCAGATTTATAAACATCCTGAATATGGGTCACTTAACACTAAGAGTATAACTCATTTCTATTCCTGAACATGCACTACTCTTCAAAAGGGCAGCAGGCAGGGCAGAGGGTATTCAACCTCCCCCAAGGAGCACCTGCCACATAGATCCTCATATAGGAGATGGCTCACAGTTGTAAATACTTTCTAAGAGAGCATGAGTATGAGATTAGGATGGGAAAGTATTGCATATATAGGAACAGATGTTTGGTCAGGGTTAAGTCACAGAATGGTGGAGCAAGAAGCAACCGCAGATATAAAGTCCAATCTCTTCATTTTATGGGTGAGGAAATAGCCCTCAGAGGTTGAGAGGCTCAGGATCACCTAGTGGTAGGAAGACATTCTACGTCTCTCAAGTTCAGTACTCTTTCTATACTACTTTAAAGACCTTTAAAGGAAGTTGTGGTTGACCTGTCACACATTTGGGACAGCTGGGCGAGGCATGGATTTGGGGAAGCAGGCAGGGTCACAGGGGTAAGAACTCTAGGGCTGTTGTTAGAAGGATGTGGAGGAGGTCCAAGAGAGAAAAGGAACACAGTGGAAAGAGAAAGATACTCTCTTGGGAGAATATAAATTTTGGAAGAACTTGTATGTTTTCTCCCCAACAATGTAAAGAAGATTGAATTAATCTGCTTCTCAGAACCTCAGATTTGCCTTGTAAAAGGGGGAGAGATGATAAATTTCTTTTTGAAGCTTCTGAAGTTCCTCCAATTAAGTTTTCCACATGGTTTCTGAGTGATCATTCCAAAAGGACCCTGGGGCAGGGCTTGTATGGAAATCCTGATTCACTGGAGGAAAGGTCAGGGAGAGATGGCTGCTACAAACACATCTCTCTTAGGGGATTTTAAAAGCAGAATGGAATCACAGGGTGTCCCTTGGCAAGGGTGGGACGTGGTCAGGGAGTGAGGAAGGGGAGTGGACTTGATTCACTCCCTTAGTCTGGTGTGGATCTCAGAGAAAGCAGAGCTTTGGAATCGTTGGGATTTGTATACATTCTTGAACTATACCACCATTCTTTCCTAATTCCTGTGTCCCAGAGCCTCTCTCCTCCTGTGCTTCTCAGCCCACACTTAGTAATCTTTCCAAAATCTGGAGAACATTTTTGCTCAACATTATAGAAGATAATACTGAACCTTTAGTTTCATACTACTTATAATTTTTCTTCCAAATCTGATTTCTCCCTTTACTATATAGTGTTTAAACTTAACTGGCTACTTGATAGAATTATACTGATTCAGACTGGCTACTAGATTGGGTCCCCCACAGGATACAGGAAACAGTGTTGTAAGTAGTAAGTTTACTATAAACATAGGTCAACTGAATACTGGGCACATCCCAGGGCCCTCAGGCCAATTCAACCCTCCATCCCAGTACTTGGGAGTTTGGTTTCACTTCACATATCCTAGAACCATTGGCAGTAATAAGTGGCACTGAAATGAACAAAGCTGAGGCTGAATTTAAGTCTCAACTACATCACTTTCTAACTGTGGTGCCTTAGGTTAGTCACTTCTCCAATTCTTAGCTGCCTCCTCAATGAAATGAAGATACTATCTACACCTCATAGGTTTTGCTGATGATTAAATCATATGATGTATAGGATGTATGCAAATATAACTGATACATACTAGATCATCAATAAATAGTGGTTTATTTCATTTCCATGATACAGAAGGGTCATTTGTACAGGAGACTTGAGGGTGCATAACTGAGGTTACTCTTGTTTCTCTAAATATCCTAACAGAATTCCAAGTTCTGAATCATTAATCTTCTAACATTATGAGTAATGATCTTTATACTATATTTACAATCAGATTTTGTAAAAAAAAATAATGAATTATATATCCCCAGTGGTAGAGGCCATCTGCATTAATTCAATAAATACTGATTGATCAATTATTATGCAACAGTCACTCTTCTAAGAGCTAAGGTTGCAGCAGGGAACAAGCCAAAGTGTCCTTGCTCTAGCACCTAGCATGGTGCCTGGTACATAGTAGGCGATCAATATATATTTGTTGAAGTGGACCCAGAGACATTTACAAAACATCACAGAGCATAGGAGTCCTAGATTTCTAGGAACAATCCTAAGGACTGTCTAGATACTCCTATAACTCAGGAGAAGCAGGAGGTTTGATTTATGAAGGGCTAGACCACCCCTCTCTGACTACAGTGGGAGCATCTCCTGCTTTTAGAACCCTGCCCTGATGTGTTTTTCTGACTCTCTCTATGCTCTCAGTATAAGCTGGCACAACCACACAAACTGAGCAGTGAATAATTACTGCCTTATAGACAGATCTTAGAGACTCCTTACAGATGGATCCTAGAGACCTGTTAATATTCCAACACTATTGCCAGGGAGTGGAGCTGGGAATTAAACCAAAAAAACCACAAAAAACAACATACTAAAACGCTTACCAACTTCTCAGAGTTGCATTGTTACCTAAAAGCACTTAGGTACTATTATGCAAATTATACATGCATGATTTCCATAAAAACCAGTCACAAATGTCAATTGATGCTCATTAATATGCAATAAAATTCTCATTTGAAAACTATTAAGAGCCAAGAATGAATTCCACTTGGCTGCCCTCCTTTAATGAGAACTGCTGTGAAGTGCTCTATGCTATTATTCTTCAACAAAACAGTAAGGTGTCATAAAAAATCAAGCTTCAGAAGGTAACAGAAGGACCTGAGAATGATCATTTGACATTTCAGAGGCTAGTTTTGGATAGCTCAAGTTTTATGCTGCTACAGCTAAGACCTCTCCATTTGGCTTCTCAGAACATAGGCTGAGTGAACTCTAGGTTACTACCTCGCAAACAGAGCCGTGGTGATACTGAGCACTCCTTTAAAGGACATTTGTGAGGGTGCCACACAGCTGGAAAAAGGTAAACAAAACTTTGTTTCTGAGGTTCAATCAGTTTGGGAGACTGAATGTTCTCCTCCTCAAAAGAAGTAGAGATCCAAGGCCTTTGGAATTACTGGGGCTCTTCTCTGAAAACCCTCCTGGTCAGAATTTTTATGAGTGAACTTTCATGCTGTGTCTTTAAATTCCTTCAGTTAGACACTGATTTTCTCTAAACTGTTGGTTTAGTGTTGCTGCGTAACCCAGTATACTTGTATGAGAGCAATTCCGGCTCTGTGAGGATAAAGAGATGGAAAATATAAGCCATCAAACTAGACTGTCCCTTCTGCAGCCACTTCCTTAACAAACTGTCCTAAAGTTGGCTTGGAAGCAGGGGGTAGAGAATGGGCTTTTCTAGGTATAGTTTAACACAGTGGTTCTCAAACTTCAGTGTACATCAGAATCATCTAGAGAGCTCCTTAAAAAACAGATTGCTGGCCCCCATCTCCAGAGTTTCTGACTTAGTTGGTCCTGAGAATTTGCATTTCTAGTAAATTCGCAGGTGATGCTGCAGCTGCTGGTGTGGAAATCATACCATGAGAATCGTAGTCCAACTAAAGGAAATACAGGGCTTTCATAAAAGTTTAAATCACACAAACCCTTGAAGTAACCTGTAATTTGTTACTTCAAGCTGCTGTGATGAGGCTCATGTACACATTTATAGATCAAGTCATTTGACTTGTTCACTAGAAATTAATCTCAGAGAAGTACTATTAAGAAATTAGACACTTAAAACAGCACTCATTTTTTTCATTCTTTGAACGATTCTTAAATATTTTTTTGGACATGAGATACTGATGAAAGCTACAGACCCTCTCCTGAGAAACATACAAATATGTAATATTTTACATGTAAAATCATAGGCAGCCCATCAACCACCCCCATAAACCTCAATCATCCCAAGTGAAGAGGCTCATTTCAAACTACAACTCAGCTGAAGCCAGGGATAAAAGAAAGTTTTTGTTTGTTTTTATTGAAGTATAGTTGACAAACAATGTTACATTAGTTTCATGCATACAACATAGTGATTCCACAACTCTATATTCTATGCTCACCACAAGTGTAGCTACAACATTATTACAATACCATTGACTATATACTCTCTATGCAATACCTTTCATTCCCATGATTTCCATAACTGGAAACCTGCACCTCCCACTCCCCATCACCCATTTTGCCTGTCTTCCTACCCACCATCCCTACCCACCCACCCCCCTCAGGTGGTTTCTGTCTTGGTGAGTCTGTTTCTGCTTTTTTTATTTGTTCATTTGTTTTGTTTTAAGTGAAATCGTATGGTATTTGTCTTTCTCTGACTTATTTCACTTAGCAGAATGCCCTCTAGCTCCCTTCATGTTATCACGAATGGCAAGATTCCATTCTTTTCATGGCTGAGTAATATTCCATTGTATAAATATATACATGCACATCTTTTTAATCCATTTATCTATCGATGGACACTTAAGTTGCTTCCATATCTTGGCTATTGTAAATAATTCTGCAATAAACACAGAGGTGCATATATCTTTCTGAATGGGTGTTTTCATTTTCTTTGGGTAAGTACCCAGTAGAGGTATTACTGGATCATATGGTATGTTTATTTATTTTTTAAAAGATTTTATTTATTTTTAATTTTTTGAGGAAACCCTATGCTGTTTTCCACAGTGGTTTCACCAACTTACATTCCCACCAACAGTGCATGAGGGTTCCCTTTTCTCCACGTCCTCACCAATACATGTCATTTCTCATCTTTTTGATACGAGCCATTTTGACTGGTGTGAGGTGATATCTAATTCTAGTTTTGATTTGCAGTTTCCCTGATGATAAGCGATGCTGAGCATCTTTTCATGTGTCTGTTGGTTCTCTATATGTCTTCTTTGGAAAACGTCTAATAAGATCCTCTGCCCATGTTTAAATTGGATTTCTTTTTTTTTTTTTTTTTTTGGTGTTGAGAGAAAAGTTTTTAATTAAGTTTTTCCTTATATTATTCTCATAAATCAAATATTTCTTTGTGGCTACCCACAAATAAAGTGTGGTTCACTAAGATATTAAAGGCTATGACAAACTCTGTCAGCAATTAAAATATTTTTTTTAAAGATTTTATTTATTTATTTGACAGAGAGAGACACAGCGAGAGAGGGAATACAAGCAGGGGGAGCGGGAGAGGGAGAAGCAGGCTTCCCGCTGAGCAGAGAGCCCGATGCGGGGCTCGATCCCAGGACCCTGGGATCATGACCTGAGCCGAAGGCAGATGCTTAACGACTGAGCCACCCAGGCGCCCCAGCAATTAAAATATTTTAATAATCATTTTTAATATGTTTATTCTTTAATACAATAATTTTTCTCATTTAATTAGAATATTATTTTTATTAACATAATTATTGATATAAATGAGTTAAATATCTATTATGTTAGTATTTGTTTTATTTTTCCAGCTTGTTCTATGTTCCTTTTATTGTATTCTTTAACTCTCATTTTCCCATCCATTAGCTTTTTAAAAAAACAGCTCTATTGAGCTACAAATTCCATATAATAAACCGCCAATATTTAAAAGTGTCAATTTGATAACTTTTGACATGTATATACATCTGTAAAACCATTCTTGCATTTAAAATAATGAACAGGTAGTAAAAGTCCCAATTTTGTTCCTTAAAAACAAAGTTGTTTTGGCTATTCTAAATACTGCATATCTCCACATGAATTTTAGAATGAGGTTATCAATTTCTATAAGAAGGGTATCTGGGATTTTGATTAGGATTGCATTATATCTATAGATGAACTCAGGGAAAATCAACATCTTAACAATATTGAGCCTTCTACCCCTTGTCTTAGTCAGCTTAACTGGTACAACAAAATACCATAGACTGGGTGGATTATAAACAACAGAAATTTAGATGCAGAATCTAGTTACAATGTAGCTGTAAAGTGCTGCCTTGTCTTTGCCCCCTGCTCAAAATAAAGCTGTTACCTTTCTAGCCCTGTCCACCATGGTGCTTAGCAGCCAGGGATGCATGGTCTCAGACATGTTTACCAAGTAAAACACTGACTTGAGGGGCGCCTGGGTGGCTCAGTCATTAAGCATCTGCCTTCGGCTCAGGTCATGATCCCAGGGTCCTGGGATCGAGCCCCGCATCGGGCTCCCTGCTCAGTGGGGAGTCTACTTTTCCCTCTCCCACTCCCCCTGCTGTGTTCCCTCTCTCGCTGTGTCTCTCTCTGTCAAATAAATAAATAAAATCTTTAAAAAAATTTTAAAAAAATAAACACTGACTTGATGAATAAAAAAAAAGAAAACAACAGAAATTTATTTCTCATGATCTTGGCTGAAGTCCAAGATCATGGTACAAGCATGGTTGAATTCTAGTGATAGCCCTTTTCCAGTTTACAGATGGCTGACTTGTATCCTCACATGATGGGAAGAGAGTTACCTAGCTCTCTGGCCTCTTCTTATAAGGGCACTAATCCCATTTATATGGGCTCCATCCTCATGACCTAATTATCTTCCAAAGGCCCTGCCTCCAAATATCATCACATTGAGGACTAGATTTCAACAAATGAATTTGAGGGGACATAAATATTCAATTCATATAATCTATGAACAAGGTGTATGTCTCCATTTACTTAGGTTTTCTTTCTCTCAGAAGGGTTTTGTAGTTTTCAACGTATAGCTCTTGCATAATTTTAATCAGATTTATCCCCTAAGTATTTCATATTTTTTAGATTATAAATTTTTTTTACTTTCAATTGTGATTGTTTAACACCATATATCTCCACAATTAATATCTGTATACTGATATTGTATTTTGCAACCATGCTGAACTTATTTAATAGTTCTAGTAGCTCTTTTGTAAATTCCATTGATTTTTCTATATAGATGATCAGGTCACATGCAAATAAAGGTAGTTTTACTTCTTTCTTTCCAAACTTTTCATTTATTAATTTTTTTTTTTTTACCTTATTGTACTGGCTAGGACCTCCAAGACAATGCTGAATAGAATGAGTAAGAGAAGTCATCTTTCTCTTGTTCTTGATCTTAGGGAGAAAGTATTTGGTCTTTTATCATTAAATATAATGCTAGATGCAAGTTTTCCATAGATTCCCTTTATGAGGTTAAGGACGTTCTTTTATTTGTTTGTTTATTTATGGAGATAGAAGTTTATTGCAAGGGAGTAGAGGCAGGACGCAAAGGAGACTGTCTGCCATGAGGCAGTCGGAGTGGGAGCTCTAATTAAGGGGGAGACTGAGGAGGATATGGGAACATATGGAATCTTCCTGTACCTGGTTGTAAGTATCCCATTGGTCAGCTAGGCTTATGGATATTTTGAGGTGGGTTGCCTAATGAGCCTGTTTGTATTCAGCCCAGTGGTCACTGTGGGCTTTTTACTTAGGTTTCCATTGCTCAAACCTGTTGCCTAAAAGTAGCCTCTACATTCCCCTTTGACAGATCAACAACAAATCTTTGGCATTTGGGCGAAGGTCTCATCTTCAGCAGTTGCTTCATGCTGGACAGGGGGCATGCTGTCCCTACTTAAACTTGTCAGTCCCTCAGGGGTTCTGTGCAGTTATAGACCAGAGCATGGTATTATATTAACATGCTGACAGGCAGGGGCGCCTGGGTGGCTCAGTCGTTAAGCGTCTGCCTTCGGCTCAGGTCATGATCCCAGGGTCCTGGGATCGAGCCCCACATCGGGCTCTCTGCTCAGCGGGGAGCCTGCTTCTCCCTCTCCCACTCCCCCTGCTTGTGTTCCCTCTCTCGCTGTGTTTCTGTCAAATAAATAAATAAAATCTTTAAAAAAAACAAAACAAAACATGCTGACAGGCAATGTGAATGAAATTCCCTGATGGCCAGGTCCATGGGATTTAGGGGGAGGGGACCCTCTGATGGTATGGGCTGGGATCCTTGTTGAATCATAAGTTGTATATAGGATTGTTGGATTCACTCAGATGGGTAGGAATGTATTTTGCCTGTAGATCAAGATGGTGGCTGGATCTGCAGGAACAAAGGAAAAAAGTGGGTGGGGGGGGGAGGCTGAAAGAAGCAAGGTGGCTGAGAGTCAGCCAGTGTCAGGAAAGGGTCCCAACTGAGTCCATAATGTGTGTGGATTCACCCTGGATGAGCTTCCACTGCCAACTGCTGCACACGTTGAGAATGGAGACCTCAGGGGGATGGAGTAGGAGAGGAGAGGAAAGGGTCCTTTGCCTTCACAGGCATGGGCAGTCTGACCTGTTCACCCTCAAACCTTTAGACCACATGGGGAGCTGCCCTGGCTAGAGATCTTCAGTTGTCTGAAGGGCTGAAAAGAGAAAGGAGAGAGAGGGAAGGATCCCTCAGAAGGGCAAGAGGGGAAATCCCTCACTCTTCCAGGCAAGGGCAGTCCCGCTGGTTCCCCCCTGGGGTTTTGTATCCTCACCAAGGTATAACCTCTGCCAGAGGCTGTCATTTTCCCAAGGAGTACTGGAGTCAGTCCACTGAGGGAAAGTCCCAAGAAATTCCCAGAGAATTCAAGGAAAGTCCTAGCTGGCAGAGGGTCCCCGTATGGGATCCACCCAATGTGGGGGGACCCGAAGGGGTGAAGACTGGTGGTGTGGGTTGTGAAAGAATTCACCCAAGGCAGAACAAAGGGAACAGAAGTTTACTGAAAACACTGCAAAGAAGCACTGGGCAGGACAGCAAAGGAGAGACTGTCTGCAAGGAAGTTCTCTTCCTAGTTTGCTGAGACTTTCTTTAATAGATGTAGGCTTTCACATTCTCTAATATTTCTTGAATGAACTTTGGTAGTTTTTCTCTTTCAAGGAATCTGTTCATTTTATCTAAGTTGATAGAATTATTTGGATAACGTTTTTGTAATATCTGTAGAATTTATAGTGATGTCACCTCTTTAATTCATAACATTAGTAAATTGTGTCTGCTCTCTTTTCATCCTATCAATCTGGCTAGAGGCTTATTGATTTTATTGATAGTAACAATCAATCAACATTTGCTTTCATTGATCTCTACTGGTTTTTTGTTATCTATTTTATTGATTTCTGCTCTGATATTTATTACTTTCTTGTGCTTACTTTGGGTCTCATTTGCTCTTTTTGTTTTAGTTTCTTAGGATGGAAGCTGAGAATATTAATTTGAGACTTTTCTTCTTACAAACCCTCAAGTACTATAAATTTTCAGCTAAGTACTACTTTTGATCATTTCCAATTTCCCTTTTGATTTCTTCTTTGACTCATGAGCTATTTTGAAGTGTATTATTTAGTTTCCAAATATTTGATGATTTCTGTTATTGATTTCTTAACTAATTCTATTGTGATCAAGAACATACTTTTATGACTTGAATCCTTTTAAATGTACTGAGAATTGTTGTATGGCCTAGAATATGGTCCATCTAAATATTCCGTGTGCACTTGAAAGGAATGAACATTTCGTTGTTGAGAGGAATAGTGCTCTATAAAGATCAATGAGGTCAAGATGATTCTGTTGGCTTCTTCTTCCATATCTTTAATTATTTTCTGTCTTCTTGTTATATCCATTACTGAGAAAAAGTCAATGAAATTTTGAACTAGAGGGGTGCCTGGGTGGTTCAGTTGGTTATGCATCCAACTCTTGATTTGGGCTCAGGTCATGATCTCAGGGTGGTGCGATGGAGCCCCGAGGGCAGCTCTGCTGAGCACGGAGCCTGCTGGAGATTCTCTCTCTTCTTCTCCCTCTTCCCCTCCCCATGCTCACACTCTAAGTAAATAAATACATAAAATTAAAAAAAAAAAAAAGAAAATTTTGGACTACAACTATGAATTTGTCAATTGCTCTTTGAAGTCATACCATTTCTACTTCATGTATTTTGAAGCTCTGTTGTTAGGTGCATAAATGTTTAATATTGTTATGTCTTCTCGATGAATTGACTACCTTATCATTATGAAATGATTTTATCTATAGTAATATTCTTTGCACTGCAATCTATATTTTGATTAGTGTGTTAGCATGGTAAATCTTTTCCATCCTTTAATCTATTGGTGTCATAATATATGAAGTGTGTTTCTTGTACATAGTATATTGGTGGCTTTGCTTTTTTTAAAATCCTATCTTTTTTTTAAATCCTCAACCGTTAGTTAAGGTGTTGAGATCATTTACATCTAAAGTAGTTATTGGTATATTTAAGTTAAATATATTATGTTGCTGTTGTTTTTTATTTATCTCATCTCTTCCTTGTCCCCTTTTTCCTCCTTTTCTGACTTCTCATAGGTGAACTGAATATTTTTATGTTTCCATTTTATCTCTTTATTGGCTTATTAGCTATGTGTCCTTGTTTTATTTTCTTTGTGATTGTTTTTGTGTTTACAGATACATCTTAATTTGTCATAGTCTATCTTCAGATGATACCATATCATTTCACATGTAGTATAACAATATACTTCCATATCTCCATTCTTAGCCTTTGTGCTCATTGTCATGTTTTTTTAAGCATCTGCTTTCTGTTTGGCTTGTTTATCTCTTGGTCTGTGCTACTTATAAACTGGTGAACAACTTGGAAGGAAAATTGCTCAGATTATTGGGCTAATTCTCTGTCTCTTCTTTCCATAATCCGGTCTCTCTCATCAGGCTGTAGAATGTTCTGCTCAGGTTTTCTGACTCTTAGCAGCTGCTTTTTGCTTGGGTTCTTAGCTCCTCCTCACCTGCTACTTAGTAAAAAGTAAATGTCTCAAGGAAAAAGCAATCTAGTATGTGGGACACTCACTGAGTTTCTCTTCTTTATGAGGTCTCAGCTCTCAAGGTCTGGTTGCCTTAGTAGCTCTTTTACAAACTCAACTAAATTTTAAAAATCTAGCTTTTCAGGGTGCCTGGGGGGCTCAGTCAGTTAAGCGTCCGACTTCATTTTGGCTCAGGTCATGATCTCAGGGTCGTGAGATTGAGCCCTGTGCCGGGCTCCACACTCAGCAGGAATCTGCTTGTCCCTCTCCCTCTAATCCTCCTCCCCCAACTTGCTCTCTCTCTCACTCTCTTTCTATCTCTAAAATAAATAAATAAAACATCTTTAAAAATGTCAAAAAAATAAAATAAAATCTAGCTTTTCTAGATGTCCTCTATGGGAGCAGCAGTCTACTACCAGATAATCCATCACAGCCAGATGCTTAATGCCTTGTAATATGTTTAACCTTAAAATCTTTTTTACTGACAAGACCCAACTGTTTAAAGATAATCTTTACAGACACAAATGATAGTGCAAACAGTATAACTACCCTTACTATTAACTATGAGACCAATTAAGATACATTACAGAATTCTTAGGTTATAAAAGACAAACCTATTACAGGGACTGGTTTTACTATCATTATTACTGGTCAGTGTGTATTTGAAAATTAAAAGTTTCTATAAAAGTATGTATTAACACAAAGGCTAATGCTTATTCTACAGGTTTATACGTGTTCAAGCTAAAGTTAAAATTTCTCCTAAGAAATTCATTGCAATAACTTCTATTCTGGTTTTCTTTTCTTTAGTTTTCAGTCTAGGGCATAGAAATCCATTTCAAAGCTATTGAGTAAAAGTTGCAGCATGTGTTATGGGCACCAATAGCAAAATGTCTGCCACAAAACTTCATCATTTCTTTCCCCCTATTTAGCTAACGTTTGCATTCTGAACACAGACTCACAGCTGGGTTTCTAATAAGAACTAGAGATCACAAATTTCTATAAAGTGTCTATAAGCTCATGGGCCCTGGTCACACAGCAGCCTTTATCTGAGGGTTTTAAAATCTCATTTACTTCTTACTATTTGGTTAGTTTGCATTTTGTATTTCACTTGTTTGTACTCACCAGCTTCCCTTCGTGCTTCTCTGCTATTTTTCTCCAGTCCTGGTGTGGTGGGAATCCCACTCCTCTCTGGTCTGGTGGACCAGATTACAGTTTTACATCCAAACAAGAGCAAAACTAAAAATGAAAGCCAAGTAGTGCTGGGAAGTTCACTCCTAAAACGTTTGTTAAAATCATTTGTTTAAAAATGTTCGCATCTGTTGCTTGGCACTGATCCTTAAGCTCCAAGACCCCTACCTTCTTAACTAATTATCCTCATGTCAAGTAATCAGTTGTAGTAGATTGCCTATCTACTCATAAAACTCCCCACACCCAAATCCCTCAAAATAGAGGGGAAACAACTGGGATAGAATCTAAGAACTTTTCTCAATTCCACTATTAAAGAAAAGGCATAAAGAAATAAAGAAAAGGTATAAAAGGGAACATAACAGATATGGTGTTGTGAGAAAGCCTTGTAACAGCCTATTTTCTCTAAACCCCCCCCCCCAACTGATCACACTGCTCCTGCCCCAGACGAAGACTATGTATAATCCACAGTAAGGAATAAATGAGCAAGAGGAACTGTAAACAGTCTGGCCAACCAGAAGCAATAGAGATACAATGCAACCAAGACACTGCAGACCCCGTTTCCCACTGAGTTAATATAATCCACACTTGGCAAGGAGGAGTTCTCACTGCAGGGCTCTCCTGCCTAAAGACACAGGCTCCCTGGGAGAAAGGCGGTGGGAGAGGGGAGAGGAAGACAAAAGAAGAGAGGGAAACAATTGCTATAGGGGAGACTGACAGTGAGAAGTAAAATTGTGTGCATTCCCTTTGACCCAGAAATGCCAGTTTGGGGAATCTTCCTATGAAAATGGAAACCAAGTGTAAGGATGAACGTAAGATGTTTACTGTGCCATAATTTGTGTAAAAAAAAAAAAGCTGGAGTGAAAACTGGAATATCTATCAATACAGAAATAACAGGAAAAATTATGGAACTTCTACAAAGAAATATTAAGTAGCTATTAAAAATAAGAAATTGGATCAATTAAATTTATATATGTAGAATAATGTACATAACAAATAAAATGAAACAAATAACAGAGTAAATGGTATTATATGATCTCATTTACATATGAAATAGAAAATAACTACATATTTGTTTGAACATAGAAAAGGAGTGAAGGGGGGGTGCCTGGGTGGCTCAGTTGGTTAAGCGACTGCCTTCGGCTCAGGTCATGATCCTGGAGTCCCGGGATCGAGTCCCGCATCGGGCTCCCTGCTCGGCGGGGAGTCTGCTTCTCCCTCTGACCCTCCTCCCTCTCATGCTCTCTGTCTCTCATTCTCTCTGTCTCAGATAAATAAATAAAATCTTTAAAAAAAAAAAGAAAAGGAGTGAAGGAATTCACACTTAACTTTTAATAGTGGTTTTGTCAGGAAGATGGAGGGGGAGAGGAGGTGGAGATTAGTAACATTTTCTTTATAGACTACTGTCTTACTAGACTTGTTACAATGAGTGTGTACTGCTTTTATAATTTAAAAATGTAATAAATTTAAAATATAAAAAGGATTTATTGACTTTATAATTACAAGTAATGCCAGACCCCAGAGTTCAGTGGGGTGTGTAGTTCTCTGGCATTTGCTTTAAATTGATTCTGGTGGGTAGAGGTAAATAGTAACTTCTGCTCTCTGAGAGAGGCCTCACCTTGTGTCCCCCAACAACAGCCAATTAAAGCACAGACTTGATAGTACCCCTGGAGAAAGCCGGTGGCTGTGAAATGAAAACTATAGGTACCTCTCCAAAGCCTCAGCCACAGAGCTTCCCAAGGGGCTGCCTGAGCCAGTGAGCAGCCAGCAGAGGCATGGATGAGAATAGAACAGTCTTTTGTCTGGAAAAATCCCACTACTCCAACTCCTGACAACTTTTCTTGGCTCCTGTTCCATACTTCAGAGATGAGATGCACAAGTCTGGCCCAGCCTCCACAGGGATAAACATTAAACTCTGTGGGAAAGATGCTGCCGCCCAGTTTTGAAGTCTGTGTTAGCACTTCGGTGGAAGATTCTTTGAGGACCACTGGCAGTTGGTTGTGGGCCTTCCAATTGTTACCCACAGGATAGAATTAAGTCCCTGGAGGAGTGATACTTGGCTCAGTATTTGCATTTAATTTCATGCTGATAGAAGCTTCCAGATCTTTTGAGGGGTAATAGATATATGATATTCAATAATAAAGAAAATAATGTGCAGAAGCTAGCAGCCTGTGAAGAATTAACTTTTTCGATCACTCATTCATCTTTCAACATCTTTTCTCTTCTTGTACAATCCTACTGTCCTCCACCCATGCCTCTTCTTCTGCCTACTTAACCTCTTTAATAGATTTTTTATTCAATGTTTTCCCAATTATCATAGAAATGCTAGAGTGATCATGGAAAATATGGTTACATTTTTTTAAAAAGTAATCATGTATAATCCTACTGCTGACAATATTTTGGAATAGTTTCTTTTTGTCTTTATACTTACTTTTTCTTTTTAATTATTTAAATTCAATTTAGTTAATATATACTATATTATTAGTTTCAGGGTTAGAATTTAATGATTCATCAGTTGCATATAACACCCCATGCTCATTATATCCTTATGCCCTCCTTAATGCCCATCACCCACTTACCCCATCCCCCCGTCCACCTCCCCTCCAGCAACCGTTTGTTTCCTAGAGTTCAGCCTCTCTTATGGTTTGCCTCCCTCTCTATTTTCATCTTATTTTATTTTTCCTTCCTTTTTAAAGCAGGTCTGTGTTTGTGTAGCTTCACAAGTATAGATGAATATCTCACGTATATACCTAATATTACAAAAAAATATGAGAGAATATGTGGAAGTGGAAAAGAGGTTTGGCCAGCACGTTGCTGTTGTTATCTGCACAGTTGTGGTGTGGCTATGTGTTCTGGTGTGTCAAGCTGGTATTCATATTCCTCAGACTAATGTGACAGCAGCCTTTATATCTCAGCCCTGCTTTTCTCCTAACGTCTGCCTCGGAAGTCAGCAATATTTGCGTATAAAGATCCCCTTGGGTAGTTATTTGATCTTCTTTCATCCCAGTTTTTCACTTGCAGATAATTGGGTACCTAGGATCCCAGCAGGCCACTATTCTCTTCCCTTCCCTGTCTCTTGATAGTACCGTTTCTGCTCCCTCTTTATTGGATCTTCTGGGTTTATCCTAACAGTATCCAAAAGCAGGCAGGCATCATCACCAGCCTGGGCACAATTAGAGAATCATCAAAATGCCCATTTGGAAAAGACACTCAATTAAGCATGCATTCTGTTCAACATGTTCAGAGTAAATACTACAGCTAATGGGGCCTTTGGGAGGCTCTACTTCATGCAGAAAACCAGGAATATATCAGATTAGAGGCAAGAAGGGCCTTGTTGGCCTGGAGTCTTGCTTGACCAATACTTTAGACCCTTACCACACCGTCAGTCCAGGCCACATCTGCAGGCCCTTATCATTTCCCTAGTTAAGACATCTGATTCTGTCTTCTCTCTCAAGGTCTCCCCAGTTACCCTCGCAGAATCAGGATGGACAGCTGGCAGTGCCAACTGATGTCTGACATTCCAGCATAGACAGATGGCAGTGGGAAAGCCCAGAGCACTCTTTCCTGGGTGTTCCCATTGTCACTCTGGAACAGGTGCCCATGGCAGCAAGAGAGCAATTTCAACCAACAAAACCCCGGGCAGAACCTTGAAGTTTCTCTAAGAGGCCCTCCCATGCTCTTCCTTGTCCTCATACCAAGAAATCACTTCTCTCCATCAGAACGCCAGAACTTTCTGCTAATCTCTATCTATGCAAAGCTCCTCACTGCAGCACTGAAAACTGAATTCCTCAGAGCTATGCTTCTACAGTGACCTCTCCCTTATCACAAACATCATAAAGTACAGAGGCTGATAGGCTTAGCACCCCTATCTCCCTCCCTATTTTCATGATGAGCTAAAAAGGAAACATCCTGGGGGCACTTTTGAATAGGAACTTGCAATATGAAGGGAGAACACAGGTGGAAGGGGGCCAGGCAGTTCAGCCTATAGGCTATCAATCTGCATGACCTCTGCCTTCTACTGCCAGTTGCCTGTCTGGTCACTGCCCAGTAGCCCGGTCAAAGCAGGCCTGAGTTCTGCAGTGATGATCTGACAGCCTCACTGCTGGGTCCTCTGTTGCCTGGCAACCCACATCTGAAGTACACTGACCCAGATTTGGGTTCAGGTATTAAAGGGGTACTCAGACCCTCTCAACACCGCCCCCCTCCGCCCCACGAGGCAAAGTGGCCATGGAGAAGAGCAGAGGATGCAGCATACAGCCTATGAATATAATTTGACTTGGCACATTCTGACTATATGTGGGGCAAGAAGGTAGTTGGTGATACCTGTTTCTGGTCAATCCTAGGAGTATATTGAATGAATCTACCCTCCCTGTCATTTACCTCCTTTAGAATAGACTGCACATCTCTAGATTGGACTGGACACAGCAAAATGTTCTGGAAGCGCCTCGGACATAAACAGACCTCAAGGCCTTGCTTGGGTTGGACACACCTCCCAGGAATTGCTCAAATTTTGACCCAGTCTCTGGTCAAAAGTTACACGGTTCCCTACAACAAACAGACTAAAGTCCACACTCTTGTGTTCTCAACAAGCTGGCCTATAGCTCTCCTGCTTTATCTCCGATTGCAAACCTGCCCTGGCCTGACCCTCCCCACCTCTTCACCTCACTCAAGCCACACCAGCACTCTGGCTCTGACTCGCACACCAAGCACTGGCTCAAGTTACTCTCTTCCAGGGAATGAATGCTCTTCCACACTACAGCTGCCAGTCAAAGCACCACACCTCCTCCTGAGCTCTACTCAAAAGACTCTTCTTCCTTGGAGGAAAATAACAATCCCTCCTGAAATAGCTAGTTCTCTGCTCTCCACCTGGAAACCCTGGCTAGCCTCCACGCCTTCCCCACAGTTTCATAACAGGTGTGATAATTATAGCACTCAGTATAGCTGTCATATATAAGCCCTGTCTACATCAGTGTCAAAGGGACTATGTCTTTTATAGGCTGGTTCCTTCATGCTTCTATCTGGAATGAATGCATCCCACCTTCATTAATTCTTCCTCACTCTAACAGGTTCTTTCACACAATCCCCTCTGGATTCCACCTTTAGCAGTGCTCTATTAACAATAGAAATGGATTTTTTTCAATCCATTTTCCTCAACACACACCATCTTTCTCTTGATCCAGACACTACTAATGCCCATTTTTCTGTGTGCTCATCCTCCCCCACCGCTGCAAAGCAGGGTACGCTGCAAGGTGGGGTTCAATAACATGGGATATTCTCTGGCTGTATCATCTATCTCTGCCTGAGTACCTCATGATTATGACAAGTGCCTCAGAAAAACACCTTGAGAAGTCTAGATGGAAACCAATGCCCCATGGAAACACATAAATATTTTACCAGGCTCTGAACAAGACTCTTGCTCATAAATATTTAAACTCCTTGATAGCATAATGTTCAGTGGCTAATTAGAGTCAACTTGTCCTGGGGTGGGGAGCTGAGAGGAGGAAGGGAATACAACAATACAATACAACAGCAATGGCAGCAGGCATTCTACAGAGCCCCTTTGAAGGATCTAAAAACACTGAAAACGCTCCTGAGGTCTCCGCAGTTTGCACAGACATTCATTTTCCAAGTGCGCTCCCTCTGGAGTTGGAGGTAGGTCAGTGCCCAGTGGAGCTGTCTAGGGAAGGCACTCGCTGGGCTGCAGGCAGCCTGCTACTGCAGTCACAGCCCCCTTAACCCTGCCAAACGTCTCTCAGCACTGGCGGCACGAAGAAGATTTTCAAATAAAGTACACAGGACTCAAAATGAGGCAGACCCTGTAAGAATGATCATGGCAGCTTTGCTTAAAATAGCCCCAAACTGGAAACAACCCAAGTGCCCATCAGTAAGAGAATGGATAAGCATATGGTATAGATAGTAATATGAAGGAATATTATCTTGGAATAAAAAGAAATGAACAACTGATATACTTAATAACATGGATGAATCTTAAAACGTCATGTTGAGCAAAAAGAAGTCAAATGTAAAAGTCCATCAGTGTGAATGCATTTATATGGATGTTTAAGAATGCAAAATGAATCTATGATGATACGGATTGCTTATGGATGGTGGGGATGACCAGAAAGGGGCATGAGGGAAATTTCTGGGATTGAATTTTTTTTATATCTTGTTTGGAATGTGGATTTGTCAAAACTGGTGGAGCTCCTAGCATAGGATTCAGCTTTGCAATGCTGTGAGGGGGGTGCCTGGGTGGCTCAGTTGGTTAAGCGTTTGCCTTCGGCTCAGGTCATGATCCCAGGATCCTGCTCAGTGGGGAGACTGCTTCTCCCTCTCCTCTCCATTCGTGCTCTCTGTCACTATCTCTGTCTCTCTCTCTCAAATAAATAAATAAAATCTTTTAAAAAAGAAGCACTGTGAGGATAAAAGAGGCCACTGATCTCCAGGATCATCATTTACCCATAAAGTATTGATTGACCTGAATTACCTAAAAGGACTTCTAGTATTTTACCAAGGGTTCTGCAACCTTTATGGGAGTTAATGCCTTGTTTGTGTCATTTAATTATCTAATTAATTCAACATTTATTAATTGCTTATAATATGCCAAACAGGAACATAGCCATGAACACAACAAAAAAATTCTTGTCCTTATGGAGCTGATATTTAAGTGGGGGGATATTGGACATTAACAAAGAAACAGTTATACTATATAATGCCAGGCAATGATAAAGCAATGAAGAAATAAAGCAGGGTCAGAGGGCGGGGAGTGACAAAGGCCTGATTTGGATCAGGTGGTCAGGGAAGGCCTGATCAAGGAGGTCACATCTGAAAAGAGACCTGAATGAATTGAGGACAGAAGCAGTGCAAGTATCTGAAGGAAGAGTGTCCTGGCAGAAGGAAGAACAAGAGAGGGGAGAGTAACAGAATATGGTCAAACAGGTCAGATTGCATAAGGCTTTGAAAGGTAAACCCTGGAAGAGAGTTGGATTTTATTCAAAGTGTGAAAGGAACCATTAGAGAGTGTTAAGCAGGGAAGTAATATAATCCAACTGATGTTTTAAGAATGGGGAAAAGGAGGAAATTAAGAGATTTGCCTAATTCTTAGGGAAAAGTCAGAATAAGATCCAGATTTTTTTCCCCTTCAAAATCTTAATATCCTTCACACATCTATTTCTTTTTTTTTTTTAAGATTTTATTTACTTATTTTAGAGAGAGAGAGAGTGCACAAGTGGGGAGGGGCAGAGGGAGAGGGAGAAGGAGAGAGACTCTCAAGCAGACTCCTTGCTGAGCAAGGAGCCCAACTTGGGGCTCGATCTCATGACCCTGAGATCATGAGCTGAGCTGAAACCAAGAGTCAGACACTTCACTGACTGCACCACCCACGCGCCCCCACACATCTATTTCTTAACCACCTTCTGATTCAAGTTCTGTCTGGGACCAGATCACATATTTCTGGATTTCAAACTCTGATTTTCATTAACAAGTTTATATCTTAAGATAGTTATAAGTTTATAAACAGTGAGGTAGGTAATTTTTCTGTATGTTGGAAATTTTTTCATAATAAATTGTTGGAGATAAGAAAAAGAGAGGTAGGGATTTGCATCCTTTATTGGGCAAAATTAATCAGCAACTAAATATGAATGTTATAATTCTCAACACCTTTCTGCAAAATAAAGGTTCTGATTTTTAACTAAATATGGAACATTCCTTCCAACTTTCAAATCCAACTTCTCTGCCCAAGTCAGTCCATGTTCCACTGTCTCTGTGGCAAGTCAGAGCCTTGGTGCTTCTTTCTTCTCTTCCCCACTGCCCCTAATGATTCTGAAAACCTACAAGGGAGTGCAATTAAATGTGAATTTGTGGGGTGGGAAGGTAGACTCCTTCAACCCCACCTGGAAATGCCCTTATGTTCAGACAACACAAAAGGAAATATTAAAATCCTCAACAGGAAACAAATTGTAAGCATCTATTGTCCTCCCCAGAGAATCTCTTTCCTTCAATCATTATTTTCCCACTCTTTTGAGAGCCTTCTAGGCTGGAAGTCTGTGGCTTCATCCCATTCACCCCTTAGATCCCCCTAGGCCACAACTCTGCTTTCACTAGACTTGATGTTCTCTATCCCCAGGCTACCATAACTCTGCCTCTGACCAGGCTCTGACGTTATTGAGGAAGAGGGGGAAGCTAAAAGCTGGTGGTAGAAGAGAAGGGGAAATACTGGGAGCACTCCAGAGACAATGGTGGCCCTGAGGTAGAATTAGGCTGCCAAAATGGAGACCAGAGTGCCCCCCACCCCCACACTTCCACAACTGTAACTCAAGTAAAGCCTGCCAACCCATTTTATTCTACAGACTCAAACGGACTTGCTGCTACCTAGCTTGCAGAAAGGCCTTCTGTGCTGAATATCGCCACTGATGGAGAAAAATTAATTTTCCTTTGCAGGCCCTGCTGCCTAACACAACTATTCAACAATTTTCCCAGCCTTTAACCCCTCCCCGAAAATCTTTCGCTTTCACCTAGGGATGCAATAATTTAATGTTATCCTCTATATCCTGGCTTAAAGGACTCTACCAAGAAAGACATTTCATTACAGGTTAGGATATAATTTGCCTGCTGTTCATGCATGCTTGTACCTAGAAAACCAACAAAGGAAAGAGTAAGCGCATGCCATGACCTCTCCCCCCACAGATGGCTACTCTGAAATGTTAACAAAACTCAACTTTCAAAACAAGGTTGATCTTCGGCAGTAGCACGCGTATACTTAGATATACACCATTCAAACATCGAGTTCTAACTAGTGGCCTCTAGGTAAGTTGGAAACGGGTGCTTGCTGGGGTACAAGGATGCTGCAGTTCCCGGGCGGTTCTCCTCCGCCCAGAACAAGGCAGTTTGACAGGCAATGAAACTTTCTCTGTTCGGGACCTCACACTCGCGGTGAGGGAGCCCATCCTCCCGACCAGCCACCCTGCACCCTGGGGTGGACGTGCCCCTGCAAAGCGGATTTGGGGACAAGCTCGGTGTGGAGGCTGTGGAAAACCGCTCCGGGCTCTCTCAATTTCAGCAGTCTGTCTGTCGCTCATTGAACAGAACAGCCACAGCCCCCGCCGCCCACCGAGTACCAGTACCCTCCCCTCTCCTCTCAGGAAATTGCCAGCGGCACTCCTGGTGAGCGATCCCGGGCTCGCCTCCCGCTCCGAAGATAGTTTCTTAACCGTTTCCGAAGAAACCGCCCAGATTCTGGAAGGGAGAGAAAGCCGTGCCCCCTTTCCACTTTCCGCATGTAAGTGTTTGATGTTTTGTGGATACATAGTGTCCACAGAGAGGTCCTACAAAATCCCGAATTTGGGATCCTCGAGGGCGCGCTGCTCACCTCACCAGGTCTCCGACCGCCGAGAAGCGCCAAGCCCGCATCTGGCGGCGGGACGCCCGCGGTCCCCAGGTCTCTCGCGGGTTCGCGGGGCTGGAAAGGCCCGGGAGGGAGGGGGCCAGGGCCAGGGCCAGGGCCAGGGCAGACGGCCGCGCCCATCGCCGCGCCGGGGGCCGGGCGTGGAGGCGGCGGGACGGCGGCGCCGGCCTCTGCGGTCTGCGCGGGGCGCGCGCTGCCCTCCCCGGCCGCCTCCCGCCGGGCGCTCCGGGGCCGCGCCTCCCGCCCCTCCCCTAGCACCGCCCCGCGTGGCGCGCCGGCCCCCGCGCTCAGCCCGGGAGGCCCGCACGCAGAAGACGCGCGGACCCGCACGCGCCACGCGTCGCGCTCTCCGCCTACCCCGCGGCTGCAGGGGCAGCCCCGCCTCCGGCCGCCGGGCTCCGAGACCCTCCGCCCGCGGGACGCTTGCCCGCGGGGCCCAAACCGGCCAGGAACAGGCTGGAAGGATTCCACGCGAAAGTTCCTTTCTTGTTTCTGGGGCGCAGTCACCAAGTAGTGTTCTTATTTTATGCTCTCTAGGTTTTTTAAATTCTTTACGTCGAGTTTGTACTTATTTTATAATCAGAAAGACAAGGGCGTTACTTTTTCCAGGAATGCTGAAAGGAAACCACAAACGAGATGTCCATCCATTCAAAGATGGGTGAGCCTCTGTGTTTAAGACACCCTGAAGAAGTCATAGGGTGGGAGATCTGGAAAGGGTCTCGGGAATCTGTTTAGACTTTTCATATTTCCATTTATTCTGTTTTAAAATCTCAGACGTATTTATGCCGGGTGGGAAATGCCACATGTTTACGAGTGCCTGGAGGAAACCCCTGGCTGGCCAGGGGGGTAAGGGAGGAAAGCCAGCTGGGGCTGCTCCCCGACGGTGGTGACATTTTTAGATGCCTCGTACACGAAGTTACTTACCCAGAGTTCTTTTTCACAGGAAGGGTTCTACCCAGGGGGAAAATAAGAGGGAAAACGGATAGCCAAGGGTTATATCTCAAGGCAGTTGGGCAAAAAGCTGGATTGCCCGAGAGCAAGAATTATTTCTGAGATTTTGTTCAGGATTCTTTGCAGAGTTCTCATTCTATAGCTCCAGATGCTTTCATTTGGAACTTGAAGAAACTGAGGAGGACCCATTAGATCTTCCTCCTTGTGTGTTGCTATAGTTAAGAAGGCTTTTGGGTTCATATTTTCCTTAGGACAGACGACTTCAGAGAGCAGAACTAGATCTTAGGTTCTGTAGTCCTACATTGAGGATTTGACTTTCTGATCTCTGTGGGGCTTTTGTTTTACCTCAGAATTTCTCTTTGCTTTTAGCTCATCTTTCTCACCATTCCCTCTACATTCTGCAAGATGTTGAAATCTTTCTGTGAATGTGGCTCCCACCTCCAATCCCAGCGTTCTCTTTCTCAGAGTGGAGTATTCCCAACCCCTCACCTGCCAGGCACAGAAGGTTTTCCATCTTCCTGCCCTATTTACCTCAGATAGGTTTCTGGAATCTTTCCCCTCTTCTGCATTCCCACATTGGTGCTCTTGTCAGACTTTTATTACCTTGGGCTGAATCATTTTAATGGTTTCCTAACTGGCTTTTTTTGCCTCCTGTCTCTCCTCACCCCCAACACAGACCTAAGAATGCCACTCTCCTGATAAAACATTCCTCCTACCTTTACCTGCCCCCCACCCCCAACACACAAACTTGGAGTAACTCCCCTCTGCAATTGGAATATAAATTACTTTCACAATTGTGAACGAGCTTCCTACCTTCTGTCCACTCAACACTTGCGTTCCAGTTACACTAAACTGGGTCAGTTGCTATTCTTTGAATGACCCCTGGGTTTTTAATGCCCCTGTTTATTTTGCTCACTCTCCCCTTATCCCGGATTTCCCTTTATCCCCGTCGTTGCCAGTTGAATTTCTCCCAAGCCTTCAAGATCCAACCCAAATGCCTTCTACTTTAATGAAGTTCTTCCAGATCTTCCCAGTCAGATCTGTGAGATCAATTAATGTCTCTCCCAGCTCTCTGTGTTTCTGTCCCAGCACTAAGTTCAACTGTATGTTACAGCTGGTTGTGTCCTCCTGTCTGCTCACTGTCAGGGCCTGCAAGGCAAGGTATATTTCTGACTCATCTTCAGCCCTCATGGCAATTGGCCACACACACATTTTAAAATAAATAACTATTCTTTGGTTGTATATAAACTGTGTGCTTATTGTAAAAGTTCAAGTACATAAAAGTATAAGGAAGGAAATAAACTCCCACACCCTGAAATAACCACTGTCAGTATTTCAGTGATCATATATTCATGCATCTCTTTATGCATATATCCATTTATGTATGCCCACGTGGAATCACTTCATGTGTGCTTCTTTCAGACACACTCTTTTTTTAATCTTTTCTTACCTGACTCTCCCCCTCACTACTCTCCCTCACCCTCAACTATCTAAAAAGTTAAGCATGCAAACATAACTTCATATATATATACAGTTGTTTTTGTTTTTTATTTATTTTACAAAATGAGGTATTGCAGTATATACACTTCTCTGCTTCTTGCTTTTCTCATGAAATAATAAGTCTTAAAAATCCTTTCAATGCAACTAGTATTGCTTTAATTCATTTATTTTAGGGGATGCATAATGTTTTAGATATACCAAAATTTATTCACAGGTTCTTCTATTCATGGCAAATTCTTTTTTTAAAAAATTGCCACTGCCATGAATGTTTCAGTAAACATCCTTATATGTATGCCTAAATGCCTTGGTACTTTGATTTCTGAAGGGTTAATTCCTAGGTATGAGATTGGTCTATTTAAAATGTCAACAGGTTGCCTTCTAAAAGGTTGTAACGATTGCCTCTGTATAACTTTAGCCATTTTGACAAGCAAATAGAGGTAGTTTGTTGTTCTTTGTGTTTCTCTGATTACTGGTGAAGCTATTCTTTTTCCCCTTTGAATTTCTGTCCTGTAATTGCTTATTTATATACTTCATTCATTTTCCTTCTTGAGTTACTGTCTTCTTCTTTTCAAAGTATAAGCATTTCTTATACATTACAGATAGTAACTCTTTAATATGTTGTATGTGTTGCGTGTACTTTCCCCAATCTCTTATCTTTTAACTTCGGGAATTTAAAAAATCAACCACAACTTATTCAAGTTGACATCAAGTTAATTTCACATGCCTTATGATTACAGACAATACATTGCTTAGGAAACGAAACCAGATTTTGCAATATCTTCAGAAACCAATCTTCTATTTCAGTATTTCACGATTTATTCAAGAATTTGACATATCATCCTACTCCTTAATGCCATACTTAGTCACTATAAATCTACTTTTCCCCTTTCACAAATGTACTTGTATTTATATTATAGCACAAATTTTCTGTATATTATTATCTGGCAGAGTCACATTAAATAGACTATTTTGATAATCAAATTTGTGGTTAACAAAATGTTAACACATTTAGTGGTTATCATTTTTTTTTCTGCCCCAAATTCACTCCTTTGGGGAAATGCTTCCTGCTATCCCTCCCATGCAATTCTAGAGGTCTGCCAATCTTAGAACCCCACCCTTTGACCAAAGCAATGTCATAACCCATACTAGAACAGATAGACTCCCTGTTGCAGGAATTTGAATCTTGAATTTTAGGTTGGCATTGTCTTAAAATGATTGTCCTTAATTCTGGGCACTAAAATCCTCAGATCTACTCTGTTGCTTTTAATTTTATATATTTAATTATTTTCTTAGTGGTTGCTCTGGACATTGTAATTAACATCTGAACTTAATCTATTTGGAGTGCTACCAACTTAATTTTCATAGCATACAAAATTTTGTTCCAATATAGCATCATTCCCTCCTCTCTCCTTGGTGCTATTATTTTCACACAAATATTATTTGTTTTTATACATTATAAACCATCAACACAGTTTTATAATTAATTATTGCTTTATGTGGTTGTCTTTTAAAGAGTTACAAATGTCTTACATATGGGGCACCTGGGTGGCTCAGTTCGTTAAGCATCTGCCTTCGGCTCAGGTCATGATCTCAGGGTCCTGGGATGGAGCCCCACATCCAGCTCCCTGCTTAGCAGGAAGTCTGCTTCTCCCTCTCCATCTGCTCATGCTTGCTTTCTCTCTCTGTTTCAAATAAATCAAATCTTTAAAAAAATCTTTAAAAAAGAGTTAACGTTTATACTGTTTTATACATTTACCTATGAAGTTAAGTTTACCAATGCTCTTTATTTCTTCATGTGGATTCTGGGTACTGTCTAGTATCCTTTTATTTTAGCCTTCAGGACTCCCTTTAGCATTTGTTGTGGGGCAGGTCTGCAAGCCACAAAATCTTTGGTTTTGTTTTCTTGGAATGACTGAATTTCTCCTTCACTTTTGAAGGACATGATTGCTAGATACAGAATTCTTGCTTGACAGTATTTCCTTTCAGCCCTTTGAATGTGTCATCCCACTGCCTTCTAACTTCCATAGTTTCCAATGGAAAGTCATCTGTTAATCTTGTTGAGGCTTCTTTGTATTTGAAGAACCATTTTTCTCTTTCTGCTTTAAAGAGTCTGCTTTTCTACAGTTTGACTATGATGTGTTCTGGTATGGATTGTTTTGTGCTTATTGTACTTAGAGTGTGTTGAGCTTCTTGAATGTGTAGATTAATGCTTTTCATCAAATTTGGGAAGTTTTACGCCATTATTTCTTCAAATATTGTTTTTGCCTTTCCCTTCTTTTCTTCTTCTTCTGAGATTCCCATTATGCTTGTGTTGGTACACTTGATGGTATCATACAAAGTCTTTGAAACTTTGTTCATTTTTTATTCTTCTTTTTGTTCTTCAGACTGGATTATTTCAATTGATCTATCTTCAAGTTTGCAGATTCTTTCTTCTACCTGTGAAACCTGTTCAGCTCCTCTAGTAAATTTGTCATTTCAATATTTATAATTTTCAACTCTGGAACTTCTACATGGTTCTTTTTTTTTATAATTTCTTTATTCATATTCTCTATTTTGTGAGACATTGTTCTCATTCTTTCTTTTAATTCTTTATGTACAATTTCCTTTGATTCTTTGAACATATTTATGATAGCTGGCTTAAAAACTTTGTCTAGTAAGTTCAAAATCTGGGCTTCCTTAGGAACAGTTTCTATTGACTGCCTTTTCTACCCTTGTGTATGTGCCACACTTTCCTATTTCTGTGTGTGTCTCATAATTTCTTTGTTGAAAAATAGGGCACTTTAAATTATATAGTGACAACTCTGTAAATCTGATTTCCTTCACCAACTTCAAGGTTTGTTGTTGTTTATTTCTTGTTATTTTGTGTTGTAGCTACTGCTGTTGTTTGTTTGCTTGTTTAGTGACTTTCTTGGATGTATTTTGTGAAGTCTGTGTTCTTTGTCCTGTGCTGCCACCTAAGTTTCTGCTCAGTTAGCTTAGTAGTCAGCTAATGATTGAACAGAGATTTCCTTAAATGCTTTGAAACAATAAGTTTCCCATCCTTTGCCAAAGAGTTGTGTGTTTGTGTGTGTGTGTGTGTCAAGACTTTAATGCTCCAGCAGTTTACAACTGTGATTTAGCCTTCACCTCCTGCTTTTCAGAGCCACCAGGTCATCCAGAGGTGAAAGATTGGGGTCTTTTCAGGTCTTTTCAGGGTATGCACACTGCTCTCCATATATATTTGGCCTTCCACATCTCCAGAAACATGTCTGAACTTTTTAAATCCCCCTATGAACATCTCATTCTCCAGATTTTTCTTTTAAGTTTTTTTGGCCGGCTTCTTGTATTCCCCAACTCATACTGCAGTGTCAAGAGGCTGTGATATTAAAAAATTGTCACTGAATGTTTTTGACAAACACCCTGGAGATAGAGCTTCTCTCAGTGATCAAGGTCTGAGTCAGGTCAGATAAAGATAATCCCTGTGAATGAAGCTTTTCCTGGGAGCTACCAGATAGTCACATAATAACAAGTCTGTTTGGATGGGGCTTTTGGGAGAGCTCCAACTTCATTATGCTCTCTCCAGTGGCTGCTAGACTGCTGCTTTCCACAGCTACCATAGTTATAAGGCTGTTGGTTTTTCAGTCTACTGCAGAACTATGGTGAGGCAAATAGGAATAGGACAAGTTAAAATGCCAGAAAGCTTATTGTTCTTATCAAGATTCAGCCATTTTATTTGAATAAATATTCTTCAGATTGTTTCAGGCTTTTGATTAATTTCTACAGTTCTGAAAAAGTTTATTTTGATCATTTTTTGTTGTTGTTGTTTTATAAAGGTGTGTTGTGTGTGGCAAGACTTTTGTTCTTGTTGTTTTATAAAGTGTGGATTTTTGGAGGTCCTCTTCTGCTATTCTGGAAGTGTTTCTCCCATTCTAGTTAAATTATTACTAGATATTTTATAGTTTTGTCACTATTTTGAGGGGAATAGTTTCCCCATTTACATAGTTGGCTTATATGGAGAAAATAATAGGTTTAAGAAATTTATTCGGTATCTAGTCATCTTACCCAACTGTGATTTAACTCCATTATGTTTTTTAATAGAGTCTGTTGAAAATTCTAGATAAACAATCATATCAAAAACAAAAAATTTAATATTTTCACAGTATTTAAAATAATTTAACATTTTTTTTTCTCATCTTATCGCATTTTCCAAGATCTACAAAACGATGGTGAACAACAATGATGGAAAATTTCTCTTATCATGACTGATTTTAACAGAAATGGCTTAATAACTTCCATGTTTAGAATAATTGATGTGGTTTTTATTGAATAATTTTATCATATTTAACACCTTTCTTCTCTAACAGTGAATGTTGAATTAAACTGAACTTTCAGTTCACAAGGTTTGGGGGAACTTTTTTTTTTTTTTAAGATTTTATTTATTTATTTGACGGAGAAGACACAGCGAGAGAGGGAACACAAGCAGGGGGAGTGGGAGAGGGAAAGCAGGCTTCCTGCTGAGCAGGGAGCCTGATGTGGGGCTCGAACCCAGGACCCTGGGATCATGACCTGAGCCAAAGGCAGACACTAAACGACTGAGCCACCCAGGTGCCCCAAGTTTGGGGGAACTTTTAAATTTAAGTCTTAACATTACTCTGGACTATTACTTAAAGGTAACTTATGAAATATCTCCTTACCTGGAATTACTTAGGCATCCAGCTGAATTGTAAATTGAGGTATTACTACAGGTACCATGAAAGGGGCTAGAGAACACATCCATGCATGTTTTGATGGAAACTTTCTGAAGATAAAGTTTCTGCTAGAACTGTTTGTGACATTAATGACTCTACTTAATTGGAGTGGGGGAATTCAAGGTAGATCAGAAGGAAGGGCACCCCTGCATCGGACTGGCAGGTGTGTTTAGGAGAGGCAGAGCTATTATTCTTGCTGTAGACTCTCCCATGGTGTTAGCTGAACACTGAGTCAATGAACTGGCACTAGCAATAGAACTCTGACCAGGTTAAGCCCTGCAGATCTCTTCTTCCTGTCACCCATGCTAACCCTTCTCATGAAAAAGACCCTCCTTTCTTCACCTTCCTGGTTCCTCATCTTAACTCTCTTTTCATTTGTTTTGTTTGGAATTTAAAATAAGTCTCCAGAATTTTTACCTTGAAATCAACCTGAAAGTCACTAGAATCCTCAGGCCTCATCCTCTTTAACCAACTAGTAGTATCAGGCATTGAGACTTAGCACCCAGCTCAGGTTCTTGAGATGCTCCCTGCCTGGCCCCAAATTGACCTCCAAAACCTGGCTCCAACTTACAGTCATACCTAGAAGGCTCTGGTAGTTTGCAAATGCTACATTCTAAGAATGGACTGTTGTCAGAATGGCATTTATTCTTTTGTTATTATTTTTTCACAAAATATTTATCAAGTGTAAGGGATACCAACCTCTCCGTTTCCATGTTTTCTTACCTTGACCCAAAACATAGTCCTTCTGCTTTCTTGGAAGTGTTAGGGAGAAGGCTGCAATCCTTCTTACTTTCACCTCTTACCTGTTGTCTTCTGTGGGAGGTAGAATGGTTTGTGTGATTATTGTTTTAGAAAAAGGATCATTGCATTCCCATGGCCAAGTCCTTGCTTGGCTTTCTTTTGGAATGATACTGCCCACAGGAGATATACATTCTTCTTTTCTTTGTATGGTAGACTAGCTGGAGCAGAACCTATTTCTGTAGATAGCCTGTAGTGTACAAGTTTTATTTATGCTTGGGTGGTTAAGTTCAATTTGGGAAGAAGGAGTCTGAAGCTCTTTTTGGCTTCTAATCTAGGCTGTGTTCTTTAATCTAGCATTACCATAAAAAAAACTCAAGCAGACTAATAGAGCCTAATGGTTAAGTGTCTGTGACCCTGGGTAGGAAAAAAAGGGTCCCAATAGAGGCTAAAGTCCTTAAGAGAAGAAAAACATTCCCCCAAATAAATACTTTCCTCTAGGGGCACCTGGGTGACACAGTTGTTTAAGTGTCCCACTCTTGGTTTGGGCTCAGGTCGTGATCTTGGGTCGTGAAATTGAGGCCTATGTCAGGCTTTGTGCTCAGCGTGGAGTCTGCTTGAGTTTCTCTCTCCCTCTGCCTCTCCCCCCATGCTCTCTCTCCCTCTCTCTCTCTCTCTCAAATAAATAAATAAATCTTAAAAAAAATACTTTCCTCTATAATTTACTTGGTATATAATCACAGAATATCAAAACTGGCAAAGTTTTTTATTTTAAAAATGAAGAAAGAAGTTCAGAGAGTTGTAGTGAATATTCATATGAACACTAGAAGCATACCTAAAAAACTTAAAGATGATGTCAATGTGAGAAATCGATCCTAAGAAATAAAAGTAGCAACAGCATCATCTTTGACCAAGAAAGGCAGAGGAATTCCAATAACACAATGGGTAAGAACTGTCTCAGGAACACAAATTAAATAATTTCCTATAAAGTGAGTGGGAAGATTTCTGGTCCTTACATGTGTGGATACTGGTCTCGTATGAACCAGAGGGACTGAGTCACAGTAATTAGTAGATTTGTAAAGGGTTTTTTTTCTCATGTTACAGTCATGCACCAAAATGACTCTTAGGTTAACTTTTCAACCCCCAGCCAGACTTTAAAAGGTAGGAGACATCTTTTGTTGGTGGTTGCTGGGATTATGGGAGGCCAATGGAAAGTGTTACCATTATGAGTCTTAGCAGGGAACCTGTCTCCTAGGCCTCACTTGTCAGACAATGAGTTCCATGGGACAGGCAGGAACAAGATATAGAGGGGAACACCTGTGGGAAACAAAAGTAAACATTGTATTAAGAATAATTAAATTAATAAAATGGACATTATCCAACCCACTTTAGTCACCCAGTGTTTAATGCACTGTGGCCCCACGCAGCCAGAGGGAGAGTTTTAATAAGCACCAGACTCCCCGAAACTAGATGTCCAGAATCCAACACAGTGGATGTAAACTGCCAGTTCTTTGAGGTTGGGAAGCTTGCTGGTTGTCCAGCCCTTTTTGGGGATGAAAGTTGAGACGGGCTCAGCCTTAGCATTCTTAAGCAAATACTTTTTTTGCCTTAAAAAAAAAAAGGTTTATTTATTTATTCAAATATCATATAATTCGCCCATTGAAACTTTATAATTCAGTAATTTTTAACGTAGTCACAGATATGTGCAACCATCACCAATTTTAGGGCAATTTTATTACCTAAGAAAGAAACCCCATCTGGTGAGGATGAAATGTAGAATTACCATACAATTCTAGTTCTGTGTTTTTGCCCAAAATTATTGAAATTGGGAGCTTGAACAGATATTTGTATACTCGTGCTCATAGCAGCATTACTCACAGCAGGCAAAAGGTGGAGGCAACTCAAGTGTCCATCACAAGATGAATGAATAAACAAATATTGTGTATACATACAATGGAATATTAATCAGCTTTATAAGGGGATGAAAGTCTGACTCATGGTACAACATGGATGAACCTTGAAGACATCATGCTAAATGAAATAAGCCAGTAACAAAATGACAAATATTATATGATTCCACTTATATGACGGATCTAGAGTCGTCAAATTCATAGAGACAGAAGTAGAATGGTAGTTGCCAGGGGTTGTGGGGGAGGGGAGAGAAGAATGAGGAGTTACTACTGTTTAATGGGCATTAAGTTTCAATTGGGAAAGACTAAGAAGTTCTGGAGAGGGATGGTGGTAATGGTTGCACAAAAATTTGAGTGTGCTTAATGCAAAAGAACTGTATAACTTAAAAAATCGTCAAATTGGGGGGGTGCCTGGGTGACTCAGTTGGTTAAGTGACCAGCTCTTGATTTCAGCTGGAGTCATGATCTCAGAATCGAGGGGTAGAGCCCTGTGTCAGGCTCCAGCCTCAGTGTGGAGTCTGCTTAAGATTCTCTCCCTCTCCCTCTTCCCACCCTCTCCCAACACTCTCTCTAAAAAAATGGTTAAAGTGGTAAATTTTGTTTTGTATGTTTTACCACATTTTTTTAATAAGGGGGACATCATAGAGAGGCCCTTGAGAGGAAAGTGTTTCCAACCTATCTCCAACACAACTAAAGGTCACATGCAGAGAGGGGGTGGGTTGTGGTGACAGACAGGCCTCTTGCCTCTACTTGTGAGCTGTGCAACCAACACTACTTGCTCTCTAGCATGTTTCCTTATCTGGAAAATGGGAATAATGAAGAAGCATGGCTCTGATAGTTGTTGAACTTTCTTGAAATCTAAAATTCTCTTAAACCACTGTGGCATATATTCACCAACATAAGTGGCATAAAACATACAAGAAAATATTTAAGTAAAAAAATGGACAAAACCCCATACCCTTTAGCTGTCACCTCCTAGCCCTCATTTCCCCTCCCCACCACCCCTCAGCCCTAAGCAACCACTACTCTACTTTCTCTCTATATAGATTTCCCTTTCTGGGATTCCTTATGAATAGAATCATAAAATATGTGGTCTTTTGTGTATGAGCTTCTTTGTCTTTTTTGCCTTTAACTAGCTGCCTTAGTTGTATGACACTGCATTTCCACGAGGAGAAGCTAGGAGCTGTAGGCAAGCCCTGGGCAGGGCATTTGGGATCATTAAGAATGAAAATGAAAGTCCCAAAATTTAAAGCCATTTTAACTTTTTTATTATAAAATCACATATTTATTGTAAAAATCTCAAAGAATATTGAATAGCAAAAACAGCAAAATAAAAATCAGCTTTAACCTCATCACCCAGAAATAACCATTGTCAACATTTCGATATTCTTTCAGACTTTTTGCTATGCATATTATACTCTCACATACACATATCATTTAACATATTGAATATGTTTTTACATCTCTTTTTCTGATTATAAAACTTATAGATGTTTGTTGTAAAGCTATTGAAATAGTATAGAAATATAAATTTAGAATGTACTTTATAATCCCTCCATACAGGTATGACTTCACTTAAGAAAATATCATGATGTTTTTCATGTTAAGTCATAGGATTTTATTTCATTCTTGTTAACAGTGCTTTAACAGTCCATTATATGGACGTGCCATTATTTGTTTTAGCATTCTCCATTGATAAAATTTGTGTAGCCTCTAAATTTTCACTGAAATGACATAATCAAGATATTTATACTTGTTTCTTTGTGCTAATATTTCCTAGAAGGGAATTTCTGGATCAAAAGATATGGAAATACACTGTTCTGTAAACTGTTTTTTGTAAAACCTATTATATATTTTGAACCTATTTTCATTAAATATTTAATTTAGCTGCCTAATATTATAACCTATGAATGTATTAATATTTTTCCCAATCTCCTAGCACTAGAAATTGAGTTGTTTCTAGATTTTCACTATTATAAACAACTTTGCAATAAATATTACTTAGCTAAGTCTTTGCATGCACACTTAAAGTTATACTCTTAAGATGAATTCTTAGATTTAGAACTGTTCATTCAAGGAGCATGCACATTAAGAATAATAACTTTTTTTTGTTTTTTCTTATTAAAGAAATGATAGATTGTTGTCCTAGATTAGAAAATACAGATAGGCAAGAAAATCAGACATGTATAACCTCACCACCCAGAGGTAACTATTGGTAATGTAGTGGAGGTGACTATTGGTAACTATTCTGACTGAATACTTTCTTCTACATGAATACAAATACAGACTATATGCTGCTTTGAACACTTACAATAAGCATCTTTTCATTTATTTCCATTATCATTTTAACATCTACATAGTATTGTATCTTATAGATGCACCAATATTTATTTGCATAATTCTTATTGCTGGGTATACAGCTTGTTAATGTACATATTTTTAAAAATTTTCAGGTGAATGAAGTACATGTGAGGGGAATCATCTCAATGTCAAGAAGACCTGAACAGAAGGCTCCTGCCTCTTTATGGACCTTTGGGCCAGGGGGAGGTAGAGAGAGGGAAGGAACAGTAATGGAAAAGTACTGAGTCAAAGTGGAGAATGGTATCTCAGCCAAGCCCAATAAAGAGGGCTCTAAGTGGAGGCATTAGGGTTAGGAATATAGATGTGTGTGTGAGCATGGCTGGTTGCAGTGGGGAGAAGGAGGGCTGAGTCCTTGACTGAAACTCCCAACAGAAAATTGCAATGCTTTGGCAGTGCATGAAGTGTGGTGTGGGGAGGACAGCTTCTCCCCATGAGGCCAGCCAGGCAAAGTCTTGTAATTTCCTATGATCAGGTCTGAAATATCACACATAGGGTTTTGGCCTAGAGCTGGATTCCTCAGTAAATAATGACAAATTGCCAAAATTTGTCCAGTATCCCTACCCACCAGAGTATTTAAGAATGCCAGTTGAAATGGAAGTTTGTCAGGGACTCAGTAGGGAGGACCGAAGTGATTTCTTTTGGGGTATATAAACTGACATCTGAGGGCAGGACAGAGAATTCAGCATGACAACTGAATGAGCCCCAGAGAATCCTAAGCAGGCTAAGCCAGGATCTGATGTAATGGGTCACCTCATTTTGGGAGATGAGACTGAGTCATCTCCATTATCCACTCAGCTGAGGTCTCTACTTTTGGAGTGAATCCTAAGCGCATATCGTGTGAATGCTTGGCTCTGCTCCATGACCTCAAAAAGTTATGATAAATCTTCTAAATTTTTAATTTTTCTTAGGAAATAATCTATTTTGGTTGGTCTTCTTGAGTTTCCTCTCAACCCTTTTGATATTTTCAACTTGCACTGTTTCTCTGAGTAATGGATATTTTTAGGCCATTACCCACTGTGTATACCTCTTGTATTACATTTTCCTGCTTCAAGATTTAAATACTCTGAAATTTAACAGAGAGTAAGAACTCTCTGGTTACCTCATCCATACCCTTCATTATTTCATAAACTTTTATCACATCTCCTTTCAGTGTTCATTGTTTTGGCCTGGTCTATTCTTTTTTTTTTTTTAAAGATTTTTATTTATTTATTTGACAGAGAGAGACACTGTGAGAGAGGGAACACAAGCAGGGGGAGTGGGAGAGGGAGAAGCAGGAGAGAGAGAAGCAGGCTTCCCACAGAGCAGGGAGCCCGACGCGGGGCTCAATTCCAGGACCCTGGGATCATGACCTGAGCCGAAGGCAGACGCTTGACGACTGAGCCACCCAGGTGCCCCTAGTCTATTCTTTTTTAACCCATGAGATGGATGATTCTCAAGCTCTTTGGCCACTATATGTGGACCTTCCTGAGTTTCATTAATCATTATTACTACTATTACTGCTATTATTATTTTGAATAACTATCAGAGAAGAACTGTTGTATGTTCTCAGTGAGGGACACAAAGTTGAATAACGCATTGTCCCTAATGAACCTACTATTCTCTTCCCTTGGCCTATAGAAGTAGCCCATTGGGCCAAATCTCTGGAGCAGAGATAAGATAGGACATTGCGGGTGCACAGTCTATTTGCTAAGCCACAGGGCTGTTTGACCCTTCTCAATAATGAGCAGAAGAACTGATGGAAATTAATTTTCTTAATTCTTTTTTAAAAAAGATTTTATTTATTTATTTGAGAGAAAGAGAGTTTAAGAGAGAGCACACATGGGGGGGGCAGAGGGAGAAGCAGACTCCCCATTGAGTAGGGAGCCCTACAGGAGGCTTGGTCCCAGGACCCTGGGAATACGACCTGAGCCAAAGGCAGCTGCTTAACCAACTGAGCCACCCAGGTGCCCCTAATTTTCTTAATTCTTTGTGTCATGGAAATAGATTCTCCACGAGAGTAAGGGTGACTGGACCTCATGGTTCCAACTTTTGCCTAGAGATGCTGTCTCCCCATAAAGAATTCTGACACCAACTAGCCAGAGGTAGACCAAACTCCCCAGGTTAAGGGCACAGTTGTCCACAAGACTGCCCTCACTTTAGATACTGACTGCAAGTTCAGAGGTCCCCAAGCCAACTTCTAACCTGCTGGCTGCAAATTTAGGGGTTCCCACTCTCCTCTCAGGTTTGATAATATTTTTAGAATGACTTAGAGAATTCAGGAAAATGCTATACTTACAATTACAGTTTTATTACAGCAAAAGGATACAAAGCAACATCAGCCAAAGGAAGGGGGTGGGGCAGGTCAGGAGGATCTCAAGAGCAAAGCTTCCATCATCCTCAAGGACACATTGCACATATATGTGTGACAATACACAAAGCAGAGGAAAGTTTTGCTGAGCTTTGGTGTCTAGAGTTTTAGTTGGGATTTCATTATATAGGTGTGATCGAATCATCACTCATGTCGCTGAACTCAATCTCCAGACCCCTTCCCTTCCTGGAAGTTGAACTGATATCAGGTCACTTAAAACCCCAACTGTCTAATCACATGGTAGTTGTTCTGGCATGGCTAGTCTCCATCCTGAGCCATCTCATTAGCATAAACTATCTAGGGGCCCACCATGAGTCACTTATTAACATAAACTATCAGGTATGGTCAGAGGGGCTGACCACAAATAACAGACTCTCCTATCGCTCCAAAAATTTCAAGGATTTAAAGATTACCTCCCAGGGCTCAGGAACAAAGGCCAGCCAAATTTTTTTTACACACTCCCCTTGGGGTCTCTCCCTAAGCACCTTAATATTGACCTCAGGGACTGATGGTTTCTCCTCTACCCTCAGGCCCTATATTCACAGCAGGTGCACTGCCTTTTGGTAGTACCTGCTCTCAGGCTGGCAGAACCAAGACATTACCCTGTAGCTAATTATTAGAGGTCAAGCAAATCCACACAAAATAGTCCAACATTGGGACATCAGGGTGGCACAGTCAATTAAGCATTCGACTCTTAGTTTTGGCTCAGGTCATGATCTCAGGGTTGTGGGATTGAGCCCCATGTAGGGCTCCATGCTCAGTGTGGAATCTGCTTAGGATTATCTCTCCCTCTCCCTCTGTTCCTAACCCCTGCCCCCCCCCCCCCGCTCTCGCTCTCTCTCTCTCTTAAATAAATAAATAAATCTTTAAAAATATAGTCCAACATCTACACAGGAAATACTCATATGATAGCAGGGGGGATTGGTGCATTTCCAATCCGGTTTCTTTTTCTTCCTCCCTTTGTAGAAGACAAAGAAAGCTGAGAGGTTTGGTTCTGTCAGAAAGTTTTGTCTTCAGAAATGTTAAGGGAGTGTTAGAGAGGGCTTGGGCAAACCAGGCATTCCCATATGCTATTGATGGCATTGCTTTTTGGAGAGTAGTTTATAAGTAGCTAAATGCATGTAACAAGAAACTGAGAGGGACTTCATCTGTTTCTTAACTGCATTTAAAACCCACATCTGACACCACAAGGCACTAGGTAAGAAAAACTAGATCTGTATACATTTTCAAGAGAACCGTCAACTGATCACCCTGAGATGGGGTCAAACACATCCATAGGGCATCTGGAAGGAAGGAAAACTGGCACTACCACCACCACCAGCCCCCCAATAGCATTCTGAGTCAATTTAAGAAAAGTGGAGAGGATTGGAAAAAATGGTCAGTGATGGTCTTGTGAAAAAAGACTACAGTGATCATGGTGAGAGGTTTTACCCGTCTTTGGGGGAGGCAAGGATGAGCGCTTTCCCTTCTCTGAATCCAAGTGAATGGGTATGCCAAGAGAATCATTAATAGAAATGGGGCACCAGCAAGAAAGGGAGATAGACATTTCATTCCCTAATGGAGGTCTGTTTGGGTATATACAGGTCTAGCTTCCCCCGTGCCCACCTAACATGAGAAAAAGAGTTGGGGAAAGTGTATAGCAGCTGGCTTTCCATGATCTGGTGTGGCAAGGACACTTGGTTGTCCTATGGATTGAGATGACCCCACAGAAAGTATCTGTGCTTGAATTATCTTGCCAGTACTCCATCCAAGAAGGTTACCCATTCAGGGAGCAACAGCTGTGGAGTGAAGGAGCCCAGTGGTCCAGTGTTAAGAGCTAAGGTAAAGAATGAATAGAAGGCTGAGCTGGAGCCAGATTGTCTATGTCAGGGGAACTGTGCAACAGAGAGGGAAGCCTCACCAAACCCCTTCAAAGAACTCAAAGTTTTGATGCCTGCCACACAAATAACATAACCATCTGCCTGGGTTAGCCAGAGAAGCAGCACAGCCAACAAGATGTTTAAAGTCAAGAGGTGTTTGCCTTTTCCCTGGCCTCCATTCCATTTCTATCGTTGAAGGACCCCCCACCCCCAAAGCTCTCAACGGAAGGGGAGAGCTTTGAATCAGCTTTGAAGTTTTAAATGGTCTGGGAAGTTATGGAATCTGCTCAGGCTACCCTTAAGAGCCTGAAATGTATTCAATAAAACATAGGTAAAAGCGATGATTGGTAAAACAAAACTACTTTATGTTAATACTGTATCAAGAAGAGAGTCTTTAAAATAAACCAGTTACATGCACATTCCCTTTGATCCTGCAATTCCACAGTTAGGAATCGAGATGACAGATATAGCAGCTAATGTATGACAAGTTATATATACAAGGATGGTTATTGCAGCATTATTTGTAATAGCAAAACCAACGGTAATGAGAAAACAGCAACAAAAAACTAGAAACAACATAATGCTATCAATAGGATACTGGTTAAATCAATTGTCTCATAATCTCATATTTAAAACAATAAAGATTGAGGTAGAGCTGTATGAGTTGACATAGAAACAGCTCCAAGATATTTTGTTAAATGGAAAAAGCAAGGGGCAGTACAATATGCACAAATCTTTGAAAATAAGAAATTGCTTGTATAAATGTTTTTAAAGTATTTACTGTATAGAATGTATATACTGACATATAAACTAAAAATGTTTCTGGAAGGATCCAAAAAGAAACTTAAGAGTGATTTCTTTGAAATGAATGACTGAGAGACTCTCATTTTTCATTTGATATCTTTAGGTGCTATTTGAATTTGTTACTAAGGGCATAAGGTTATTATTATTTTTTTAATGAATATGTAGTAAATACGTTGTAGAACAAGATGAATGTATTTAATGTTACTGAACTATACACTTAAAATGGTTAAAATGGTAAGTTTTATGTTATGTACATTTTTCCACAATAAAAAAATAAATACATGTAAATTAATTTTAAATAAAAGAAGTATCAAGAGGAAAATAAAGAGCTGCAGGAAGAGAGTGAATGTGTGAGAGTGCTCTGAGGTGGCAGTAAAATTAAGTTCAATGCCTTGTCTTGTGACTCTCCCTGAAGCCTATTTTGCATGAGGCCCAACTGAGGCTTTTATGGGGGGTTCAGAAAGGAGCCAGGACATGCATGTTTGTCTGGAATAAGTTGGGGAGGGGAGGCTGGTAATTTTTTATTTCCATCCGAGTTGTGATTAGACTCGGCACTGTTGTGTGAAATTAAAGAGCAGGAGGATTTATTGGGCAGTGTGACCAGTTTTCTACCTGAGTAACCAAGGGTTTGACTTGCCCAGAGTTCCACACAAAATCCGGGCTGGATTCCTGGTGGATGAGACACTGTCCTAGACCCATGGATGCCCAGAACAACAGAGCTTAAAAAGACCCTGGCTGTGCGTGCCCCCCTTGACTTGAGGATACCGAGACCCAGGGAGGGACGTGTACGGTCCAAGTTACAGGGATGCTAAACAACTGAACTAGGGTTGTACTTCCGGTTAAGTACTGTTCTTCTAAGAAAAAGTGATACCAGCGCTGTGCTAGTCGTGGCTTGACTATCTTCACTCCGTTTCTCTTCCTGTTAATCACCCAACTGCTCCTCAGAAGTGAGGGCTAGTGTTTGGTTATTATTCTTTTGCTACCCTGCAGGATTCTGGTTGCTAATAACTTACCTAGAATGTGTTCACCTCTATTCCATATGTGAGCGTAGTGTGTAGTGTTCTGTTTTTGTACTACTCTTTTTTACCAATTTGGTGAGGTTTATTTTTTCATATTTTAGTATCTTGGAAATAAGGATGTGGCTGACACTTGCTGTCAGCCAGGCCTAAGCCATGACACAGCCGTCGTGGCCCGTAACCATGCCTGTGTGAACTTGTCGGAAGCCTTCCGCTGACACCAGCAACAAGAGTAAGGAAGCTACGGCATTAAACTTGTGAACGCCAAAGGAACATGCACATTTGGGGGAAAACACCCAACAACGAACAAACAAACCCAAACCCAGACACAATGATGGACCTCCTTTTGGGAGGGGCAGCATTGCCAATACTTTTGATGGTATGGATGACAATATTGTATGGAAAAAAACAGGTATCAGCAGCTCTGAGCTGAAAATGACTCAGAAGAGCTTGAGTATGAGTATGAAGGTGGATTCTTTTTTTTTTTTTTTAACGAATGCACAAGGCTGATAGAAGATAATCTTTTTTTTTTTGTTATTTTTTAAAGATTTACTTATCTGTTTGAGAGAGAGAGCGCACAAGCAGGGGGAGAGGCAGAGAGAGAGGGAGAAGCAGACTCCTCGCTGACTGGGAGCCCCACGTGAGGCTTGATCTCAGGACCTAGAGATCATGACCTGAGCCTAGGCAGATGCTTTAACAATCTGAGCCACCCAGGCGCCCCGATAAATAATCTTTTAAAATAAGAGTAAAGCAGTGCTTTCCATAAATTTAAAATACAAACTGTAAGTGCTAGCTAACAGAGTATTTTTTTAATGGTACATACAATAATGTGAATTTTACAGTCATTGGCATCTTAGATTAGATGAAATATGACAATATCAAGTTTTGATGAAGAGAGTCCCATTTTTTTCTCTTAAAATGAAGAGTCACTTTTTTTTTTCTCTAGGCTTTGACCATTTAAAATAATATCATAATTTTCTAAAGATCAACTAACAGTTATGAACTCATGTAATCCTGGGGTCTTTTCCAATGCAACATTTGGGTTTTTTCCCCCAACTTTTCTTTTTTTTTTCTTCCAAGATTTTATTTAAATTCAAGTTAGTTAACATACAGTGCATTAGTTTGAGGGGTAGAATTTAGTGATTCATCACTTTCCAATGCAAAGTTTTTAAGTACGATTTTAAGTGTTTCTATGCTAGATGGTCTGCTTATATTTTCCTTGTTTCAGGATCCATTTTGGTAATCTGTACTTTTACTAGGAAATCACCCATTTTCCTTAGGATTCCAGTTTGTTGCCATAGGTTTCTCTTATTATACTTTTAATTTCTCCTCTACTTGTCATTTTCTACAGAATTCATAATTTTTTCTTTTTTTATTTAAGTTTTTTTTTTTTTTTTAATTCATTTGAGACACAGAGATACAGAGAGAGAGAGCAGAGAGCATGAGCAGGGGGAGAGGCAGAGGGAGAAGGAGAAGCAGGCTCCCCGCTGAGCCAGGAGCCCGACGTGGGGCTCCATCCCAGGACCCTGGGATCATGACCTTAGCCGAAGGCAGATGCTTAACGACTGAGCCACCCAGGTGCCCCTCACTTTTTTTTTCTTAATCAGGTCAGACCTTACTCATCTCTTGCAAAGGAGGACTTTTTACTTATTTGTATTTTCTACCTCTTTTCTATTACTTTCATTTTAGCTCTAATCTTGATTCATTCCCTCTCCTAATTTCGTCTAGTTTACTTTGTTGCTTTTTTCTAATTTCTAAAGATGAAAATGAACTTTATTTTTGACATTTTCTTTAATAATGACAACATTTAAGGTATATACTTAAACTTCATATTTTCTTCTGAGTACAGTTTCCACTGTGACATTTGGGTTTTGGTAAAAAGTATTTTCTTTTTCATTACTTTATAATTTATAATTTTGTTTTGATTTCCTCTGTATATGGTTTTTAGTCACCCTTACATTATTTATTTTCAAATTTATTGAATTAAGAGAATGTGGTTTTTAGAATCTGTCACGGTTTTCTTTGTGGTCAAATATGAGTGATTTTTGTAAATATTCTATGGGTACCCCCAAAATGCTCTGTTGTTCGTTTGAGGGATATTAGATTCTATACAGGGCTATTACTGCAAGTTTATTGATTGTATTATTCAATTCCTATGTCATCCCATATTTGTCATATACCAGATTTGTCTAATTCTGAAATAAAGTACTGAACTCTTCTGCTATAAGTGCATTTTATCAAATTCTTCTTGTACTTCCTATAATTTTTTGCCTTTTGTTCTGTTGTTTTGTTTGGCTTATATACTTATCTAAAGTTGAGAAATAACAGAAGTAAAGCCAATGAATCACTGAAGTAGTAGTTAGTAAAAGTTTATTGTGCACATACCAAAGAGACAGTTTGTAAAATGGGAGCACTTAAACCAAAATATGAAGTGAGGCTCAGGGGTATACTGTTAAAAAGCAGCTTATGTAGTGAGAAAGCAGTGACTGTTTATTCTTCACAGCAATTGGTTATAATATTAGAATCTTCTTTTTTTAGAAAGGATTTTATTTATTTATTTGAGAGAGAGAGAGTGAATGAGATAGAGAGCACAAGCAGGGGAAGGGGCAGAGGGAGAGAGGGAAGCAGGTCCCCGCTGAGCAGGGAACCCGATGCGGGGCTCAATCGCATGACCCTGGGATCATGACCTGAGCCAAAGGCAGACGCCCAAACGACTAAGCCACCCAGGCGTCCCCAGAATCTTCTTATATGATATGGAATTGATCAGTGGTTACCTCAGATCCACCCTGACAAACAGTTCAAGTTTTGCTTATGATTTCCAGAGGCATAAGCAAGAAATCACCCAGGTCAAGTTAGTGTTGCAAAATAAGCTTAATAAATTAACCTTTGTTTGTATGATTAACCTGGTTTTGTCTGCTCAGGGGATTTTCAAAACTGGTCTTTGTTTTTTAACAGTTTACACATTGCTTAGCCTATGATTATCTACATATATATTTTTTATATATCTAGATCTGTCTTTATATTGATCTATTTATTTTAAATTTTGTTACTCACTACCATTTCCTTCCTTCTTTATCATCTTGGACTCTTTTGTCTGGTTAGAGCCTCTTCTTAAGTATTTTCTTTAGTGGGAAAATATGGGTGTTACTCCCTGTCGTCTTACATATCTGCAAGTGTCTTTCACTGTGGCAACTGAATTAGGTCTTGGCTGGTCATGGAGTTCTGGAGGCGCAGTCCTTTGCTATCAGAAGTCTGCAGATGTTATTCCATTCACTTCTAGCTGCTGGTGAGGTGGAGGAGAGGTCTGATTCTGTTTTCTTTATCATAAGGCAACTTTCTATGTGGAAGCTTGTAAAAAAATTGTCCCCCTAGAGTTCAAAAATTTTACCAGGATGTTTCTAAGTGTGTGTGTGTGTGTGTGTGTGTGTGTTTTCATCAGTTCAGCCTGGAACTTGCAGATTCCATTCAATCTCTAGACTCAGGTATTTCTTGGTCTAAGAAAAATTTCTCCTTTTATATGTTTAATTATTCCTCCATGTACCTTTTTCTCCATCCAGATTTCCTAGATTATATGTTAAGTCTCTGGGATCTATCCTCAAATCTCTCGTCTTCTCTCTCATGATTTCAGTCACTTTTTATCTTTGCTCTGTGCTTTGAGATATTTTCTCCATTTGATCTTCTAGCCCACTAATTTAGGTCTCAACAGAAATCATTCTCTCCTTTCATTTATGCACAGTATTATTAAAAAAATCTTTTCTTTTTTTCTTCCATTTCCCATTGCCTCCCTCCCTCCTTTTCTTCCTCCCCTTCTGGCTCCCTCCCTCCCTCTCTTCTCTCTCTTTCTCTCTCTCTTCTTAGTGCCACAGGTTTTTCTTTCTTCTTGCACTTGTATCTTCTTGGTATTTATTTTGTCTGTTCTGATTGATCTTACTCTCTGCTACTGAGTCTCTTTGGATATATTGTTATTTCCTTTGTTGACTCAGTGGGCCTCACGTCTGGTTGTGGAGTATCTTAAGAAGCAGCCATCATAGATATGGTGGATGTGGTTTTCTCTTTTTGAGCTCATTGTAGACAGATAAACTGTTCATAAGACTTTTACTGAAGCAGGGAGGAAGATACCTTTCTCCCTGTCTTTATGGATTCTCTCAGCCTCAGAGGCAGGAAAGACAGCTCACCATTCAGTTCCTTCTTGTCTTTTGGGGACCAGAAAAAAGCCAACATCCATGTAGGGCTGAAATCAACCTTTAACCTTAGGATCCACAAGATCTTAGAGAGCCAAGTTTCTCCTGGATTTATTGGTTTGTTTTTGTCCTGAGCACTTCCAATGATGGTCTGTCTTGTAGTCTTGGATAGGGGAATCCCGGCACCCTTCCTCCCCTCCAGAACTCATACAGTGCCCACAGCCTCACATTTATTCATACACCCATAGGTCTTAGCTGCCATTTGACAAAAGATTACAGTTGCTAGTTGGAGAGACAGCAACTGTACTCAAACTGCCATCTTCTTGGTGTTCTGGTCCTCAATTACTTAGTAAGCTCTTAGAAGGCATGAGTTCCTCTTGACCTCCATGTCTAACTCTGTGACCTACACATCATTGTTTTATTGAAGGTGGAGAAGGAAAAATAAGAGGAAGAAAAGGAGGGAGAGGGGAATAGAGAATGAAGAGGAAGAAAAGGAAGGAAAGCAAGACACCAGTGCCAAAAATCCTTAGTGATGCAGCTATCTTTTGAAGACTGGTTCTTAGTACCAAGGGATTTCCTTAAATCAGTCTGTGCATCTAATGACCTTTTTACTTTCCTAACTGCCTAATTTTATGAGGCATGCACTCATGGGCCCATATTTCTGGATCTGTTAATATATGAAGGATTGCCTAGTCTTGCCCTTATGCATGGTTGCATAAAGAAAAGAGATTCAATGCTAGCTATCTGGGGCTAAAGGGCACACACAGGAAAATGACCCTTATTGGGGTAATAGGCTTATTAATGATAAGCAGATCCCTTCAAATCCTGATTTGAGAAAAGAAACATCTGCTGTATGTCAAATCTACTTCTTGGCCTTTGCTATAATGACGGCTTTGGCACTGCATCTTCCAAAGGAGGGGGAAAAAAAACCCCAATCCTATCACACAGTAAGCCCAGCATCGCCTGCAGGATCACCTAGCAGCTCATTTATTCCTCTCTGGGCCACATGGTCAGGTGAATGTGACAGACACATTTTGCTCTCTGTGTCCAGTGATTGAACTTCAATCTTCGGGTGTGCAGATGTGTATATTTGCTTGCGTGCCTGTGTGTATGTGTATGTGGGATTGTACAAGCATTTGGGCTTACCTGAATATAAATACTGGTTTGACTCAATTCAAGTGCCTCTCCTTTTTTTTTTTTTTAAAGATTTTATTTTTTTATTTGACACAGAGAGAGTAAGAGAGAGCATGAGAGGGGAGAGGGTCAGAGGGAGAAGCAGACTCCTCACTGAGCAGGGAGCCCGATGCAGGACTCAGTCCTGGGACTCCAGGATCATGACCTGAGCTGGAGGCAGTCGCTTAACCAACTGAACCACCCAGGTGCCCCTCAAGTTCTTCTCCTTAATAGCACCTTGAAGAGATGATAATACCTGAGAATTCATAAAGATAACCAAAAATATGTAAAAGAGTGAATCTTCTCTTTGGGATAAGTTTACAACAATTAACATGTACATACATGTATGTAGCAACTTACAAATATTACATAACTTCACTGTGATTCAACCTTCCTTACTGGGGCATCCATGAAACACTCAGCCAGGAGTGGTCTGGAAGCATCTTGTCCTTTTTTCCTCCTCCTAGATACATCAATTCCTGTACTTACACCAGTCTGGCTGCTTCTTAGTGTCAATGTTGAAAACGTCACTGTGAAGAATCCTCTTTTCTCAACTTACCACAGCTTGATGTCTAGTTCTTATATTATCAGACTTATGTCTCAACTGCATAGAGCTGTGATCTTGTTGTTTTCTCATTTTTCTCTTCCTAATAGGTGTTGCACAAACACAAGGTAGGGACTATTGGAAGGGTGACTCACTGGCTTTTAGAGTGGTGGGAGGAATTTTGGATTGGAAGAAAGGACAGAAAGAAAGTGCTGAGAGGAAGGAAGCAGCGACATTTTGGAGCCAGAGGTACAAAAACTGTATCGTGGGTAGCATGCATGTACGTGTGCCTGTATGTGCAAACACGCCCGCACACTCACTCACAGACGGGTATGATTAGTGTCCCTCTGCCCCTATGCTGATATAAATGATTTAAAAGTCACCTCCATATCTCATCTGGCTAGTACACATCACAAGAACCTTAAGGAATACTTCCTCTAATGCACCTGGTATTCCTCTGATTCCTTCCTATCCATTAGTCAGTTGCACACATGCCTTTTTTGTGTGACATGCTGCCCTCAGCAGAAATAAAAAAAGTTGTTTCAAAGTTGCCCATTGACATGTCATCCACTACAACAAACCCTTGTTAAGTTACATAAAGGGTAGAATTTTAATTGCAGATTCAGGGGTAAAGTTCTCATTACTACCTCTGCCCCTGGCTGCATGTGCATTGGCCTAGGAGGAAAGATGAAAAGACCTAAACAGAGATGATTAAAAAGGGTCTAGGGAGTGATGCAAGAACTTACAAATATTTGAGAGCTACCAAAACAGAAAGGAGTTTTGAGCACAGATAATTGTGGACTTAAAATTAGGAAGAACCTCGGAGACCACTGTCAAGGTTACAAGAGGTTAAAATTAACAATAATGACAAACTTTTAAAATTGTAGCTTTATAGCTATAAGTTTAATTTCCAAGTTAAACTTATTTCATGTTTATTTAGTTCAGTTTTTTTTTTTTTTTTTTTTTTTTAGTTCAGCTTTTAAAACACCCAAAGCAACATTTTATACCCAGTCTTTATTTGTAGGAAGAAAATACTCATAATAACATTTTAAGAATATTTTCTTTTCCATGAGTTTCCATGGCTTCATGAATAAGTTTACTTTTCCATTTAAAGCTTCCATATTTATAAAGATCTTAAGAGTGCCTTATTATTCCGATTTAAGCAGTAAAATAATCATACGGTCTCATAGCTGGATCTAAAAGAAACTGCAGTTGAAATTATGCATAGTGCTTATAAAAATGTGTAGTTGAGTTGAACTTACTTTCCTAACATGGAATCTATGTTTATGGATTGCCTATAGTGTTTTCCTCTGGGCAGATGTCTACATTTTCTTATCTTTCCTGGTAATGTCAACCTGTTCCTCACCACTGCTTAGGATGTTAGCCATGTGTTTATATCTGTGGTCAAAAGAAGCAGTACACAACTTGCTAAGTTTTTCCTCACCCATGGAAAGGTTATGTCTTGCCTTGTGGCTGTAACCTGAAATATTTGACCAAGCCATACTTTGATGAATTTTTCTGATAAAGTTGATCTGTTTGCTGCTTTTGTGTTCCATGATTCAGCAGACATTCTGATGTAGTCGAAGCTGGCTTCAATATGACCAATCCACTTGAATATACCGTCTTATATCCTCCAAGCACTTTCAGTTCAGAAAAGAAAGTGACTGACAAGGAGAAGCAAAGAACATTAGATTAGCAGTCAGTGCCTGGTCTAAAGTAAGTGTTCAATTAAAACACACACACACACACACACACACACAATAAATGGATTCTAGCCCCGGCTCTGTCACTATTTATCTAAGAGAACTTGGGCACCTCACTTCATCACTTTGGGCCCATTTCTTCATCTGTTAAAAACCAGTCCACTGACATCAAGTTACCATGATGGGACTTACACTTGAGAATTATCTTTGTTGGGCAACTGAGTCACCTACAACTTGGGAGCTTCCACAACTATTGATGCCCAGACTCCATCTCTAGAGATCAGGTTTCAGTTGGTCTGGAGATGGGGATCCGTGCATTTTTGTTTGAAAGCCCCCATGATGATTCTAATGTGCAACCAGAATGAGGAACAGCTGCCCAGAAGGAAGCTTTCTAGCATCTTCTTTCTCCCTGTGGGAGAAAGACTAATTCATCTGCTTAGGTGGCCGAAGTCTGAAGATAATTGTTCCAGCTTTCTCTTTTGGGCAGCACTACAGGGTTTACAATTTGACCTGACCTCCTTTGGATCTACGGTGTGTTATGGTCAGCCTTGTGGAATGCCACCCAGGGGTGCACAGCCCCAGCAGGAGAAGTCTGTGGTTTTGGTTGGTTACATTCAATTTAAGGAGAATATAAGGAGCCCAATTATGATAAAGCTGGTATTTAGATCCCTTTCTCAAGTCTATGTCAATTTATTAATTTTAAACTCAGAAGAGGGAAAACATACCAACAAACTTTACCAAATCTAGTCCTAACTCAATTGTCATGAGGATTAAATAAAGTAGGTTCTTGAATGCTACCCAGATATTTACTCCTATCTCCAGTTTCCTGCCAGATCTAAAATTCTGAATACTCTGAGAGGTAATGCAGACAGCATCACTTTGATGCTGATTGGCAAGTTACAATGCAGTACTAACACTGTTACTGATTTGTCATAGAATACATTATTATAAAGAAAGCAGAATGCTAGAATGGATAATAGCGAAGTGGGAATCCAGAGGTTAGGATTCATGATTCAGACATTTGGAATCCTGGACAAGTCTCTCTGAGCTTAAATTTTTTCATCTCAAACAAGTGAGTTAATTTCAGACCTTTAAAGTTTCTTCTAGCTCTAACATTCTAGAGAATGCTGATGGAATTGCTTATGAAGTTGACAGTGACTGATGTGATGGATAGGACACATCCAAGTCTCACTATCCTCTGAAATGTTCTGGCTTCCTATTTGGTATCTACAGTTAGATAAGCCATTAAAGAAAATTTTCGTCTGACACTTATTCTAAGAACATCCCCAACTGGGCAGGTTAGGGAGTTTTATCCTCAAGAAAGTAAAGAGATCAGAGTTACACCTAATGTTTTTTCTCTTGTGCCCTTCAATTTCTGAGCCTCTCCTCACCAAGAAGCCCTCCGATATACTAACCAGGGAAGTGTTAAGCTTTTTCCCTGTCAGCAAATTTGAAACATGACCTGTTTTGCAGAGTGTGTCTTTCCTACCTATTCTGCTTACCTCAACTCACAACCAGCCACAATTCTTCCAAATTTTGGAATCTAGAAAAATGTCAGGTGTTATAGGGTCACCAAAATAATGGCATTAAAGAACAATACTAAGTACTTTAATATTAATATGCTCAGTCAGTACTACTCTGTGTTACAACTGTTTGATTCCAGATTAAACGCAATTAAGTACCTGACCTTCATTGGCAAACTGACTTCACCAACTTCTTATTTGAGCATGCATCCATAAGTCTGTTAAGACTGTGGAAGCAGAAGGAACTATGGTAGAAAGGGACCTAGTCTAATTCATCTTTTATCCTTTGTATCTAGCAAGACAGTAAATGCTAATACATGCCTAATGTATGTATTCATGTATTGAAGAAATTCAAACAGATGAGCAGTGGTACAGCAAGTAATCAGGCCAATACCAACATTATAAGGATTTTAGGGGCGCCTGGGTGGCTCAGTCGTTAAGCGTCTGCCTTTGGCTTAGGTCATGATCCCAGGGTCCTGGGATGGAGCCCCACATCAGGCTCCTTGCCCTGCGGGAAGCCTGCTTCTCCCTCTCCCACTCCCCCTGCTTGTATTCCCTCTCTCGCACGCTCTGTCAAATAATAAAATCTTTAAAAACAAACAAACAAAACATTATAAGGATTTTTGATTTTTTTAACGTAAATTCAATTCAGTTAAAATACTGTTACTTTTCAGAATACAGACTCAAATTCCAAGAAAGCACTTTTAATAAAATAAGGCACAATGTTTAATAAGGCAAAATTCACACAGAGGGTTAATATAACATCACATTTTCTTGTGAGTCCTGTGGGAAAAAAGGAGGTATAGAATTGAAGTAGCTTAAATATTTTTTTAGAGCATTTACCATTACAAAGTAATATATAAATTTGATGCACTTAAGTATATCTGTCCTGAAAAGAAAATTTAATTGTTGAGTCACATTGATTTACATTTGTTATTATTAAGTTTTAAGTATCTATATACTTATATAGATATTCCTAATTCACAAGATTTCAAATACATAAAACTAAGGAAGAAGACAATGAAATTTAGTAATTTGACTAAAGTAAAAGTACATATATTTTTAATATCCTTTGTCGATACTTTAAAGTCCCAAACTTTATAAAAAGTTAAAATACTGGTAACTTAAAATATTTCTCCCATAATATTTTTGTTTCTCATGAAAACAAGTGGGCTCAGAAATGCAACAAACACCAATTACAGGCACACAGGGCTCTCCATGATTGTACTGTTGTAAAGTGATTGTTGAAGTTAATATTCCTTTTCAATAACATACATCACATCAATGACCACATCAATGTCAACTGTTTAATAAATGATTCTCTTAAAACATCAGTTGTAGACATAAGAATTAAGCAATTTAGTAATACTTTTGTACCAGCAATAGCACTTTCAATCTTATCCTAATTTCTTCTAACCACAATTCAGAATTAAACAGTTTTATCCAATTTATTCACAGCCAAAGAAAGTAAGTTCTAGTAAATGCACTTAATCAATCTAACCATGGCTTTCTGGTACAATGGTAAATACATAACCTCCATTAAACTCATAAATTTTAATATTTACTAGATTGAATACTATACCTTAGGGTAAATTGAGACTGACAAATCTCAGGTAAAAGTCTAGTAGCACCCAAATCAGTATTACCCTGTGACTGTTCAATGTTTGTTGTTAGTGAACTATTATTTTCTACATCAATTCTTAGCAAATATGGACCAAGGAATGATAGAAAAAATGGAGATATTTACAAGTAAAATGTTAAAAACATAGCCCCTTGCAAGCTAGTGTTACAAAGAAACCACTCACAAAATATCCTAGGCCTCACAGCAATAATATCTTTATATCATGCTATTAATATGAACTTGGTTGGGAACTGCTGTCATCCCTTAGTGGTAGCAGATAAATTTTCTTTATAATATAAAAAAGAATATACCTTCTCATTGATTTTCAGGGGACTCTGATCCTTATGGCTTGACCTTCTCTGATAGTATGCATGATTGGGATTCCCTCTACAAAAGCCCTAGACTCACAGACATTAGGCCCTGTTTTAGGGGAAGGAATCAGGTCACTCACATTCTTTCTCCCTCGAGTCAAATGCAAAGGGTCATTACCCTGTCACAAACAACTTACTAAATGACACAGTTCCCCAGACTTTGGGTCTACAGTGGAGGATTTAAGGCACACCTTTCTGAAAATAAATGAAGACACTGCTGCCTTTAAAAAGATCACGACTATCATGAAAATACAAAAGTGGATGCTATTAAATTTATCAAATTAATGTTATAAGAGAATAGTGCTTAATACAGAAACAGTGACAGTCAAGTACTTTTCTATACAGAGGGAATCAGAACTATGTATCCCAGATCATGTTGCCTAAAAACACGCACATCAGCCTTTACTGTTAACATCCAGCACAACTTAAAAGCTGACTATTTTGGACTAAAGAGGGAGTAACATTTACACTAACATAATAAAATATCTACTTTGGATAAGAAGAGAGGGGATCATTTAAGTAAAAATTAGGTATTTCTAAATAAATGCAGCTTAACTAATTATATACACATTTTATAACTGTTTTGCCTACAAAGGGTCTTATGTAGAATAACTTTTTATATAAATAAATACTGCTAAAATGCTTTAAAAGATCAAACTTCATTTGCACTAATTATTTGCTTAGTATTTTTTTCTTTTTTACATTGTGACAAGGTAAACATTAACCAACGCTGTACGACAAATTCCAGGTTAATGAGGTATTACTTTCTCCCTTTGGAAAGAGCAAGGTTGGCTGTAAGAAAATCCTATTTACTTGCTGGCCCATCATTATGGAGGGATGTGGATAATCTTCCAGTAGCAGAAACCAAAGAAATTTAGTGATAAAGGCTTTCAGATGGTAAATAGGCCTCGTGATTTTAAAACAATTCACTATTACTTTAAAGAACTTTCTTAGCTCAGGGATATCCCTGGGTGTCTGGTGACTCCTCTTTCCCTGCCCTTTGTTATTTTTAAAGATTTCTTTCAGCCTTTTCCTTCTCTTCCTTTGGTTAAATTGGTATTTACGATGTTTGGTAGAATTGGTCTGCAGTATTACACTGCACTAGTGTGGACTGTCTTTAACTTTTATTTACATTGACATAAAAATTTCTCGAATTTGAGGTACAGTTTACAATGCATCTTTACTTTTACATTTGGTAATTTAAAGTTCCAGATAGTAAGAATTTCAGAATAAGAGACTCCTCTGGCACACATTTAGAAGTAAAATATGAACTAACCTTCAGATCTACCTCTGGTATTCAAATACAAGGAATCCTAAGAACCTTGACTAGCTTGTCCTTAGGTCAGCCAATCCCTGGCACCATGGAAGCAAAATATTGTATCAGCTAATCTTCTTATTTCCTAAAATCCTAGTACTATCCAAACTGAGTTGGTGACACTGAGAATTGGATTCTAGGAATAAAGATTACGAAGAATGTTCAATGTACCCATTTCCATTTCAAATATTAACATTGAAGAATTCCATTCTAAACACATTAATGCTGTGGTTAAGTAGTTTTACCCACAGAAGTTCTGGTCACTGAAACTGTCCAATTGGAGCAATATCAAAAACTTATTTCATTATGAAAATTAGTGTAGATTCTTAAGTCTCAAAAATAAAGTTTATTAACTAGTTTAAACACAAACATATGACTTAGCAACTAAAGAGATAGACTATCATTTCAAATACATAGTCAGCGATATGATTTAGGAGTTGATTACCTGGTTTCTAAATTATCAAGTCCCTTCTATCTCATCTTCTGGCTAATTTCTACAATCACCAGTTATAAAAAAAAAAAAGGGAAGGTAGAGAAGAGAAACAGGGAAAATCTTAGAAATTATTAGCAGCTCTTATAAAAGTTTAGGTCAAAGATTAAAAAAAAGAACTGACAACTGAAATGCAGATTTCAGTTAAAGTCACTAAAGCCACTTGCACACTGATCTTAGATTTTGAAATGTACATGAACAACAAACAGTTATTGTATATTATGGTATACATCTGCATATATAGCAAAGGCCAGAAACTGTTTCTGGTTGGACCTATTTACATCTGTGAAAGATCAATCAGTACACTTTCTTTCTGGGAAGCCAGGAAGAACTTAATTGTACTTACATACCTACCAATTTATTTTAAAAAGACGAACTCTTGGAAGATTACCCAAGCTGGTAATGGATTAGGAAGTAAACTGAGGCATTTAAGCCAGAAGAATTCGGTCCTATCAATTTGGGTATTTTCCTATGAATACATTATTTTCTATGAAAATATGTTATGTATTGATATTAACTAAGTCAGGTACAAAACACTTTGGGCTTCTCACTTAGGCACTGCCTAAGTTATCTTTATCTTTCATAATTTCGTACGCAGCTTGCTGTGGCTCAAATGGAGAAGTAAACAAAGACTCTACATTACTTCCATTTTATGATCTAATCACCCATGTACTACTTTGTTAGGCAGCAGAAACATACTAGATTACTTCTATAGACCTAGAAAATTTCTGAGTCAAAAGGAAAACATATTGTTACATTATAACAAGGTGAAGGGATTCACTCTATAGCAGCGTTTCACAACTGCAGTCATGAAACTCCACGATGTTTCATGAATAACACATAATAAATCTGAACTATCCTACAATATATTTTCTTCTAAAGTAAAAAATAATACACAAGACAAAAACCTAACATATGTACATTATTATTATTATTATTATACGACAATATGCTTTTAAGAAATGGTGTGCCCCAGTTGTGAATGTCAGGAAGCCAGAAGGGAGATCCTCTGGTATTCTAATGTGTTTCTGACCTACATATTATTGTATAGGTAACGTTTATCAATAAAACATCATTTTATTATTGGTTATCTAATGACTGCTAGTATGTGTTGTGTATTTTATAATATCAACTTATAATTGTACTATTCAATTTTTATTGCAAATTAACTAGTTTATAATAAAAATTTGGTCATTTCTAATAGCAATTAATTTGTGAAATATTTTTCTGCTATACTCTGGGGATATATTTAACAAATTTCTTATGTTATCAATACATTACTTTCAAAAAGTATTCCATAGTTAAACTAGTTTTGGAAATTATTCTATTTCACACAATTTAAAGACTGCTTTAAAGTCTTTACACAAATGATGGCTGCCCATAACTTTATTTGGTTTGTTGTAATGGTTTTCTAGTTTTTTTTTAATGTAGAGAAAGTTACAGTTCAGTACACACAGGCAAAGGAGTCAGACATGACTTAAAAATTTTAAAATCATTTTCCCACTCCTTTAATGCAAGATACAAAGAAGCTTTCTAAGCTTACATCTCTTTTCTGTCAAAAGAAGTCTGACAGATTTTTAAATCAAAAGCTATTATTTTGTCTTATGATGAAAAGATTAATCAAGACTGTTGCTTCCCATTAAGTGTAAAAGTGATTTCCTTACAAGGGGATCACTTCATGTTTAAACAAAAAATTCAAGTTAAGGTGGCATGAGCTCTTATGTCAGATATACAGCTGTTTACCTAGTTCTGTTAAAGCATATTTTAAAGTGTTCTGCATAGTATGTCAGGTTATATAGGCTGCTCTGGCATCGTTCCATGGATAAATTTCTAAAATCTTGCTAGGATTAAGGCACTATAATAGTCATTGCTGGATTACAGAAAGGAAACAGCAATCATATAGAACAAAAGAGCAGAACTGAAGAGTTTTAAAATCCCACATAGAAGTTATATCCCTTACTTTACCAGTTAGTAGGTCACTTGAAAGGGTTAGGTCCTGTGTAACCATCTGTGAGCTTATCTGAATAGCTCTGTAATCTAGACACATAGGCAATACAGGAAGGGAGGGCTAATCCTGTTAAGGTATAATGTTCAATCTAAACCCAAGGACAATTCTGGTAATAATTACAGCTCTGATAATTTCTTTCTTCATCTCAACTATCACAAGTTATACCACTCATGGTTTATTATAGCACTGCTCTTCAGAATGTTCCATTGTGCTGTGTGATTCATGCAAAACTTGAGTGAAAATTGCAAACAATCAGTTAAATTTGAAACCATCATTCAGAGTGAATTATATTCAAAGAATCCAAACATGGAACTGGACTCATTCCTGCTGAATGGGAAGATGAAATGCAAAATCTTTTCCATCATCTCCAACTCTTTCATGGACATTCAAGATGAAGATACGGTTTCTAGTGACGGTTCCTAGTGAACTTCAAAGTCTGTTTTCTTTTCTAATCACCTTTGCTCAGTTCTTTTAATGTTTCACACAACCCTGCATTATTTTCAACCAAGAAGAACTTTCTGCATTCTGTGTGCAGCAACACTAGCTTCGTCCTCCGAGTCAGATTCGCTCTGGGATGTGGAGCTGTGAGAGGCGGAACTGCAAGGGGAAGAACACTCTGGGGAGCATAAGTAGTGCATCAGTGGGAGGCGGTACTTCCCACAGAAGTCCACAAATTTAATTTGTCTGACACAGCAGTCAAAGTAGACTCCTGGAGAGAAGAAGGAATTAAGTACAAAATAATCATTACAAAGCAAAGAGCCATTTATTTTTCAACCCCTTCTCCAGCATTCTGAAGAAAAGTCATATATAGTCTCCTTTTCTGTGAATTTTAAGTAGAAGCAATAGTTGCTTCTATAGCTATTTACAGAAATACTAGAAGGCCTAGATGGCAATTTGGCTACTAAGAGAAGGCCAGATAAGATTTATCTTAAAGGGAGCTGGCATTAAAAGGATACTGTTAACTTATTTTCTCTGGGTAACTTGGTGGACAATGGCTGATGGAGAGATTATAGTGTTTAGTATAGTTCTTCCACCATCCTCCAAGCTACTCCTTGGTACTACCCTACAGTCAAGAAGCTTAAAAAAACCCCACAAGGGGCACCTCGGTGGCTCAGCTGGTTAAGCGACTGCCTTCGGCTCAGGTCATGATGCCAGGAGAGTCTGCTTATCCCTCTCCTTCTGCTCCTCCCCACCGCTCGTGCTCTCATGCTCTCTCTCTCTCTAATAAATAAATAAAATCTTTAAAAAACCCCACAAAACTCCTTTAATGATCTTAAAAGATTAGTTGTTACACACAAAATTTGCAGAAAAGAGATCACTTTTGGTATTTTGTTCTTATGTATTGGGAAGGGAAAATTAAAAGAAACAAAATACCATCTTACATTTCCACCGGCTCTAAATCTACAGGTTTCAAAGCTGTTTCATGAATGATCTCACTTGATTCTCACATAATTATGTATTGTTAGGTAGACTGAAACAGTATTCACCTTTTTTGATTCCTAATTTAGTGCTCCTGAGCTGGGCCCTTCAGCTAAGCAAAACTATAGCTACAGCTGAGAGGAAAGCAGAGGTTACTGTGGCTCAGGGTTCAGTATAACTGGAACACCTACAATTCTGGGTCCCATCACCTTTCTGCAGAGCAATCTCAACCTCTATACTCTAAGATTCCTCCGGCACCAACTACTCTATGTGTATCACATAAGGCTCTAAACTAAGAAAATGTGGTTCAAGCAAAGGAGAAACAATGATTTCTATTTATCTTTTTCCCCCATTAACTTTTTAATTTTCTGATCCTGTAGTCAGTATAATTCATAGTTTAAAAAGGGGATTTCATGGTATGTTACTTTGAACAATTTTGGAAAGTATATAAATGCAATAAACGGGTCAATCAATATTGATAGTAAATCCCCCAAAATGTGTTAGCATCCTAAAAGAAGAAGGAAGTAATAAAATAAAGCATTATAGAGTTACCATGAGCTAAAACAGTACAATACTACCTTGTCATTCCCATGATCTCAGATTCTACAAAGACAAAAAAATCTCTCAAAATATAAATTTACGTTTGCTGGGGCACCCAGGTGGCTCAGTTGGTTAAGATTTTGACTCTGGTTATGGCTCAGGTGGTGATCTCAGGGGTCGTGAGATCGAGCCCGTGCCCCACCCCACCTCGGGCTCTGTGCTCAGTGGGGAGTCTGCTTGAAGATTCTCTCTCTCTGCCCCTCCCTCAACTTACACACTCAAGCTCTCTCTCTAAAATAAGTAAGTAAATCTTAAAAAAAAAAAAATTTACTTTTGTTTAACTCAGTGTTCAATAGCTAATGAGTCTGAGGGGGAAAACATCACTGGTTCAATTTTTGTATAATCTCGACTTTTAAACTAATAATTTTTGAAGTACATTTGTTTCTAAGATAAATAACATATCGGTATACTAAAAAAGTCATTTAAAAAAGCATTTAAAAGAGAAAAGAGAATTCTTGTAGAGGTCCATTTTTAGAATTCAAAGAAAAGATCAGACACAGATTATTATGCCGTAAGGCCTGATGTGAATGCTATCCCTCACCACTGTTAAAGCCAACTTGGGGGATGCCTGGGTGGTTCAGTCAGTTAAGCGTCTGCTTTCAGCTCAGGTCATGATCCCAGGGTCCTGGGATCAAGTCCCACATCAGGCTCCTTGCTTGGGGAGGAGCCTGCTTCTCCCCCTGCTTGTGCACATGCTCTCTCTCTCTCTGACAAATAAATAAATAAATCTTCCAAAAAAAAAAAAAAAGCCAACTTGGGAAAGGAGAGCTACAGAGAAGAGCTTAAGCACTTTTAATCTGGCACAGCATAGGACCTTCCATTTCTAAGAGTGGCCAGAAATGGCCTAGAGGGTCATCTTTTTTAAACCAAGAGTGTCTTTTTTATTTTTTAATATTCTTTGAAAAATTTAAATCATTTTCTCTCTTTTAACCTTCAAACAGTTTTAAGACACAACAGGAGCTCCAGGGAAAATCTCACCTGGCTCTGATCATCATGATGTAGCATTTCCTCAGCACCTACATTTCTCCTACAACGGTAAAAACCCTTCTGTACTCCCATCAGATTGGATTTTTAAAAAGCAGTCTTTTATGAGAGAGCCAAAATAAAACGACCTGCTATCTGTCACCAGCTCCCACCCACACACCCTGGCACTTTAGACCTTCATAACTGGGCCTCAATGTATCTTTTACTCTTCTCTCATGTACTTCCCTAACTTTTTACAGAAATACTAGAGCCAAACTGTATATTTGAGCCAAATTATTACTCATCCAATATTGTGCCCCATACTGTTTTGTCTCCAATTTTGCTCTCTCCAACTGAAAAGTTTCCTATCCTCAATCTTACTTACCATATCAAAATCCAACTCATACTTTAAGAATCAGCTCATTTTTTCCAGATCTAATTACATGTATCCTCTCCCTCCTTTGATTTCCAATAGTACTTTGAATTTCTATTTTACTCTGCCTTGCAGTCTATCATTTCTTTAATTCTCTCCAAATGCTATAAACTCAAGACTTTTTTTTTTTTTAAAGATTTTATTTATTTGTCTCAGAGAGAGAGAGTGTGCGCAAGCACAGGCAGGGGGAGCAACAGGCAGAGGGAGAAGCAGACTCCCTGCTGAGCAGGGAGCCTGATGCAGCACTCAATCCCAGAACCCTGGGATCATGACCTGAGCCAAAGGCAGACGATTAACCGACTGAGCCACCCAGGTGTCCCTAAATTCAAGAAATTTTGAGCCTGGATTTACAAGAATATAAAAGTCTAGGGTACATTCCAAAATTGGCACATTCAGCCCATTCTCCTACATCCTGAATCATAATCTATAAAGGTACCTGATACTCAGAACAGTGGGTCTAGGAAAATGTCCATCAAATAAATATGAAAAGTGGCTAAACATTTTGGAGACTCGTTTTAAACTGTTAGGACTGTTTATGCTTCCTTTGTGTTTCCTCTTATTTTACCACCTTATTCTACTATCTTGTGACAGTTCCAAGACACGATGAGACTTTCTGGGTATTTTCCTTCTGTATGAATTGTAAAGCACTAAAAAAAAAAGAAAGGGAGAGGAAGGAGAAAAGTCTTACTTTACTGGTAAAAGGGTGAAAGGATAAGGGAAACAGAAAGAGGCTAAATGCCTTTCTCTGAAAGATGACTACTTAAAAACACTTAGATCATCAATATAAAAAATAGCTAAATGAGTGGGAAACATATACACTGAATTAACTTACCTCCACACTTTGGGTTTGGGCAATTGCTGGCTAAACTCAAGTATCTAAGAAGATTCTCAGGAAGATCGTAGGGAGTGTAGGAAATATTTCGAATTTTAATGGTCCGTGCAGCTAATTCCAGGAGAGTTGGAGGGTCATAGGTTAAATCTCTAACAAAACGAACAACTAATGGATTTCCTCGCAAACTCAATTCTTCCAAATGAACAAGGCTGAGGATCTCTCGAGGCAGGTATGTCAGCAAGTTATTGTGAAGACTGAGGGAACGAAGCGAATGCAACCTACAATGAATGCAGTACAAAAATCAATGGCAGCGAGCAAGCTAACTACCAAGAAAGCTAAGCAAAGAACTTGATTTTCCCATGAGGATAAGCAATTAAGGCCAACAGAAGAGGTAAAATAAAAAGGAGCTGAAACTAGACCAGAGTGTAGACTTGTAAATATCATGAGATGATATTTGCCCATGGGATCTTAGAGAATGTAGAATAATAATCAGTATTCTGATGTGCCAGCCTGACATAAATGCTAGATTTAAAGATTTTTTAGCATGATTTATCATTCAGATACCTATAAGAAGAAAGATTTAAAATGCAATAGAAATCAAGATCCTTCACATTATGTCATGATAGGAATGTTTCATATCAAATATAAAATCAGTAAAATTCCATAAAACCTGGGGAAATCTATGCCAAATTGCTCTATTTTTGATTAAAGAAAACAAGCTAAACAAATATTTTGAGACATAAACCAGCACATTTAAAAGTAATGTTAAAAATAAGCAACTCAACTCACAGCAAACCTCAGAACTGTAATTCTCATGTACCATTTACTTTGAGAATGCCTAATTTTCTTCTACATATATAAAACATGTGGGATGAATGCAGGATAAAAATTCCTAAGCAAGGATCTCTGTGTATACTTAGCCTGCCTGAAACTACTCACTGTGAAAGCTGAGGAGGCACACTTTGGATTTTGTTGTCACATAATACCAAGTAACTTAGAGAAGGCAGATTTGCTAATTCTGGTGGGATTTCTTTGATGAAGTTTCCTCCGAGATATAAACACTCTAAACTGTAAAAATAAATGAACAAAAACAAAAATGTAAACAAAAATTGGACAAGACATCCATCCCAATGTCTTTATTACAACAAACACATTTCATTTATTCATTTGGCAAATGTTTTACTTAGGATCTGCTATATGCTATACAGGCTCTAGAGAAATAATGCAATCTTCAGAGAGCTTATATTACAGGTAAGCAGGTAAGACAGGGTATTGTTAGACCATATTATAATTAAACACAAAACAAGGCCAAAAGTGAGTATAACATGATTAAAATACCAAAATAAGCAGAGCAATCCATAAATGATAAAGGAGATTAAAAAAATTGAGAAGTAAGAAAAGGACACAGTACTTGGGATTGGGAAAGGCTTCGCAAAAGTTTGTGACTTCAGATGGACCATGAATTTAGTCCTTGCAGCTGGGAGGAAGTAAGACACTTCAGGTTGGAAGGGAGGGCTTTTATGGGACAATGGACACATCTTTTAACACAGAAGGGCAGAGTTCCTATTGAAGAATCCAGAGAAAAGGCTGAAGAAAAGCCGGATTATACGAAGCCTGAATTTTGTGCTGTAGGCATGGATTTGGTGCACTTTTAGGCAATGGAAAAACCACTATCTTTTTCTGAAAAGAATGGGAAAACATGGCTGAACTCTAAATTTCTTCTTTGTTCTTACTATAGCAAAAGCATTCTTCAGGAGCTATCTAAATAAATTGTGTAAAACTGACCACTATCATGAAATTAAAGCTCCAGATACTTACCTTATTTTCCATCAAGTTAACCACATTTTAGACACAGCATATATTGCACCAAAATGCACTGCTACTTTTTGTGGTGTTGACTGTAGAAAGGCTTTCTCCAAAAGATTTTTGCAGGGAGTAGCAGAATCAGTTCTTATAAGATATATAATTAAAATGTATACATACAGATTTTTTCCATTACAATGTTACTTTTGTCTTCCTGTTAAATCTGCTAATTCAATGGACACTAGCATTCTTTTAAGACACCTCTGAATGTGGGAAAAAATAGCCTATTAAACTATTACCCAAACTTCCAGGGTAAGAATTACCTGTGATACTTTTAAAGCTACAAATTCTAGGTCCCATCCAGATTCACTAAATCAGAGTTCCAGGGGAAGATTTTAGTATATAAGGTTAAAAGATAGAGTAGGATTAAAAAGGTAAAGCCAAGTTACTCTGCAGGGCTACAGCTGATTATAAATCCATAATTAGCAAATTAAGAGTATTTCTTACCATATAATCCTGGCAGCACTTATTATTATTGTTTGCTTTAATTTTTTTTTTAACTATTTGATTGTGTGAAAAATGATACCATTCTGTTCTTTTAATTTGCAGTTCTCTAGTTATTAGTGAATTAAGCATCTCTGTATATATTTTTGGTCATTTGTGTATCTTCAGAGAATTGCCTGTTCCTATTCTTTACTCATTTTTCTCACAGGTTTTATGGCTTTCTCTTAATTTGTTGGGAGCTTTGTTGTTAAATATATGTTCCGCATAACCTTGTTCTTCTGTGGCCTAGAGCACAGAATTTGTTCACATTTTGTATGTGAAAATGAATGTGGAGCTACTAGTATTGAACTTATTAACTGCAATTCAAAATTTTTATAGCATCTATTATTTTGCCTTCTTGCTCTGGTGGTTAGTCTTCTACCAGAACCATAGTTTTCCTTCTTCCCTTTATAATTACCAAGTTTTGCTCTTTCCCCTGAAAATACAGAGGCTATAATGCAAATAAATCCTTGCTGAACTGCTCCTTAACTCATATGAAACATTCTCTTTTTTCCTTTTAATCCATTTGCCTTAAAATCTATTTCTTTTAATTATCAATATTGTGTCTCGATTTTATTTTTGTTCGTATTTATTTCATTTAAACCACCATTCACCAGTATAAGAACTTAAGCCATTTACTTATTCTTGTTATGCCCTAGGTTCTTTCTCTTCAAAATGGAATAATATTATACATCACATAAAGTGCCTAGTTAACAAATACGAACTAGGCATCTACCACGTGCCAGGCACCATTCCAGGGAACACAGTATAAACAAGACCAAGTTCTTTACTTTATAATCTTGTGAGATAGACAATAAATCAGTGAATGTGTATGTATTATGTCTGAGAGCTTTAAGTGTTACCTCCCTAAAAGGGGAGGTAATCAGATGGTTAGTTATGGAAGTGAAATTCTAGACAGGGTGGTTAACAAAGGTTTCTTTTAGATGACATGTGAACAGAGATCAGAATGAAATGAATGAGTACAAATTCCGAAGGTAGAAAATGCTTGGTGTGTTGCCAGTTGTGGGTACATCAGAGTGGTAGATGGGGGACAGTGGTGGTCAGACAGGTAGCATGGTAAGGCCAGATCACAGAGGGCCTTTTGGGCCTCAGTAAGGATTTTGAATTTTATCCTAAGTAGGAAGGGTTTTGAACAAAGTTGTGTAACTTGACTTACACTTTACAAAGATCACTGGCTACTGTGTGGAAAGTAGCTTGGTAAGTGGTGGGGAGAGGAGAGTACAATGGGAGAAGTGGAAGTAGGATGACTAGACTGGAGCCTAATGCAGTAGTGCAGATGTGAAACAGTAGAGATTTGCTTGGTACATCTTCTTCTATCCTATTACTTTTACCTTATTGAGGTATTTCTATTTTAAGTGTAACTCTTATAAGCAGGATGCAACTTGATTTTCTAAGTTTAGACTTGTGTTTTCTATTATCACAGTATATCTAAATATCTTTTTTCTCTTCAGCTCTTTTGTGTGTTTCATTTAAATTTCCTTTCTTCCCATTCCCCCTCTACTATTTTGAACTGTATGTGCTATTTCTATCTTGCTAGTAGTTACCCCTTGAATTTCCTTTGCTCTCCCTCTCACTCCCAAACACACATCCATGCTTTCTGTCCTTCTCTTCATATCATTTAGAATTAGTTCTACCTTGATTTGAAAATAAATTTAAATTTATTTCCAATTAATAATTATTCAGATTCATCAATCTGTTTTACCAATTTCTTTGTTCACCATTGTTTCTGGAGCTTGTTATTTCTTTTTCTTTTTTTATAACTCTGAATTTTACTAAAATTAGTTCTGATACCCAAAAATAGGTTGGCCCTAGATAAGCCTGCTTTCAAGCTTTGAAGTATAAGCCTGCTAGTAAAGATCTTGCTATCTCTTTTAAAGTCCATTTTTTCTTGGAGTATATATTTAACAAAGACCCATGGTTGTTAATTTTTGAATTCTTTGTCTTTAATGTTTTTATCTCTTTCCTTCACTGTTGAGTAACAGCTTGGCTAGGCATAAAATTCTAGGTTGACATTACTCTTCCTTAGCACTAAGAAGATACTATTCTATTATCTTACTACAGCCAGTATTACTACTGTTCCTTTGTAGGTAATCGTTTTTTTTATTAGGAGCTGTTAGGGTCTTTTTCTCTCTTTTCTAAAGTTTTACTATGATGTTTCAAGATATCAGTTTAGAGAGCTCTTGTGGAAAATTGGTAGAGTCCAATTGTGGAAAATTGTCAGCTACTATTACATCAAACATAGCCTCTCCTACATTTTCTCTATTCTCTTTCTAAAATTCCTACTAAACAGCTGTTTGAACTTCAGGATCAACTTTACATGAAAGAAACCTTTCTTTCATACTCTCCATTTCTTTCTTTTTTTTTTTTTAAAGATTTATTTATTTGAGAAAGAGAGAGTGAGAGAGACAGAGAGAGAACACACAAGCAGGGAGCGGGCAGAGGGAGAGGGAGCTGACTTCCAGCTGAGCGGGGAGCCTGATGCAGCAGGGCTAGATCCTAGGACTCTGGGTTACGACCTGAGCCACCCAGGTACCCCTGTACTCTCCATTTCTTTATCTTTTTGTGCTGCATTCCAGGAGAATGCCTCAGTAAGACCTTTTGGCTTAATGATTCATTCATCAGCTGACTTCAGCATACTATTCAGCACACTGAGTTCATAATTACATTTTTTTTTTTCATTTCTAGGAATTCTAACTGGGGTTTTCATAATTGTTGGTTTTTAACTTTCTTATTCTTGTTTCATTGATGAAGTTCCTGCCTTTACCTTTCTGAAGTTAGAAAACATACTTTAAAGTCCTTTAAAGAGTATCTTATATGTATTTTCTCAGGTACAATTTCTTTCATTTGTTGAGTGTCTGTTATTTCATCATCTCAGACTTCCTTGATATGTAGTGATTTAAAAAGCTAACTTGAATCTGAAGTTTTGTCATTTTAAAAATATATTCATACTTTTTTCCTATTTCTGATTGTGCAAATCTTTCCAAGATTGCATCTCTCTTTTGAATTATAATGCTTAGTAGAAGCAGACAACTTTAATTCTGATATATTTTTTTCTCTTTCAAAGAATATCTTGTAGCAAAAATCAACTGTTTGGATATAAGACTGAATTCTCCTACACATAAGTATCTGAGCACTGGTTAAAAAAGAAAGAAAAAGTTCCTGAGCAGGACTTTTTGTTCTACCAAATATGGTATAAGTTAATGCTTGGTTACTCAGAAATCTCTTTTTCAAAGAGGGGAGCTACTAGAATAGAATGGAACAAAAGAGAGTAGAATAGAAAGAACATTTGAAATCCAAATCACAGAAATTATCCTGGAAAAGGAACTATTTTAATGAGAAGACTACCCGGGGAAAAATTTAGCAATCTTGGGAATCCTTTGATAAAGATTTCAATAGTCAAATAATAAATAACAGTTTGCAACAGAATCTAATGATGGAGAAAAGAAAATAAGGTGAAGAAAGGGAAGAGTGATTCTGAGAGCAAATTTAAATCTTGTCCCTTCTATTTGTTTAAGTCAAGAACTGAGAGAAATTAGTGTCTGGTTGTCAGTTATGACTCAATGTCTGCTTCTATCAATGCTTTGGAGTGTACACAGAAAGAAAGGATGCCCAACCTTAGTAGTTACTGTGACTTTATCAGAAAAGTATCTGATGTTCTAAAATATAACTAAGCCTACTATTTCAAAATCATATAAATTCTCTGTGGGTATCATTAATCAGAGTACACAACCAGCATATTAAATTTACACTTTCAGACCTATTTCTCACTTTGAAACTCAAATAATTTCCAAAGTTCTAGGGACTTGAAGCCTTTCAATTATTTTGGCAAACTAAACACACTCTACTGTTTCCAAAAATGCTTTTGAAAGGAGAAAACAAACTACTGTTGAATGTTAAGCAAAACTGTAGTGTTTAAAAGTTCTTGTGATGTATTTTTGTCAACATTGCACTTCTGTTCATCGGGCTTGGAACAATTCTATTTTATCGTGACAAACATTGAAACAGAAAACTCATTCACAGAATTCACAAAATTCTTCCTTTCCTTTCTGTTTAGCATTAACACACCAATGTTAAATTTGCTTCTTGGAAAGTATCTTGATTCTCCAATCCTTAGGGATACTGAAGTGGGTGCCTTTTCTCTAGCAAGGGCCAATGACCCACTGAAAAAACAGACGAGGCCCTTAGTGCCAATAACTTTAACCACAGGTCTAAGTAGAAAATGTTTTGCTCCTCCACCCAAATAAAAATGACATTAAGAGGGGCGACTGGGTGCTCAGTCAGTTAAGTGTCTGCCTTCAGCTCAGGTCATGATCTCAGAGTCCTGGGATTGAGCCCCGCGTCAGGCTCCTTGCTCAGTGGGGAGCCTGCTTCTCCCTTTCCCTCTGCCTGCCGCTCCCCCTGCTTGTGCTCTCTCTCGCTTGCTATCTCTTTCTCTCTGTCAAATAAATAAATATTTTTAAAAGTGACATTAAGAATAACAAAAATATAAATTCGTTCTACATTATGGTTGGTTAAAGGGAGATGGAATTATAGTGAGGCAGCTTTGTACAAGAAGGCAGGAAACAGGTAGAGAAACACAGAGAGATAAGAACTATACATCTTTGGATAAAGAAAGTAGTTTTCTTGAGGTAGCATCCCCATATCGAATCATTTTCAAATACTATCACTCACCACAAGCTTTTAAAGTACATGAACCACATGAATCTCATTGTCACTATCTGGCTTCAAGCAAGTGACTGATACTAAATCTCAGTGTCCTCATCTGTTAAAAAAAAAAAGGGAGGGGGGTGAATCAGGCCATTGCCCAGGTTGTTTCTACTTCTAAGATTGTATTTCTACACGACCCTTTTAGCCTACACTCAACTAGAGTTTCAATTTGGAGCATGGCCTAAACCTTTACTGATTCTTATCAGTAAAGAGAAATGGAGCATAAAACTGAAAAAAGGAAACACTGACAAAGATCCCACACACAACTGGAGCCAAAGGTACAATGACCAAAAAGCATAGTTTATTGGCTAGAAAATCAGGTAAACCAGGAAAGAGTTTTGACCAATCCTCCTGATCACATATGCAACAGAAGTCAGAAGGATTAGGTTCTAGCCCTATTCTGTCACAGCGGAAAATTCTTGGGTCTGGATTCAGAGATCCCAGAGATCAAATCCAGTTCCACCACTCACTGGCTTTGGGTTCTTATAACTTAACCTCTCAAAGCCTCAGTTTCTTCCTCTCATCTCACATAGGCATTGTGAGAATTAAAAAGGATATTTAGAGCCTCTACTACAGGGCCTACAGCATTGTTAAGTACTCAATAAATAGGATTTTTGCCTACCTTTTCCCCCATGTAATGGAAATAATTGCTCTAGGTTTTTCTTAGTATATTAAGACTCAAATGAGAAGGTTGGACTTATGTAACTTCAAAACTAGGAGGAACCAAGGACTGTCAATTTTATGTCTAAATCTCTTTCCAAGTTTTCTATTTCTTAATATCTCTCTTAGCATCACACAGGTGTAAGTGACCATCATCTCTCATTCTACTAGAATGACCTCCTTCTAACCAGCCCTCAAAATCTCGTCTCTCCACCCTCTCCCCATTCCATTGCTGCACAGCAACAAGGCTGATGTGCTTAAAACTTTCCTGTGTGTACTTAGAATAAAATCCAAACTTTACCATGGCCTTCAAGATCCAACATGGCCTGGGACTGGTCCAAGTTTCTATTTGCCAACTTTCACTCTTGGCCACTTTCTCACTATGCTCTAGTACAATGTCCTCCTTTCAAAATGTTGGCCTTCAGTCCCTCTCGCCTTCCGGCTTTTACATGCACTGTTCCTTTTACCTAGACTGATCCCACCCCACCCTCTCCTAGTTAATTCTTATTCTTCCTTCAAAATTCTCAATTCTCCATTCTCAATTCAAATGTTACCTGTTCAAGGACCAAACTAAGTCAGGTCCCTCTGTTATTTGAAGGCATTCCGTTTGTCTTCATAGAACTTTTCAAAACTGTAATCAAAAAATGAGGTTTATAATTCGTTGTTTAATGTCTCCTATTAGTATGTTAACTCCATGAAAACAGGACCATGTTTACCACTGCATCCCCAGTACCTAGGACAGTGCCTGACACATGGTAAGTACTTCATAAATATCTGTTGATGAGTCAATGGACATCTTGTCCAAATGCCTTATTTTGCAGATTAGGAAGCTGTGGTTAGGATATGTTAAGTGACCTGCCTAAGGCTGGGACACCAAGAGTTCTTATTCTCAGGTCAATGTTCTTTTCACTACACTTACCTCTTTCTAGCTCTAATATTCTGTTATCCCAGAAAACTCAACAAAGGATGTGAAAATATTTTACAGATGACAAACATTTCGTTTTTTTTTTTTCACTTTGGACAATACACTTGCTTTTGCTCTATTTCTCACACCCCTGCAGAGCACTTTTAGGAGACTTTTGCTATCCTGCCTCTCTGCTTCCTCTTTCCATTTAATTCAACATATATTTACTGAATAATCTAGTGGGTGAGGCAGACCTCTGAACAAGGAATTATAATCCATAAGGTAAATGCAATGGCAGGATGAATGAGGTACACAGGAAGTACAGTTCAATCAATAATTGTCCAGGAACCAGTAAAGGAAGAAAACAGACAACTCTGGCAATAGGTTCTGAAGGATGAATAGGAGTTTGCCAGGTGCAGGCAACATTCCAGGCAAAGGGAACTGCACATGAACAGAGGCCCTGCATCCATTCACCACATATTTAGTAAGTGCCCATAAGGTGTTGGTAAACTGCATGACTCACTGAATTTCACAAACAGTGCTAGTATTGCTACAGATAAAGGATAGCAGGAAATGGAGTGGAAGGCAAGGGTTTGGTCAGAGTATCTTGTTTGTCACGCTAAAAGGCATGAAAAACCACCACAGACGTCAAAGCAAGGAAGTGACCACCTCAGACTGACATTTGTTTGAGTACCTACTCAGTTGGGATCACTCCCCCCACACCCGGAACCCAAGAAAAAAGAAAAATTGCCTCGAAAATCTCCTTAGGGCAAACACAGTCCCAAACGCTGTCACACACGCGATCTTACCGGATCTTCACTTACAACTCGCAGAGATGGCCGGGCAGTGATCACTGCCAAAGAGTTAAAGAGCGAGCCTGGAAGCAGACGGTTGGTTACGTGACAAATGACCAGCGCCAAGACAAGCCTAGCGCTCCGGCGCTTCTGGACACCGCCCCAGGCTTCCCTACTCTGGGGCAGGGGCCCGCTCACCTCTGCAAGTTCTCGATCTCGGCCGGGATGCTCTGCAGCTGGTTGCCACCCAGGCTGAGGGTCTGCAGCGCGCGCAGCTCCAGCAACGACGCGGGCACCTCCTGGAAGCAGTTCCCGCTGAGGTTGAGCACCTGGAGGCTGCGGCAGAGCGGCGACTGGGCCAGGCCCTTGGGCAGCGCGCCGGGCCCGCCGAGCCGGTTGTTCTTGGCCAGCAGCGTGCGGAGGCCGCTCAGCGCGAGCAGCTCTGGCCCGAGCGCGGTCAACGCGTTGCCGCTCACGTCCAACAGCTGGAGGTGCGGGAAGCCGCTGCATAACGCCCGCGGCAGCGACACCAGACGGTTATGAGGCAGTAGCAGCCGGAGCAGCGCCTCACGGGCGCCGCGCCGCTCTTCGCCGCGCGCCTCCAGCTCCAACTCCAGAGTCTCCGGGGACACGCTGAGGCGGGACAAGTTCAGTTCGGCCTCCCCCGCCGTGGCCACCGCCGCTCCGGCCTCCTCCATCCCGGCCGCCGCGGGGCGCCTGGCCCCGGAACCGAAGGGCGCCCCGCGCGATCCCCAGGCCGGGAGCAACGCGGCGCCCCGGAACCTGAACCGAGGGCTGCGTCGGAAGTGGCGCGGGCGGGCGCTAACCCCGCGCGCCCCAGCCGAGTCACGCGACGCCAGGCGGCGGGGTGCGCGCGCCGCTCGGGGGGCCGGGCTGCGTCTCACGTGGCGCGCGGCACGGAGAAGGGGTGCGGGCGGGGGCGGAGGCCGGGTGGCCGCGAAGTTGCCCTTTGAACCGCGGAGGGTTTGAACAGGGGCGGTTTATAGTCCCTGGAGTCTGGTTTCCCTGTCCTCAGAGTGCAGGACTGCCTCGGTAAACAGCCCGAGGACTGTTTGCTTATCTGGCCTTGAGAGGTTGCGCGTCATGGTGCACCGCCCCCTTGGTTCCCAGTTTGGGAGTGGGGCCCCTACTCTGCGGGATTCAGTGAGAACACAGGAATTTAGTGGTGAGTCAGCTTCATTACAGCAAGCCCCAGGAATTTAAAGGCGCGGGATTAGCCAAGCCGACTTCAAAGTGCAAAGACAGCTGGGCTAGAAATCAGAACCCCTGGATCCGACCTCGAGTTCTGCTATATATATAATAAGCCTGTGTCCTTGGACAAAGAATTTGATTTCAGTTTCTCCATCCGTAGAGCATGGATAATTACTTGCCCTGTTTGCCTGCAGGATTAATTTTTGAAACCCGATGAAAGTAAGGTATACTAAGTAAAGGTGTTTCTACATTTTAGCTATAGAAGCATTTCTGTGGTTTTTGGGTTAATTTGTAGTGGCTGGAAATGAATTTGGGAGCCATGGAAGAGGTTCGTTAACTTGAGATAGCTCAAGTTAATTGATCAGTTTAAGAACTAAGAAAGCAGTGAGATTTTACTGCGGGTTGAAACTACAATTAACTGGCAAAATCCCGACTCTGGCTTTGATTTAGTACTTCTAATGAACATATTTGCCCTAAGCTCAGTCTTTTCTGAAGTTACTTTTCATAATTTTGGCAAGTCGAGTAGAAATGAGAAAAATATTTAACAATTTTTTACAAACCTTATGCATATAATTGTTCAAAAATTGTATATAATCAATGACATTAAGTTGCTTTCCTCCTAAAAAGAATAAAGTAACTTTTTTTCTTGTCACTCATTTGCGTGAAAAACTTTATGCCTCTTACCTGCTGCCAAATTTTAATTTCTGCTTGAGTTACAGTAAGTAGGAGGACATACTTTGTCAGTGTAAATCAGAAATAGAATGTTTTTAAGACTTTTAAGACCAGAAATAGAATGTTTCAAAACCTGTTTCAAAAGGGTCCTCTTAAAAATTAGACTTTGTCTTGGATCAAGATCACATACTGGCAGGAGCCGTCATATGTGAAAGTTGCAAATACTTAAAATAATACAGTTTTATGCTTTTAAAATGTGCTATGTGTCTGTGATAAAAATTAAGTGACAGGAATTTAATATGAGAAAAAAATGATTTGAATGTGATTCAGAAATAGTTAAGGTTACAAATCAGTGAAATGAAGGGGGAAAGATGGAAATAGCCACAAATAGTAGAGAATGAAGCTGCCTGATAGAAAGTTTTGAAGAAATGTTCAAATTAATGTAAGAATCCCCTTATTGCTCATTATAATAAGCCCTATCTCAGCTACCATGGATGCATCTCTCTTGCTCACAGCCAGATAAGTCTAAATTCAGCAGGCCCACTATAGTGGGCCTTGAAACTATCCAGGCAGCTTGGAGAGTTCTGAAAACCCTGTGGGAGGTGAAGGAGCATTGGTGGCTTCTTGTCCTTCATGGTGATGGGCTCGGTCTTGTAGCTAGCTGAAGGAGATTTCACAGCGGGGGCAGTGGAGAGTGTGAAGGGAAGAGGAGACAGCGTAGTGCATTATCTAGGGAGAGGGATATGGATTTCAGGGAATTGTGAGAGTATATGGCATATTTGTCCACTTATCAAAACTTAACCATCAAGTGACTCTTGGGTCAAACTGACTATATTTGAGGATAAGTCTCCTGATTAGGATGTTATTGAAAAAAGAAGGGACATCAAATGAAGGGCACTTCCTCCTTCAGCCACCCTGCCTGCATTTCCTAGGGGCAGGAACTGTGTCTATTTACCATGGCACCCCTCCCTGAGACATAGTATGTGCTCAATAAATAGTGAGTAAATGAAATAAATGCATGAATAGGTTTTGGCATACCTGATTAAGATGGCCTTATTTCCCAATTGACTGCAGAAAAACCAGGAAATAAGCTGAGTGGAGAATCCCTTCGTAAACCATACTAGCTGGGAGGCAACATACTGATGTTAAAGCATGGGCTTTGGCTTTTATAAGGTCTAGGTTTCAGATCCTACCTCTGGAAATCAGATTTCTGTTATTTAATTCTCTTTGAGCTTTGATTATGAAGAATATTATCTGTTTCATAGAGTCATTATAAGGTTAAATCTAAAGTGCTTACCACAGCACCTAGTTCACAGTAAATACTCCATGAGTAGTAGCAATTATTATTATTATTATTAGCAGTAGTAGTAATAGTAGTTATTGTTATAACTATTACTCTCTCACACTTGTTTTATCATGATCAGGGTAAAGAGAAAGTTGAGAACAGTCTTTACTCATGATGGCACAATTTCCTGCATAAACTGTGGTTTTCTGCCTGGGTCGTGCCATCTTTTAGGGATTACAATTTGAGAGGTTGGTCTGAAATCTCCTTGCCGCTGAGTTTTGACTCCCCAAATTTATGCTTATTGTCCTGTCCCCTAGTCATTTCAAGACACCAGGCCTCCTAAACTGGATTTCTACCTTCATTCCAGTTACCTCTGGATTCTGATAGGCATTCTGAAGCACTGCTTTCATTATTTCAATCCATCTCTCTCCCTCCTCCCCTGACTCCATGTCTCCTCATTAGTTGTCAGATGAAGGTCAGCTGCTTTGAGTTCTTTCCATTGCTGAATCTCAGGTTGGTTTATCCAGTTTGCCCTGGATGGCTTAAAGTTCTGCCATCTTCCTACCAACTGTAGCCCAGATATCAAAAAGCCAGTTATTCTCTGTTTAAAGCAGCACTGAAGGCAGAGGGAGCCGTAGTCTTTGAATTCATCATGAGGAGACAATGGCCTCTATATTTCCAGGGGCCCAGAGTGAGTTTGCAGCCAGTTTTGTCAGTTAAGGTCTACAGTTTGGTTATCGTTAGCAGTTTCTTTCTCTGCCTTAGTATATTCTTGCTGGAGAATTGATAGATTAAGAAGCTTTCCTGAGTATCTTTCCCCAAACCAGTCTTCTTTATTGAAATTTTTTGAAGATTCAAATAATGACATGGCATTTTCAGATCTGTGTGTCTAAGCATTTGTTAGAGCTATAAAAGCATCCTGATGATTACTGCCAACGAAGGCACTCCATTTAGGGGTTTTTCTCATACCTGAGGAGGTGTTTTCCTCGGTGACTGTTTTGGGATTTTGAGTGACTATATACCTTTTTAATTTTATCCACTTGCTCAGCATATGTTCCATAATAGGGTTGTTTTACCTTTTCTTTTTTTTTAAATTTTATTTTATTATGTTAATCACCATGTATTACATCATTAATTTTTGATGTAGTGTTCCATGATTCATTGTTTGCGTATAACACCCAGTGCTCCATTCAGTACGTGCCCTCTTTAATATCCATCACCAGGCTAACCCATCCCTTCAACCCCCTCCCCTCTAGAACCCTCAGTTTGTTTCTCAGAGTCCATAGTCTCTCATGGTTCATCTCCCCCTCCGATTTCCCCCCCTTCATTTTTCCCTTCCTACTATATTCTTCTTTTTTTTAAATTAACATATAATGTATTATTTGTTTCAGAGGTACAGGTCTGTGATTCATCAGCAGTACTCACCATGGCACATACCCTCCCCAATGTCTATCACCCATCCACCCCATCCCTCCCACCCCCCACCACTCCAGCAACCTTCAGTTTGTTTCCTGAGATTAAGAATTCCTCATATCAGTGAGATCATATGATACATGTCTTTCTCTGATTAACTTATTTCGCTTAGCATAATACCCTCTAGTTCCATCCACATTGTTGCAAATGGCAAGATTTCGGGGGTTTTTTGATGGCTGCATAATATTCCATTGTATATATATACCACATCTTCTTTATCCATTCAACTGTCGATGGACATCTTGGCTCTTTCCACAGTTTGGCTGTTGTGGACATTGCTGCTATAAATATTGGGGTGCACATACCCCTTCAGATCACTGCATTTGTATCTTTGGGGTAAATACCCAGTAGTGCAATTGCTGGGTTGTACGGTAGCTCTATTTTCAACTTCTTGAGGAACCTCCATACTGTTTTCCAGAGTGGCTGCACCAGCTTGCATTCCCACCAACAGTGTAGGAGGGTTCCCCTTTCTCTGCATCCTCGCCAACATCTGTCGTTTCCTGACTTGTTAATTTTAGCCATTCTGACTGGTGTGATGGGGTATCTCATTGAGGTTTTGATTTGGATTTCCCTAATGCCGAGCAATGTTTCATGTGTCTGTTGGCCATTTGGATGTCTTCTTTGGAAAAATGTCTGTTTTCGTAGAGAGCTAGTCATAGCAACAACTATAAACAAGTTAAAATACTTCTAGTCCCCAATTTATTCATTCTCAAATACTCATGGAGCACTTTTGTGTGTAAAAAAGTGAACTATACACTGGAAATGTATAGAGATAACTAAAAATAAGGGCTAACATTTATTGGTTGTTTTCTAAGTGCCATGCACTGTCCTAAGAGCTTTGTAGTCATTATTTTATTTAATCCTCATACTCACTCTATAAGGTAGGTATTATTATCTCTATTTTACAGATAAAAAAACTGAGCTGTGGGAAAATTAAGGAACTTGCCAAGTCATACAGTTATGATGGGGCTGGATAACCAAATAATGGAATATGACTCTAGAGTTTATGATTTTGTCCAAATATAATCACTGCCTTTAAGATACTTAAAGTAACAGAAATTAAACATGAACCCATAATAAAACAAATAATCCGATATAAAAATGGGCAAAGGATCCAATAGACATTTCTTCAAAGAAGATGTACAAATAGCCAATAAATACATGAAAAGATGCTCAATATCATTAGCAAATGCAAATCAAAACTATGAAGAGATACCATTCACACCCACTAGGATGGCTAAAACCAAAAAATAATGAGTGCTAGTGAGGAGGTAAAGAACTTGGAACCCTCCTACACTGCTGCTGGGGATATAATATGGTGCAATTACTTTGGAAACCAGTCTGGTAGTTCCTCAAAAGGCTGATGAAAATAAGAATTACCATGTAACCCAGCAGTTCCACTCCTAGGTATAGATCCAAGAGAACAGAAAACACGTTCACACAAAAATTTGTACACAGATGTTCATGGCAGCATTTATTCATTATAGCTAAAACATGGAAACAACCCAAAGTTCTCTCAACTGATAAATTGACAAATAAAATGTAGTTATCCATACAATGGAATTTTATTTGGCAATAAAAATAAATGAAGCTGATACATGTTACAAAATGGATAAATTTTGAAAACATTATGAGAACACATAAGTGAAAGAAGCAAGTCACAAAAGACTATATAACGTGTCATTCCATTTATAGGAAATGTCCAAAATAGGCAAATCTATAAAAACAGAAACTACATTAGAGGCTGCCAGAGGCTGAGGGAGGAGGGAATGAGGAGTGACTGCTTGGCACAGTTTCTTTTTGGGGTGATGAAAATGTTCTAAAATTGAGTGTGATGATGGTTGTACAACTTGTGAATATAGTAAAAACCATGGAATTTTATACACTTTAAGTAAATGAATTGTATGGTATATGAATTTTATCTCAATAAAACTGTTATAAACCTAAAGTTACTGAAATAGACAGTAGCATTTGGTAACTGGCATACAGATGCATAACCAAATACTATAAAAATTCAGAGTAAAGTCACCTTTCCAGACTGCTGCAATTAGGAAAGCTTTTGGTAGAAATGGGATGAGGTATATGGAATTGGAGGAAAGGAGAAGAAGAAGGTATTCTTGAGAAAGAATGACAAAAACAAGAAGGAAATTACAGCCTATGTCTGGGAAAAGGTGAAGGGTCTGGTTTGGCTTTGTGCTGATGGTTACAATAGCCAAGTATTGCCACACTTTGGAGAATAATGGGAGAAAGTATTTAAAATTGTGACTTTGTCCCCCAGATCTAAGGTGTGCTGTTATGATATGGTGTAAAGGAAGAGTAAAGCTTGAAATGATAAATTGGTTTAGATCATGGTGGGAGAGGTATGAATACCAGGTTAGGAGACCATCTCTGATTCTTTTCTTTCTGGAAGCTCTACATCCCATTTCCCTATAGCTCATGTAGACATACATAAAAAGACTGCCAGGCTTGGGGTAGTCTGTGGAAAGTAGCACCTTATATAGAGTCTTATATCTGAGTACAATGTATTCTTCCTGGTTTCTTGGTACTGTGGTATCGTCAGGATGTTCCTCCTCTGCGTCAGAGTGGAAGTCAAATGTATGTCAAGCTTCAAGCCCTATAGCATGAGTTAGAGAAGTGATATAAACAGATCACAATTATTTCACTCTTTTATGTTCCATTTCATAGTTATTTTTTTTATTGAGGATACTATGTAAAAAACAAATCTATGCTAGATGTTGTAGGATCTTAAAAAAAGACGTTGCTCAACAGTTCATGTTAATGGATGTAGTTTCAAGTTTATTTTGAAACTTCATATGTGTTTTCTTCACTCAGCCACTAAAAGTGATTGGAGGGACAGAGAGGCTCTGGAGATCCAAAGCGAGGAACTAACTGCTTCGTATATGGTCAGGTGGGGTGAGGGATCCAGGGCGAAGCTGCTTCTGGCACCCATCCCCAGCAGTCCTCTTGTTCCTGTTCCTCTTGTTCCGGAGCAGCCTAATTCAGACCCAGACCCAGTAATCCATGTGCTGTGGGGGAAAGGCACCCTAATAAAAAGCTGGGCACCATAGAACTTGAGCTTACAGGTTAATGGAGATACAAATCATACTTATCCCTAAGAGGATAGACACTAAATTTCCTTTCCTTTCCTTCCTGTACCTTCACTCTCTGCACCACACTATATGTGTGTAAGTTCTGTCTGTCCATTTCCTTTTTTTTTCCATTTATAACATATTTATCATAATGTAAATCTAAAAGGTCACTATAGAAAATTCAGAAATATATAATAAAAACAACTAAAATCACACATAATCTCCCCATCCAGAATGACCACTGTTAACATTTTGGTATATTTCCTTCCAAGGTTGAAATCATACATATGTGTAAACATATATTGTTTTGTATTTTTATTTTTCACTAAAAATTACATAGCATTTTCTGTGTCATTTAATTCTTTTTCAAAAATGATTTTTTTTTTCTTAAAATGGGCCCAGAATGATTCTCCAGTATTGGACGTTATGGTGTTCTTTTGTTTTCACTCTTTCACCATAATGCCTTTGCAAACACTTCCTTTTTAGCCAACAGATGCAGCTATTAGAAATATTAAGTCTCATGGAGCTCTTTACTGACCTTTTGCTGCAACATCTTGGTAGTAACAGTATCACCGAGCCTTCTCCCTGGGGACTACCACACAACTGTCCTTTCAAAGACATGCTGACTCGTCCTCACTTTCTTCTCACCTGTAAGATAAGAGGGACCAGCTGCGATACAGGTAAGCTCTTTCAATAAACAGACTGTTTAGAGAGATTGTTGGCTATGATTGTGAACTGGAGAGCCAAATGAAGGGTAATGTGACTGAAGCATTTAGGTGTCCACTCCAACTGTATCTGGTTCCTTTACATGTTATGTTTCTGCATAGAGCTCGTTCATAGACTTCTCATAGTTTCTCTGTAAATGAGAGGTGCAAAGGGTACCAGCCCTAGAGGCAATACCTGGGTGCACTATTGGAGTTCTCTGTTTCAGTGTAGTTAATATTCTTCTTTAGTAGGGTATGAATTGCTTTTTTTCTGGTTTTTTTTTTTTTTTCTTTCTCTTTCCTGTATATAGTAAACTTTGTAACACTGGATCCAATTTAATTTTGATTATGTGTTAAAATTACTTATGGGCACCTCAAACATATGGAACACCATGATGGACATATGAAAGACAAAGAGAACCCACCCTAGCCCTTAAGGAACTTACAGTCCAGTAGGGGTGATATGATATGCATACAAAAAACTATGAAATAAAGTAGACCAGGTTGTAAGAATATTTTTAGTGATGTAGAAATGCTCACAAAACAGTGTCATGAGGAAAATTAAGCTGGACACTACAATGTATATACAAACTGAGTTCTCTTAAAAAGTACACATATAAAAGACTGAAAGAGAATATTCCAAAATGCTAACAGTGATTGTCTGGGTGATGGACTTAAAAGAGATTGTAAAATTCTTTTTTATTCTTTCAAACATGTTTTTACAATGAATCTGTATTACTATTAGAATCACTGAAAATATGCTTTATTAAATGAGGGAGTACTATATAAAGGGATGAAATATAATGGAAGTAGGGAGGAACAAAGATTGTAGCTACTGGGGGTGGGGCAATTGGGAAGACTTTAAGATTTATGTCTTTCCTAATGATGAAAAACTTTCCTTGGAAATAAATATCTTGGAAATATATAATGAGATTTTATTGAGTTGAAAAGACATACTGTGTTCCTATAACCTTTTCTCCATGACATTTGTCTACAATCTCTTTCTCTTCCCCTCTCTCTGTTGGACTATAGCTCTAGTAGCTGTTAGCTGCATATTGCCTTTTAAGTTTTATATTATTTTAGATATGTCTTTCAAATTTTTTACTACATATACCACAGAGAGATATTTTATGAATCAATGGTTGTTGTCATTCACTAGTCATATTCCTAGTTAGAATATATAAGCTTGGTAAAGAATCTTTCCATTTGTCCCACTGACCCCAGAAGTGTTTTATTTGGTCATTGGCTGGCGAGGGCTGCTCCTTTATTCTCTTGTTCTTCTGTATCTGTTAATAGTCAATCCGCAGAGTGCATATTCTCCAGAGTCTAATAGGCCTCTAGGAAAGACACTTATTGTAATATTCCACAGTCCACCTGCTTCATCAGTCAACAAGCTTCCTGTTCTCTTGCTGGATGCTCTGGGTGGTGGAACTTCCCATAGTGTGTGGTGAAGTGCAGAGGTTTGTCAGGACAGAATTTAGGTGACATGCACAGACTTCAGCTAACCGGAAAGGTGAGAGTCTTGATTCTGTATGACCTTGGATGAATTATTTACCCTCTCTATGCTTCCGTTTCTTTACTTGTCCAATGGAAACAATAATAACATCTACTTCATAGGCTTATTTTTAAGATCAAATATGTCATTCATAGGCATTCGATGTGTAGTTGCTATTAGTATGGTGTATCATAGACCTGGAGGACTGTGGTAGATTATAGGAAGAAGAGGAGGCAGGAGAGTATGCTGAAAGGTTATGATCATATTACCTTTCTTTCTTTCTTTCTCCAACATAGTAAGGGACAAAAGAACATGTACAGAAATAATTGCTATACAATGTGATCTATGCAATGACAAAAGTATGTTCAAAACATAGAAGGGGGAATGATGAACCGGACTGGGATCAGGGAGGACTTCGGGAAGAAGTGCTACTTGGGCAGAGTTTTGAATGATAAATGGGTTTGGGGAGGGGCAGGTGAGGGTGGTGATGATGGGGGATGTGCCAAGTGAGGAGGGTTGGGTTAGCACCAAGACTTAGGGATGGTACTGGTGGAACTTGGACTGTGGGGGAATCTTGAGAGATGAGACCAAAGAGGGAGACTAGATCCAGCCAGTGAATAAGATTGAGTTCACCCGTATGGAGATGTGTATTTGTGTCAGGGCTTCTCAAAGGGACTGAGTGCTCCCTGAGCCCTTTCTCCTTCCTCTTCCAGAGCTGCCCTAGGCCTGTTAATTCCATCCCTGTTAAAGTACAACCCTGGCTTGGCAGACTGGTTTAGTACTGTCTCTTGGTTACTTTTCTCTGTTTGGGAAGCATCACTCCATAACTTCCCAGACACACCTGCATATTTACTGTTGTACTTCCTCCACTGCTGACTTTCCCCTGGCAACATCCAGAAGGTCAGCAACAGTTGGGAAGCTGCCCCTGACCCCTCAAACATCATTTCAGGGCTGACTCTGATCCAGACGAATTCAAATGTGACTCACCTAAAGAGACAGATTTGCACATTATAGAAATAGATTTCCAGGTTCCTATAGCAAATCTGACAAATATGCATAGTATCAGCCTGAGTGACCAGGATTCAGTGGGCATCCCACATAGAATGCTGAGGTGCGGCAGCCTGCTGACAGTACGTGTGGTGGGTGTGCAGCCTGGAGGGGGTGCCTGTGAGGCCTTCCTCAGGCCCAGCAGGGCGTGGCTGGGTTATGCTGGCCCATACTCTTTCTAGGCTGAGACAAATTTTCTACCTTTCTTTTTCTCAGAATGTCTTTCTTTTCGGTGATTGTCAACCTACTGCTGCTAGTTCATGATGCAGGTGAGTCACTTTTCAAAAAAACTTTGTGGGTATTTCTGAAACAGCGTTGAGAATAGTGAGGAAAATAGTGATTTGGAGATTTTAAAAAACCAAGCAAATGATTTAATCTCTCTGAACCTCAGTCTTTTCATTTGTCAAATGGGAATAACAATGCTATATTTGTTTCACAGGTAATGTTGAAGGACAGATGGGAAAATCTAACAGGCACAAATTGTAAAACATTTTTTTTTAAGATTTTATTTATTTCAGAGAGAGTGAGACAGAGAGATAGAAAGGACGAGCAGTGGGGAGAGGGAAAAGCAGGCTCCCCACTGAGCAGGGAGCCCTGACGTGGGGCTCAATCTCAGGACCCTGGGATCATGACCTGAGCTGAAGGCAGACGCTTAACCGACTGACCCACCCAGGTGCCCCAAAAAGAGTTGTTTATTTTTTTTAAATGAGAACCCTCCCTCCCAATTTGGTTTGTCCATTTGAGTTCATGTTAGATAATTATAGTTATTCACACCTATGATTTGAACTTCTCTAACCAAAACAAAAATATCTAGATATTCTTCCCCAGTTCAAGTGACTCTGACAGGTGTCGATTTAGGGTATAGTATCACAGAATATTTGAAATCAGGCCTGTCCTGAAAAATCTGGATGGGCAGTCAACGCAGGGTTTTTGTAATTCTTCGTTCTCAATTCTTTAGAAATATTGGGATGGACAATGTACAGATGTTGAAACTGTTAATGTAATTCAACTAACCAAAAGTATCTATGCAAAAACGCTTTATAGGAGCACATGTATCCAAAACCTGCAATATAACTCCTTCACAAAGTGATAGAACATATTTACAGTTTTCAGGCATAGGCCATCTCTTAGGAACCTGCAGCAGTTCTGCCAAAGGTAGCAGGAGCTTGAAGACATCCTCAAGCTCCAGAGATCTGTTTAGAGTTAGTGCAAGGCCTGGTGCATCCAGATTACATTTACTGGCTCTTTTCTTTTGATGCTTGGTTACTGTGTGTTTGTGTGTAGGGAGGCAATCCACTCACAGCCAAGAAAAACCCAACCAGATAAAAGAATGAGTGTGTATGTAGGTGAGAAAGAGAAAGGTGTATTAGTTCTAATAATATCTTACTTTTATAACAATATTGTTAGCCTAATACTGTGTACTAGGTACTATAGTAAGTGCTTTAGACATACCTTTCTACAGTTTTGAAAGTGTTTTCTCACATTATTAGCTGTTTGCTGAGCTTTTGCCCAGGTTCTTAGGCATTGGGAAGCTAAAGATACAATGGTCTAGAGATCACAGATTGAAATAGACAAAAGAGTGATTCAGATTTAAGTAGCACCATCTGCAGACACATCAGTCAGAAGTTGGCTTTTATATTACCAATTACATCATTAGTAGATTGTGTTTCATGGTTCTTTGGCTAGAGTCTTGAGATTCCTGTCTGAGACCCTTTCCCTTGGGACCAGAAGGGGTTCAGCTGCAGCAAGAGCTCCTGGGTATAACCTGAGAAGCTAGAATTAAGGACCTCTCATGAGTAAGCTACATATTTTTATGAGAGATTGGGAAGAGGGGCAGTTTACTAAGGTATCCACCCATCTGGTCCACTCTTTCTGTCTCTCTGGAAAATTACTGAGCCATGTCATATAAAAACAGCCCCTGAGATTCCAAGATATTTTGTAATAGCCCCAGGGCAGGTATTTTTATCATAATTATACACTAGGAAACTAACTCAGAGAGAATAAGTGACTTGCCCATTGCCAAATGACTAGTAAGGGGGACTTAGAACTAGAACATAGGTGGTGCCTGGGTGGCTCAGTGGGTTAAGCATCTGACTCTTGATCTCAGCTCAGGTCTTGATCTCAGGGTCATGAGTTTGAGCCCCACGTTGGGCTCTGTGATGGGTGTGGAGCTTCCTAAAAAACAAACGACCAAACAAAAAAATAAAACAAAAAACCAAAAACAAAAACAAAATTAAAACTTAGATTTACAAATCTTCAGACAGGAATTTTTTAATAACTATAATCCACTGATTCTTGATTGTAACCACATCAGAGAAATAACAATTTGAGCAAGAAAACATTTCATGTTTTATATGCATATCCATCCTTCTGAAGGTTATGCAGGTTGTTTCTCCTTGCCTTCTTATTTCTATTCTCATCTGTCTTCCTTTATATTCATTCATTTATTTAATTAGTCGATTCATTCCTCAAGTTTAGGATGAGTGTCTATGGTTAGACGGAAGAGTACAGTTCAGATGGAGGGCTGTGGAGCCAGACTGCCTAGGTTTGAATCATAGCTCTACCACTTACTAGCTGTGTGTCCCTGAGCACCTTACTTCACCCCACTGGGCCTTGATTTTCTCAGTAGTAAACTGGGGATAATAATAGTAACTACCTCCGTGTTAGTGTGCAGATTAAATGAATTAAATTCAAGAAAATCTCTTAGAATATGTCTGACGCACTGTAAACACTTAAATGTCACCTAATGTATTAGTCAGAATTCTCAGAGCAACAGAACAAACAAAATCTATATGAAGAGATCATGTGATTATGGAGGTGAGAAGTCCCAGGATCTCTGCGGTAGGCAAGCTGGAGACCCAGGAAAGTGATGGTATAGTTCCAGTCCAAGTCTGAAGGCTTAAGACCCAAAAGGAGCCTATGTTTCAGTTTGAAGTCCAGCTCAAACAGCCAGACTGCAGTTCCCTATTACTCGAGGGAGGGTCAGCCTTTTTGTTCCATTCAGGCCTTTGACTGATTGGTTCAGGCCCACCCACATTAGAGAGGACCATCAACTTAGTTTACCTATTCAAATACTGACCTCATCCAAAAATACCTTCAAAGACATGCCCAGAATAATATTTGACCAAATACCTGGGCACCCCTGTGACCCAGTCACATTCGCACAAAAAATCACACTGGATTTTTTTTTAACTGCGTCAAGTCCTGTGCTAGGTACTGGTGAAACAGGATGGTTAAGATATGGTCTCTGCACTCTGGGGACAGTCTAGGCCCAGCCCCACGAAGAGCCACATGATTGCTACTGATGAATGAGCAGATTGCATCTATTTTTCAGCTGGAATATATCCTACTGCATATCTCTCTGGCTGCTTTTTGCTGGGTGGATGGCTTGGAAGCTTCCTTGCCTATGAACTTTCACCATTTGGATTTTCCCTTGGTGCTTCACCTATTTTTTTCTTCTATTTCATCTCACCTCATTATATCAAACACTATCCTCTATTCTCCTTTATAAAGTAAATTAGGGATTAGATGGTTCTGATTGAATTGGTGGAGTGGAAGTCTCACTGATTTGGTCCTCCCCTGGCTGTCAGTGACAACTTCTGAGGAGGGCTTTAGAAAAAAATGGTTTTGAAAAGATTGAATCAGATGATCTCTAAGCCTTCTTCCAGCTCTAACATATCAGGAGTGTATTCCATGTCATGATTCCATGAATAATACCAAGTGCGAGGCTGTATTCCTCAGAGCCCTCAGCTCCTACTCATGAATACTCTGCCCAAACCAGTATGTATTTGTGGCAGGTAGAATAGACCAACTTACCAAAAATCTGTTTCTCTCTTTCTGATTTGCCTTCCTGGCTTGCTGAGACTAGAGAGTAAAAAACTACATTTCCAAGATTGCTTTGCAGTTTGGGTTCTGGGGATAAATTAAACCCTGCCAGATACATTTGCTCGAGCATTAAACTGCATTTAAGTGGGGAGAATGGTGATAGTGCATGCAACATGCATGCACTTTCTTTTGCCAGTGTGAATCTAGCAGGTGCAGTTTGACTCTGGAGTCTCTATTTGCAGTGATGACTTCCTGATTTGCCAACTTCCTGATGTGGCAGAGACAGCATCTCCACTGGCAGACCAACTCTGAAGTGCTGTCCTGAGCCCAGCATAATGTGAGGAAGGACAGAACACGCACACTGCAAGTCTTACCTTCTATGCCCTACTTTGGGCTCGTTCCTCCAGCCTTCCAGTGATTTTGTAAGCGTCTAATTCTCTGTTCTAAATTCCTTACTGCTTGAAATAGCTAGGATGATTTGTTTTATCTGTTATTAAAGCCTACCTGATACAGCATCCACTGGCCTTTATAAATATTTTACTAACTTCATTTCTTCTTTGAGATTCTCAGTGTCTCCAGAAAAGTTACGGGTCCACCCTTCCCCTGATGTTACCCTCTCCTGCCATTTCTCCTTTGTGGAGGGCATAGAAAATCTTGAGTTTTCTTGGGAAAGAGAAGACATCAAAGAGGACTATGAGGTAGAAGATGATAAGGCATATTACCACTTTCTCAGGTACTATGATTTTTTTGAAGTTTTCCCCAAGTTGGTTTACCAGTGTCATAATAACACTGACCAACTAGAGGATCAGAACTCTTGTATGAGGGAAGAGTCTCTGTGGATTGCACTGAAATTTCTGAGGGGACTCTAGCACTTTTACTAAGAAATGTGGATTTCATGGATGAAGCCATCTACAAGGGCTCAGCCATCACACCAAATGAAAGAGGCAAAAGTACAATTAAGCTAATAGTAGAAGGTAATGGAATTTCTTGGATTAACTTGGTTTCAAGCTCTGTCTCTGTTTATAGGGATAAATTTTAAGTTTCCTCTTCTGGTGTTCTCAGTTTTTCTCTTCACAAGTTATTATAGGCTCTTCTCATATCCATCATGAGATCAGGTATTTGCACTGTCAGTTCATCTTAGCTGAAAATACTGCTCTGGACCAAAGTTGCTATATCTGCACCTGTCTATATTACCCATTCATTCAAACAAACAAACAGAATACATATACAAAAAAACCCCCCACAATGCAATGGCCTTAGCCCAGACTCACCAAACCAATTATAACACTGAAAACCCAAAATGTTACATAACATAATTCCCCTCTGTGAAAACCCTGAGATATGAAGTGTGGTTTCGTGAAAATAGCCCAACACTGGGAATTAGGAGGCCCAAGTTCTAATTCCGGATGACTCTGACAACTCATTTAGCTTTTCTAGGCTTCATTTTCTCACTGTTAAGATGTGGGATTGGACCAATGGATCTCCATAATGCCCCAGGAATTCTCACCCTTCTAGGGATTACATGGAGAGTGGTCTTCTCCCCACCAGAGATCTGCGGGTAGAGGGAGGCATGGCAGAATCCCTCTGGAGAAAGAGCTGGAAGAGATGGGAAGATGGTGGTGAGAACCATTTGTTATCTTCTGTAGTTCTCAGCAGGGTGTCTGGGGTCAGCTGAGAGTCTGCAGCGAAGCTGAGAAGAGGGCAGGATTCCACAAGTAAATACAGCAGTGGTAGGTGAGACCTCAGGACAGGAGCAAATGTGTATTGTGATTTTCTCTCAGTCTCTAAATCAAAAATTTAACTATGGTGAACCTCAAGATCTGTTGCCTCCAGAAGGAGTAATGTAAAATCTCAGGGCAAGATTTCTGTCAGCTTGATCCTCCCGAGGCTGAAATAAAAAAGGAATTATTTTGTTATTTTTTCCAACCAGACTTTGAAATGCCCCAGGTGCAGTTTGATAGGATTGATGATGAGGACGTGGCAATGTGCATCTCTAAGGGCTGGTACCTCATGCCTAATGTGATCTGGCTTGACCCAGCAGAGAGGGACCTGAGCAACCACAGTACCGTGGAGGTCCTGGAGGAGCAGATGAATGGCTTCCACAGGGTGCTGTCTGTCCTGAAATACCCTGTCAAGTTAAATGAGAAATGTGTCTGCTGCATAACAGAGACAGATGTGAACAACCAGCCCTTCAGAATCATCCACAAATACCCAAGTGAGTGAAAGCAGGGTGTATTTCACCACAAAGAAAGGAAGTAAAATAATAATAATAATAATAATTAGAAGTAGTAGTAACAGTTACTTGTTATATCTACATGACAGGATTATAGACAATTTTTATTTTCTTCTCTGTACTTGTCTGTCTTATGCAACATTCTATAATGAACACATATTATCTTTATAGTCCAAAAAAAGCTATACTTTAAAAAGTCTTTTTAAACACTTTTATAAAATATAACTCACATGCTATAAAATTTACCCATTTAAAATGTACAATTCATTGTTTTAGTATATTCACAGTTGTTCGTCCATCACCACTATCTAATTTTAGAACATTTTCATTACCCTAAAAAGAAACCCCATCTCTATCATCAGTCCCTCTCCATTCCTATCATCACATCCCCTAGTCATAGGCAAACACTAACCATCTTTCTGATGATATAGATTTGCCTATTTGGACCTTTCATGTAAATGGAATCATACAATTTGTGGTAACTGACGTCTTTCATTCAGCATGATGTTTTCAAGGTTCATCATGTTGTAGCATGTACTGGTACTTCATTTATTTTTATTGCTGAATAATATTCCATTGTATGGCTATACCATATTCTACTTATCCATTAATCAGTTGATGGAAATTTGGATTGTTTCTATCTATTGGCTACAATGAATGATGCTGCTATGAACATTGGTGTACAAATTTTTGTGTGAATATATGTTTTCATTTATCTTGGTTATACCTAGGAGTGGAATTGCTGGATCATATGGTAACTATTTTTAACCTTTTGAGGAATTGCCAGGCTGTTTTCCAAAGTAGCTGCTCCATTTACACTCCCACCAATGAAGGTTCTAATTTCTCAGCATCCTTGTCAGCATTCATTATTGTTTTTTGTTTTTTTTTTAATTTTAGTCATTCTAATGGATATGAGTAATATCTCATTGTGGTTTTGATTTGTATTTGTCTGATGGCTAATGATGTTGAGCATCTTTCCATGTGTTTATTGGTGATTTGTATATCTTCTTTGAAGAAATATTCATTCAAATTCTTTGCCCATGAAAAAAATGAATTATCTTATTATTGTTAAGTTGTAAGACTTCTTTATATATTTTGGATACCAGTCCCTTATCCAATGTATGGTTTGCAAATACTTCCTCCCCTTCTGTGGGTTATCTTTTCACTTCTTGATGATGTCTTTTTAAGCAGTGAAGTTTCTGATTTTTATAAAGTCCAATTTATCTATTTTTATTGTCATTTGTGCTTTTGGTGTCATATCTAGGAAATAATTGCCTAATCCAAGAACACAAAGATTTACTGCTGTGTTTTCTTCTAAGAGTCTTATGACTTTGACTACTATATTCAGGTCTATGATCCATTTTAAGTTAATTTTTGTGTATGATATGAGATAGGGGTCCAACATAATTTTTTATGTGGAGATATTCAGTCTTCCCAGGACCACTTATTGAAAATACTATTCTTTCTCCATTGAATTGTCTTGACTTCCTTATCAAAAATCACCAGACCGGGGCACCTGGGTGGCTCAGTTGTTAAGCGTCTGCCTTCGGCTCAGGTCATGGTCCCAGGGTCCTGGGATTGAGCCCCACATCAGGCTCCCTTCTTGGCGGGAAGCCTGCTTCTCCCTCTCCCACTCCCCCTGCTTGTGTTCCTTCTCTCGCTGTGTCTCTCTCTGTCAAATAAATAAATAAAATCTTTAAAAAAAAATCATCTGACCATAAATATAGGGATTATTTCTGGACTCTCAATTCTATTCCACTGAACTATGTATCTGTTCTTATGCCATGCCAAACTGTCTGGATTGGTATAGTTTTTTAGTAAATTTTGACACATGGAAGTGTCAGTACTCCAAATTTGTTCTTCTTTTTCAAGATTGTTTGGCTCTTTTTTTTTTTCAAGATTTTTTTTTTTTAATTTTATTTTAAGTAGGCCCCACACCCAATGTAGGGCTTCAACTCATGACCCTGAGATCAAGCGTTCCATGCTCCACCAATTGAGCCAGCCAGGTGCCCCTGTTTGGGCTATTCTTGTTTTGACATTTCCATATGAAGTTTAGGATTGACTTCTCAATTTCTGCAAAAAAGGCATCTGGGATTTTGATAGGGATTGTGTTGAATCTATACATAATTTTTGGAGTACTGCCATCTTAACAATATTGTCTTCTAATCTATGAACATAGTTGTCTTTCCATTTATTTAGGTCTTAATTTCTTTCAATGATGTTTTGTAGTTTTCAATGTATAAGTTTTGTACTTATTTTGTTAAATTTATTCCTAGGTATTTTATTCTTTTTGATGCTCTCCAAATGCAATTGTTCTCTCAATTTTATTTTTGGAATGTTCTTTGCTAGCGTAAAGAAATACAACTGATTTTTGTTTGTTGATTTTGATTCTTGCAACCTTGTTGAATTTATTTATTAGTTGTAATAGTAATTTTTATGGATTCCGTACTATTTTCTGTATACAAATCAGGTTATCTATGGATACAGTTTTTTTTTTTTTTTCCTTTCTAATCTGGATTACTTATTTTCATTCTCTTGTCTAAGTGGCCTGACTGGAACCTCCAGTACAATGCTGAACAGAAGTGAGAGTAAACATTCTTGTTTTGTTCCTGATCTCAATGACAAAGCATTCATTCTTTAATTATTAAGTGTGGTGGTAGCTGTGGATTTTTTGTAGATGGACTGTTATCAGGTTGAAAATGTTGTCTTATATTACCAGTTTACTGAGTGTTTTTATCATGAATGAATTTAGGATTTTGCCAAATGCTTTTCCTGTATCTATTCAGATGATTGTGTTATCTTTGTCCTTGATTCCGTTGATATGGTATATTACACTGATTTTTGCATATTGAATTAACCTTGTATTCCTGGAATATATCACATTTAACCATGGTATATAATCCTTTTTATATGTTATTGGATTCTGTTTGCAGGTATTTTATTAAAGATTTTTGCATCTATACTTATTAAAGATACTGGTCTGTAGTTTTCTTATGATGTCTTTGTCTGGTTTTGGTATCAGGATAATACTGGCCTCATGGAATAAGTTGAAATGTGTTCCCTTATTGTCTGTGTTCAGTGGAGGAGACTTTGTGAAGGATTGGTGTTAATTCTTTAATTCTTCAAATTTTGGGTTTGTTTATTTTCTCTATTGCTTTCCTATGCTTTATTTCATTTATTTCACTCTAGTCTTTACTATTTCCTTCCTTGTGCTTGCTTTGGGTTTAGATTGGTTTTCTTTTCCTAGTAACTTAAGGTTGAAGGTTAGGTTATTGATTTAAGATCTTTCCTCTTTTTTATTTTTATATTTTTTTAAAGATTTATTTATTTGAGAGAGAGAGAGAACTCGAGCAGGGAGAGAGACAGAAGGGAGAAGGAGAGAGAGAGAGAACTCGAGCAGGGAGAGGGACAGAAGGGAGAAGGAGAGAGAGAGAGAGAATCTCAAGCAGACTCCCCCCCCTTTTTTTTTTTTTAAGATTTTATTTATTTGACACAGAGAGACACAGTGAGAGAGGGAACACAGGCAGGGAGAGTGGGAGGGGGAGAAGCAGGCCTCCCGCAGAGCAGGGAGCCCAATGTGGGGCTTGATCCCAGGACCCTGGGATCACGACCCAAGCCGAAAGCAGACACTTAACGACTGAGCCACCCAGGCGCCCCTCAAGCAGACTCCCTGATGAGTGTAGAGCTAGATGCTGGGCTCGATCCTACAGCCATGAGATCACAACCTGGGCTGAAATCAAGAGTCAGATGCTTAACCGACTGAACCACCCGGGTACCTCTCTTTCTTCTTTTTTAATGTGGGCATTTACAGTAGTAAATCCCTCTGAGCACTGACTTAGCTGCATCCCATACATTCTGGTATGTTATGCTTTCATTTTCATTCTTCTCAAAATACTTTCTAATTTCCTTGAGATTTCTTCTTTGATCTATTGGTTATTTAGGATTATGTTGTTTAATTTCCTCATACACTTTATTTCCTAAATTTCATTCTGTTATTGAGTTCTCATTTCATCACATTTTAATAAGCTTTGAAAATGTGAAGTGCCAATTCTCCAATTTTGTTCTTTTATTATTTTTTTACCCATCCCCTCACCCACCTCCCCTCTGGCAGCCACCAGTTTGTTCTCTGTATTTGAGTTTGTTTTTTGTCTCTCTCTCTTTTTTTTCTTTGTTTGTTCGTAACTTTGTTCTTTGTTTTCAAAGTTGTTTTGGCTATTCTGTAGAACCTTGCCTTTCCATATGAATTTCATGACCAGCATATCAACTTCTGATCAAAAGCAAGGTGAGATTTTGATAGGGATAGCAATGAATATGTAGATTAATTTGGATAGCATTGCCATCTTTACAATATTAAGATTTTGACCCATGAACATACGATACCTTTCCATTTATTTAAAGGTTTACTTTTTTAAAAGTGTGAAGTAAAATGTGGAGGCCCTGAGGTTAAGTGAACTTGGAGAGAAAAAAGACTGCTATGTGACACACTAGAGAAGTGGAGTCAACTTTAGTATAATTTTGTTACTGTTGTATTGTTGAAGGGTGTAATGGCTCAAGCCCATCCTACTGCAAGGAAGAAAGAAAAGAGAAAAAAATGAGGAAGAGAAAGAGAGGAAAGAAGGGAAGACAAGAGAGAGGGACAGAGGCATGGAGGGAGAGAAGGCAACATGTATTGACAGGTTAGATAAAGACAGAAAATGTTTATCTCACTTAGTGGCTTGCAGATCTTTCATGATCTTAGCAAGAAATGTTCAGTGGAGCAATCATCCAGCAACCAGAGTAGAAAAGATTGAGGATTGATAATAATTGTATCTTTTTCATGGTATTTCTTGTGAGGATTAAAAAATTTAATAAAGTTAAATTTCCTAGCATAGTTCCTGGACATAGTACATTAACAATAAATGTTAGGTGTTATTGTCATTAAAAATGTTCTTGTTTTTATTTTTATTACTTCTAACATATTAAGAATGTTTGTTTTTAAGAGGGTAGGATTATAGATTGTGTCCTTTATGCTTTGCTCCAGAGTCATAAAATCACTGACTAATAATGGGCAAAATTTAACATAAAAATCATGAAAATCTGTTTAAATAAGCTTATCAGGCATAATTGAGTATAAAAAGACAAAAACAAGAAAAGGAAACTCCAAAAAAAAAAGCGTGTTTATTTTATTTTACATATGTACTGATTATGGAAAATTCAGACAATAATGCAAGAAGAAAGAATAATTTTTTCCTTCCTATGAGTTTATAATAATAAATATATATTTTCCTAACTAAAGAAAAAATACAAAATGGAGGAATTAAACAGGCTTCACAGAAGAGAAACAGATTCATATAGTAAAAGATCAAATAATTAGAACCTTACCCTAAGAGGAAAAGATTAAGAGATTTTATTTTGGCCTTAATTATTTAAATGACATTTATAAAATAGATACTGACTTGTTTTTCATGGTATTTATGGAGGAGATAATAAAATGTCATAGTCATAAATTAAAACATCAAGATTTTAAAATATCATTTAAAAGTTTTTCAAAACTAGAGTAGTTTAATGAAAAAAAGGCGTTGAATCTCTAGCCAGGTGTGTGTGTGCGTGCGGGTGTGTGTTCTATGGGTACAATAAACATAATAGCGAATATTTAAATAGAACTCTTACTTGGTTTCAGTTGCTGTCCTAGGGTTTTACATATATTTGCTTATTTAATCATTGTGGGAACCAAATGAGGTAAGTCATATTATTATCCACATGTAAGTAGGTTTACCAGATTTAGTAAATAAAAATAGAGGATGCCCAGTTAAATTTGAATTTTAGATAAACAACAAACATCGCTACATATGGCCAAAATATTATTTGTTATTTATCTAAAATTCAAATTTAACAGAGTGTCCTGTATTTTATCTGGCAAACCTATATCTAATTGATGGGGAAGCTGAAGCTCAGAGATGGTGGGGATGGAGCATCCAAACCTCACTGGAAGAACAGAAAGAAGAAACTAAAGAACTATCACTCTTTCATGCTTTCTGTGCTTATCTGTAGAAGAGAGGGGAGCTGGAACCATGTTTTTTGGAGGCCCCTTCCTCTCCTATTGTTCTGTGTCTTTGGGAAGTCAATTGGAGTCATTCATCTATTAATTCAACAAGTATCAGTAGAATGCTTTGTTGGTCCCAGACATTGGCACTGCACCATGAAGATAAACAAGACTGGTTCCTGCCCTTTGTGCTGTGGACAGGTTAGTGGGGAAGACACAGATTAAATGAGTGCACACTGCAGGATGAGGGAATTATGATGGAGAGAAATTGGGTGCAGCAGGAGCATGCGGAGGGCCTCCTCACCTGGTTTAGGAGGATAGCATTGAGTAGGGTGATGGTTCTCAAGCAGCACCCCAGACCAGCAACATTGGCACCACCTGGGAGCTTCTTGGAAATGCAGATTTCCAGGCCCCACCCAAGACCTACTGAATCAAAGACTCTGGGGGTAGGCCTAACAATTTGTGTTTTAACGGGCCTCCGGGTAGTTCTGACCCACTCTTGAGTTCAAGAATCCCTGATAGAGGGCATGAGCTCCAAGGAAGGTAAAGACACTCAAAGCATCTCTGGCCTATCCCTCCCCATGAGATGGAGTGCCATCTCCTCAAAGTCATGGGCAGCAGGTTAGGAAAGCAGAGCTGCTGTCTCCTTGCTCCATTCCAGTAAAACAAGGATAATTAGACAGACTCAGAGATTTAGATGTCTTATTTTGAGTTGTCCTTTCCCTTAAAGGGGGAAAAAAAGTGGGAGTTACTTATTCCTCAGACTATTTTTTTTTTTTTAAAGATTTTATTTATTTGACAGAGAGAGATAGTGAGAGCAGGAACACAAGCAGGGGGAGTGGGAGAGGGAGAGGGAGAAGCAGGCCTCCTGCCGAGGAGGGAGCCCGATGCGGGGCTCGATCCCAGGACCCAGGATCATGACCTGAGCCGAAGGCAGACATTTAACAACTGAGCCACCCAGGCGCCCCTATTCCTCAGACTATTAAGCCTTTCCCACATATTCAGAAATTGTTAGAGGTCTTTGACCATTACAGTGGGGGCCACAGACTCTTTTCTGAGACACTACAAAAAGTTATTAATAAGCTGACTTCAAAGAAATCCCTGTTTTGTGTCCCCCTAAATGTCAGCACCTAAAAATGCCTGGTGTCCTGGAAATGCCTAGAAGGCTCCTACATTTTACCTTTCTTCCTTTCTAACTCCCTTCATGGACTTATTTGTATAAAGCCCTTTGAGATCTTGCTCTGCCTATTTTTCCACCCTCATAGCTTGCTAGTTTTCAACAAATGGCTATTGCAGTCACTTTCAGCTGACTGACTTCTCATGGTTTTTAGACTGTGTTTAGTTTTTCATTCAGCCAAGTCATTGCAGGGAGCTTACATGCTAGTAGTGGGGTGAAATAGGCAGTAAATAAATATATCATTAAAATATGTAGTATGTCACTGTATGAGTCCACTTATATGAAGTACAAAAATAGGCAAAATTAGTCTATGATGTTAGAAATTAGAATAATGCTTACCCTTGGAGTGTGAAAGGGTAATGGTGGCTAAGAGAGAGCATGAGGAGTATCTGGAGGTGTTGGTAATATTCTGTTCATTGGTCTGGGTGCTGGTTACATGGTTGTATTCAGTTTGTGAAAATTAATTGAGCTGGATACTTGCATGCACTTTTCTGTGTGTACATTTCAATATAAAGTAAATATGTAGTATATCAGATGGTGAAGAGTCATATAGAGAAAAATAAAGCAGGGAAAGCAGATTGGAAAAAGGAGAGTGGAGGGGGGGAAGGAAGGAGGGTTGTGATTCTACGTAGGCTGTCCAGAGAAAATCTTACTGAGAGGCTAAATTTTAGGAGGTGAGGGAGCCAGGCCTTGGGATGGTCAAGGGCTGGTGGATTTGAGGAACAGCAAGGAGGCTACTTGTTGGAATGGAGAGAATATGAGAAGAGTATAAGAGATCATATCAGAAAGATAACAGGAGGCTGGAATGCACGGTGCTTTGTAGGCCATTGTAAGCGTTTTGACTTTTGTTCATACTATGAAAAGAGATGGAAAGCTATTGGAAAATTTTCAACAGAGGAGTAAAATGACTTGACATATATTTTAAATGTATCTTTCTGGCCAGTTTTGAGAGAAAACCCAAGAGAGACAAGGAGGAGAGCAGGGTGACCAGTTGGGAGATTGTTATAATAATCCAGGTAAGAAAAGATGATGATTTGTCCAAGATGGTAGTAGTGGAAGTGGTGAGAAGAGAATGGGTTATGTACATATTTTTGAAGGCAGAGCAGGTAGGATTTGCTGACAGATTAGATGATGGGTGTGTGGGGAAAGAGAGAAGTAAGTGATGACTAGTTTTTTGCACTGAGCAACTGGGAGAGTGGAGTCACCATTTACTGTGATCAGGAAGTCTGGAGTTTGGTTTGGGATGTATTAAGTTAGAGATGCCCATTTCAGACAATTGAGGGGCCATGTTGAGTTGAAGGTTGGATATGAAATTGGAGTTTTGGAGGGAAGTCCAGGCTGAAACATACAATTGAGAGTTGTTAACATAAGATGGTATTTCAAATAATAAGATTAGATGGGCTTACAAGGGAGCAATCAAAGACAGAAAAGAGTAGAGGTCCAGGGACTGAACCCTGGGACCCCCCCAACATGTATAGTTCAGGGAGATGAAGAGAAGCCAGCAAAGGAAAATGAGAAGGAGAGGACAGTAAAATAGAAGGGAAACTAGGAATGTGTTGTGACCTGGAAGCCAAATGAAGAAAATGTTTCAGGGAGGAAGAAGTGATCACTTGTGTCAAAAGCTGCACACAAATCAATAAGAGGAGGATTAAGAATAGGTCATTTGAGAGAAGGAACATGGGTAGCTTTGGAGGACTAAGAATAGATCACTGGAGAGCTAACACAGAGGATAGTTTGCTTCGGAGGGGAGCAGCAGAGAAATGTGTGTTAACCGAGAAAGTTATAGGGTTTCACTTTTTCTTTTATTAGATGAGAGGAATAACAGCATGTTTGTATGTTGATATGTTGAAATGGATAGGGTAAAGTTGATGTAGGAGAGGGGGAAGAATTACTGAGGAATGTCTCTTGGTAGGCAGAGGGATGGGGTCTGCACATGTAGAAGGGTTTGTCAAGGTAAGATTATGTAAAAGGAGTAAGGCAGAGTACATGGGCACGGATGAGAAAAGTGAATACTATGGTGGTGGGAGCTTGTAGAAATTCTCTTCTGCTTGCTTCTAATTTTCTTAGTGAAATAGGAGGCAAATTATCAGCTGAATATGAGGCTAAGAATGATGGTATTGGAGGTGTGAGGAGAAAGAATGAAATAGTCATCTAGGAGAGGAGATGAGAATAACTATAAAGAAACATAACGGGCTTCCTGGGCAGCACTGAAGTTACGTTTGAGGTTTATGGTAGTAAATTTAAAGTGAGAATACTTAGTGTGGTTGTGTGTTTTTCTCTAGCCACATTCAGTTCTTGTGTGTGGGCACAGAAAGGGAGGAGAGTAGGGTTAGCCAGATGTTGGGATTTTGCCGTGCAGTATGACAAAGGAAGACAGATATGTGCTAGCAAGTGATGATATACTCTGTCAGAGAATCTAAGCTGGGTTAGAAAGGGCAAGGGATGTGAGGCAAGGGAAAAGACAGTGAGAATGTGGTAGAATCATTGGGTTCTAGGTCCTAATGGCAGCCAAAGAATTTTTCGAGTCTGGTACTAGAGATAGTGAGCAGGGTAGAAGGTAATGGTTGGAGAGTTTCAGTGCTTGAAATTGAGATAATAGAGTCATTGTGGTTATTGCTAATGATAAAATCTAAGCTCTAACCATGGAGAGGGTGGCTAAGGTAAAATGGAATACAAGGGCCTTGGAGGAAAGAAGGTCCAGGTCCAAAGAAGGTCAATGGGTTGATCATACATGAGATAGTGATACTAAGAATTATGACAGAAGTAATGTTGGACAGCTTGGCAACATTAGTTGACCAGCAGCTAAAATCAAGGAATGGTGGTGGGGAACAATAAAAGACTGTAACATGGAAGGGTAGTGAACAGAAAAGTCTAATGGGATGAGATTTTAAGCTAGAAGTACGCAGAAAGGAGGAAGAGAGAATGAGCTGGAAGCCATAATGAGAAGGAATTAATACATCATGTGTATGAAGGATGTTAGAAAGAAAACCAGCACCACTTGAAAGGGCTATAAGGGAAGAAGTGTCCTCAGAGGAAAGCCAGATTTCAGTTAGAGCAGGAAGGTGAGGGAAATGTTAACAGAAGTTGAGAATTGAAAGGCTTTGCTGATGAGTGATAGCAAGTTCCAGAGGGCACAGTAGAAGGGATTCAGAATTTGGGAATAGGTTGGAAATAGGGTCAGAAGGGGCGCCTGGGTGGCTCAGATGGTTAAGCGTCTGCCTTTGGCTCAGGTCATGATCCCAGGGTCTTGGGATCGAGCCCCACATCGGGCTCCTGGCTCAGCGAGGAGCCTGCTTCTCCCTCTCCCTCTGCCTCTCTCACTGCTCATGCTTTCTCTCTCTCTCTCTCTCTGTATCTCTGTGTCTCAAATGAATAAATAAAATCTTTAAAAAAAAAAGGAAATAGGGTCAGAAAAGGGAGGGTAAGAGCCATATGGGGCTCAGAGTGAGAATATGCTGGGGGTCTTGGGCTTCTTGTTGTGTTAAATATGAATGGGGAAAAAGATAGGATGAGCTTAGATATGCTTGTCTCAAGACAGACCCTGATGGCAAAGCAGTGAATGTTGTGGAAGGAAAGAGGGTGAGGGTGTTGTCAGGAACACACAGAGTTCTGAGGTCCCCTCTTCACTCTTTGAGATGAAGGAATGGAGGCCAGGGTGGAACAGACTTATCTGCAGCATGTGGAATGCTGGGAGTCCCTTTTGATTCTTGTGGGTGATGGCATGGAAGCTGGAGAAAGAGAAGCAAGACAACCATATGCAGTAGCTCAGGTTGTGCATATTACAAGTCAAGGGTACTTCATTTACATAGACTTTACTGTGACTGACACTCCTGGAGGAGTGCAATGTGAGTGCCCTGGAAAAATACACTCTCCACAGCACCTGAAATACATTATATTTGTAAACTTTTAACACTGCTGGGATTTGGTATTATTTATCTTCTCTCAAGGTATGATCCTTCACAAGCAGGAACCATCTCTCTCTTTTCTGGCCCCTGAAACATAGTAGGCTTTTGGAATCGGTGTTGTTAGCTCTCAGTTCCCAAGTCTTATCATCATGGCTCCAGAGATGCAAGATAACTTGGAACCTTAATATGGAAATGTGCGACCTCTTTATTCCTTTCCCCGGGTCACATCAGGAGCATCCTTCTCCTTTCTCCCTCTGTGGACTCACCAGCAGATAAACAGACCCTACCTGGGATTTGCTGGCTGATGACATCAGCTCTTCTTACATGTGTCTCAGTCCCACAAACTTAACAGACGCAGTCGTGCGGTTCCAAGGCCCTAGGCCTATTTTGCTCTGTTCCCCCACTCCGAAAGTTGGTAGGAAATATCCTAGTTACTTCCCTTTTCTCTTTTTGCTTCTCTGAGTGTTCCCTAAACAATATTGTTGAATTGATGAGTGAGTAAATCGGAATTTTGCCTTACAAATGAAGGAGAACTGCTATGGTGAGTGGGGATTGAATGCTACCGCTCTCAGGGGGAACAGAGAACAGAGAGAATTCATTTTTCTCAACTGTTTTTTCCTGTGAGACTTTCAGAGATGCACTGTAGTGAATGCAGGGTTTGCCTCTAGTACAAAACCCCAGCCTACCACATTTTCTTTCTTTTTTATAGGGAGAAAATATCTCCATATATATGACTACTATAAGGAGATTTGAGTAGCATCTGCCTAAAGACCAAACTGTCTTGCCTTTAGCCCATAGAGCTCCTGTTTTTCTCTTTTGGATGATACTCTTTTTTGTTCCAGGCATCTGTCATAAACAGAAAAATTAAGGAGGTAACAGGTCCAGTGTGTTGGATGTTGACTGAAACTATAGAGCTCCCCTATTTTGTCTCTCTTAGGCCTAAATGTCAAAGTCTTGTTTCTTTATCTCTAATTCTGTTTTATTTATAATATTTTCTTTCTTTTTTAAGATTTTACTCAATTATTTGAGAGAGAGAGAGAGAGAGAGAGAGCATGAGCAGGGTCAGGGTCAGGGGGAGAGGCAGAGGGGAGAGGGAAAAGCAGACTCCCCGCTGAGCAGGGAGCCCAGCACCAGTGATCCCAGGTCCTGGAGATCATGACCTGAGCTGAAGGCAGACACTCAACCATCTGAGCCACCTAGGTGCCCCTGTAAGATTTGCTTTCATTTGACCTTATGCCTCTCACATGTTAAATGCACTGAGTAGAATTTAAAAATCTTAACTGCAAAAAAAAAAAAAAAAAAGACAATGAAAAGCCTGATGAGCTGTCTATATTGTATATGTTTCATTGATGTGGTACTTCAGTGATGATCTGTTGGAGAGTTCAGGCAGAGCAGGTTTCCTCTAAGCCACTTTTTCCTATTTGGTAATGATATTACACGGGTACTTCGCTGATAACAAAGCAGGACCTGAGTAAAGGACATCTTCCTAAAACTGGTTATGGGTAGGATCATTATATTTGTAAAAGCCTTCTCTGGGCATTACTGGGCAAAGGCTATGGAAATCTTGGAAAGTCAAAGAAAGTGAGACTAGCTCTTGAACTTCTCTAACTTGCTGAGTTGATTTCAGTCTTTATTATTCCTGAACCTTACCTTCAAATCTCTCCTCTCTATGCTCTTTGCACAGATTCTCCCCCTTTGTTCTTTTGGAAGTGGTATGGGTTGGAGGATGATATCGGTCTTGGGCCTTGTAGGAGTCAAGATTAGGTTATGGGAGAGAGGAGGAAAAAACACGTAGGAGAACAGCCAACACAGAAAACTAAGAACCAGACATATTAATTGGCTTATAGCCCAATTTTCTTGAATCAGCAGATTCGGGTGATAAAATAATTTCAGTGGAGATAAGATGTATATCTGCTTCTAAAACCTCTGTGTAGAATGTCACAGGAAGCAGGCACACCAAGGAGATTGACATTTGCATTCTGAAGGTATGTTTTCACCAGGCCAAAATTTTGAGATGTGTGCTGGAGGTTGTGAGGGACCCACAATTGGATGTATCATCTCTGGGGAGACCAAGTTGGACTGGGGATCACATTTATGGGAACTTCAGAGGCCTGGCCTGAACTGCACTCATGTGTCTACTTAAACAAACAAACAACAAACTGAAAGGATGTGCAGTTATTAGAACTAAATGAACTTATGAATTACTTATATGTGCTCAGCAATTACATAATAGAGAACACTAATTAGGAATTAATGATTCACATTGATGTGATGGTTTTTAAAATAAAGGGAAACATTGCAGCAAGATAGAATGAGTATGAGAGGACCCAGGTTTGAATCCTGACTGTTCCTTGCTAGTTGTGTGGTCTTAGACAAGTTCCCGAAATTTTTTGAACTGTATGCTCCTTATCTGTAAAATTGCTTTTTCACAGGGTCATTGTGAGAATTATAAGAATATCTAATAGGTGAAAATAATTGGTAATAAAAAGGATACTTGACCCTTATGTAGCACTCTCTTTGTGCCAGAGACTATTCAAAAAAATTGTATATTCATTGAATTGACTCCTCAAAAAAAAAAAAGGATGAGTTAAATACTATTATTATGCCATTTTAAGGAGGAACCAGACACAGAAAGGTTAAATAAATTCCAGAAGTATAAAAGGCCTGGTCAGGCAGAGCCAGGATTTAAACCCAGGAAGCCTGGTTGTTAAACATACATTACATTGTTTCACAATAAGGTATCAATCACAAGAACATTGTTTCGATACAGGTCGATTAGAAAGAAGTTGAAACATGAAACTAAGGATGACTGGCATTTATAAAAGACAAAGAGTATGTGAGAATATAAACACTACTGGCTACCAGCTTTAACTGTGGAGTCCGGTGGACGAATTTTGGAGCAGACATTTTGTTTTGAGTTGTCCCTGCTCCTTGGAAAATGACAAATTCTGCTAACTTGTATAATTTAAAACTAAGCTAGAAACTAGAAGGATAGATTCCCTTTTCTCTTGAAGGCAAAAATTTCCTTTCAAACATGTTTCATCCTTTTGACAATTTTATCCAATTTTCCTGGTTAAATATTATATTTTTATTCATTAACAATCTTGTCTCTTATTTTCCTGACAGTACATTATTTTTACAGGCCCTAATTATTGTCCAGTTTCTGGGTGTTCATGTCTGACCACAGCAGGTCAGATAAGACCTGTACATTCCAGTGATAACCAGCATGGTGCATTTCCTGTTCCATTCTCCTACATTCATATAGCCTGTTCCCCGGCAAGTTGTACTACTCCGTTCCATATATGCATGGTGGTTCCTTCTCAGTTTTGATCTCTCCATGGAATCCACGGTATCATTTCCCATCTGAATTGTCTGCACGCTGTGTATATGAATCTCATATACAAGTCCAGCCCATTATACCTTTTTTCTAACTGTGTACACTTTTTGTTAATGATGCCACGAGGAAGCAGAAGAAATAGACAAACCCAGAGTTTTCCAAAAGAGTTCTCTTTCTCTATGATGGACCCTCCCAACTCAATATATTTTTCCCTTTTTCCCTCACTTGATACATTTTCCATAGACCATCTTGTCTAAACAAAGGAATACTATCTCTACACTGTCTATTCCCAGATCTGTACCTCCAGCCCAGAGCTCTTCCAGAAACTCTCTGTCCACCTTGCTCACAAGTATCTCTATTTGGATGTCTTAAGGCAACTCAGATTCAACCCATGCAAAATCTAATTCATCATTTTCCATTCCTTCCTTCCCTCCCCAGCTAAGCGCCTTCTCCTAGTCTCTTACCAATCTCTGGAAACGGCATGACTATCTACCAAGTTGTCCAAGCTGGAACCTTGGAGTCATTCTTGACTGTTACCTCTTCTTTAACTCCCATAACTAGTCAACTAACTCCTGAACCTTCTGTTAATCCCCACTTCCCATTATCTTAATTCAAATCACCATATTTCTCACCTCATTCCTGAAGTAGCCTTCTATCCAAGCTACTACAGCGAGGTCTTGCCACCCTTGTGACAGACAAAGGGCTAATAACAATATATGAAGAACTACTACAAACCAATTAGAAAAAGATGAAAAGCCAATAGAAAAAGGAATAAAGGGTATGAAAGAAAAGGGCAAGAACCAATAAATCACAGAAAGATGAAATTGATCTCACAAAGGGAGTAATAAAATAAATTTAAAATAAAGCAACGAGTTACCATTCTTCCTCTATAAGAGGCCCAAAGTTTAAAGACACAGTGCTTGCAAAAACGTAGGCAAATAGACATCAGTGTCTGTATTTTTGGTGTGAATGTAAATGGGTGCAACTTCTTTGAAGGACAGTCAGTAATTCTAAGCAAATTTATAAATGTACACACCCTCTAAGAGGATGGATCTTTTAATTGTATTTTCTTTGACACAATTTTATTTTTTTTACCATGTGCATATATTACTTTTTCAATAAGAAATGTGTTAAATAATTTTAAAAAGTAACTTCTGTTGACAGGAAGACCCTCTCATGATGCAACATGATCATGTCACACATCCATGCTGCATTTACTCCAGGGCTCTGATGACATCTGCTTTCCCCCCTCCTTCCCCTTATATTTCGGAGATAATTGGAGAGGACTGATGGGGACTTGATACAAGTCCTCTAAAACTAAAGCTAATCAAAGTAATTTGTATTAATTTGCACAATTCATAATATTACATTTTGATTATAGGAAACTTACCATTTGAATTAAGCTTCTTTCAAAAGGGCTATTTTTATTTTTTTTTTAAGATTTTATTTATTTGACACACACACACACACACACACACACAGAGAACACAAGCAGGGGGAGCAGCAGGCAGAGGGACAGGGAGAAGCAGGTTCCCCGCTGAGGAGGGAGCCCGATGCGGAGCTTGATCCCAGAGCCCCAGGATCATGACCTGAGCTGAAGGCAGATGCTTAACCTATTGAGCCACCCAGGCACCCCAGGTTATTTTTAATTCATTTTCACTTCCTAGTACATACATACTGTAATAGCAGTGTTCCCAGAACATGGTAGAAGATTGGGAGAGGCCAGCCAGGATTTAAAAGTGGTTGTGGACAAGGTACTCTTCAAATTGCGTTTAAAATTTCCTTCTGAGAATAAAAATTTGAAGAATCAAATTGATTAGTGAGACCAGTAATCTATAGCAATAATATAACCAGAGATTGCCTTTTAATATTTGATTAGCATTTGAGTAATACTCCACATCCAATTAAGGTGGTCTGGCTGTAATTTTAGAGCAGAAAGTCTTCTCCATATAGGACTAAAATTAAGAAAGCTGAAGCCTCATCAACTGGAATGAGCTGTTTTGGGAGACAGAATTATTGGGGCTGTGGAGTGCACAGTAGCTGTATGACTTGGACAGGGAGGTGGAAAGCAAGTACTGGTTATACATCTCCAAGATGGAGCAGAACAGAGGGTTCTAACTAGCCAACATTCAGTTCACTCAGCAATGTTTATCCTTATGGGATATGTATTGGGTAGAAGCCATTAAGGCGTCTGGCCAGAGCCTGGCTCCCTGTGTCACTTTCCCAGGTTTACTTGGCTTCTTGGTTTCATAAGAAACAGCCAGTCTCATAAGACCTTCAGGGGCTTTAGGAGCCATTTAGTTTAACCTCTTCCCGGTATAGGAATGCTTCCCTGACTTCTCATCACTTCCTACTCCAGACCCACCATCCAGGATTCTTTTAAGTAAACTTGTTCTATCTGTCCCTGAGTGAACTTGCCCTCCCAGTGGCAGTCCCAGATTAGGAGAAACTCTTCAGGCCTCTTTTAAGGCTCCTTAAGGCCAAATCCACTTTTATGAGGTAAATGGTTAATGTTCTCACAACTTTGTTTGATCTTAATTGGGGGTGGGGGGAGGAAAACAATATAATGACTGTTTTAATTTCTTTATTTATCAATAGTATCCAAAAAAAAATAAAGGAAGAAAAAAAAATCAGGAGTTACAAAAACAAGTTAAATGCAATATGGAAGCCTACTAATACAAATACATTTCACAAACACATAGGCAACAGAAACCTGTTCAAATTTGCTTCTTGAAACTTGATTATTTAAAAACTTAAGTGTAAAGGAAAGACATTCAGATTTGTCCACATGGGCTTATTAGCAGGTGGAGGAGCCCTGTTTTCCAAAAACAGTGATGGAGTCCAGAGTCATGGCATGTGAGAAGGTTTCCATGAACACTGAATCTTAGCAGATGCCGTAATATGTTAATAAAATCATATACACACTGAGAAAGCCCAAGGAAGCTTGCAGTCTAAGCCCTGTGCTTGTAGAGAGCTGGAGGAACTGAACCTGGTTTAATCCTATTTGCTCCATGCAAAGCTCTATGCAAGACTCCCCAAACTAGGCTATTTAGCAGCTTTCCATGAATGGTCATCAGATTGTATGATTCTATGGTGCAGACAATAGCGGCCCTATTTACAGGAGGAATGCAGATTTGCTCTTGGGAATTCCATGTTGCAGGGTTGGGTAGTCTTAGATGGCAACCACTGTCCTGAATGTAACTGGTGAGGAGACACTCTGGCTTCTAGCTTTAAACAAACTGGTACTCCTGTGCTCTCCCTCAGTGTCCAAGGGCTGGCAAAACTCAATCAAGGTGTGCTGTTCGGAGTTCTCCAAGGCAACTGGACAGGAAGGTGCATTTCAGCATGCACAAGTGGGGCTTGAAGAGAGCTTTTAAATGAGATGGGATGCATATAAAAGCTCAGAATTCTAAACAAAATGGGATGTTCTCCTTTCAAAGAAGAACAAGGAAACTTGTTTAGAAGGAATTCCACATTCAAGCACAACTTTCTCAGAGTCACCTGGGCAGTGCAATCTACCTAATTTCCCTCTCATGGTCTGTAATCTGCTTTCTGAAAATGAGATCTTATGTCAAGTGTTTAATCTTTGTTTTTCCAAGTGCATCTTAAACATGATAAATAGTGGGGTTAATAATCACAGAGTCCAAAAGATAGGAATGATAAATTTCTTCCCAATCACAGTTTGAAGACTCCATTTCCATCCCCGCCCCCCGCCACCTCTTTAAAATGTGAAACCATCTTTTGTCCTCATCTTGAGAGGGAATGCTACTTCTGTTTCCAAGAAGGTTAAGAATGGAGCGCAAAAGTGAAGGCAAAGTGAAGTGGTTCTCTTTCCCATTCTCTTCCTGGATAGACTTTACCCAAGAGGGCTCTACATCACAGCACAACCTGTGCAGCCCTCTGGAGTGAGGTCAGATTTGGTCATCTTGTTTGTAGCCATCTGACCCTTTTGTTGTAACAGTAAGGTTTCATTTATCCTAAGGAGAAGGAAAATCATAGGAATCTGTATCCTTCTGGACCAATTATCAGAACCTCAGAATTTATAATTTATCAAATTGAAAGGTTAATGCATTCCTACTTGCTCACTGAGGAAACTGAGGCCCAGAAATAGGAAGAGACAGGGCCAAAGTCATTCTCCTAGTTAGTGGTGGATCAAAGAGCATATTGATAGGCTAAGCCCTGCTTGGCTACACTTGTCTCCATCCTTTGGAATACTGATTTGCATGAACTTATCAGAATAAATGGAAACAAATTAGCTTTTTGGACCTTAAAAGCTTTGTAGGGAGACGCTTCATATTCCCCTGGCTTCTGCCTGAGGCACCCGCTGGCAGACTGCTGATCCACGGGAAGCCAGGGGGACAAAACTCTGAGCTGCATCTAATATGTGGCAGGGTGGGTGGAGTCTGGGTTATAGCGGTCCCTGCACCAGAAAGAACCCCAAACCCTCCCACCCCTGAAATGGTAGGACTACTGAAAAATAATTACAAAAGCTTAATTTCTAGTCAAGAAAATAAAATATTAAAAAACAACAATAATATAATGATAATAATTGAAGAATGAAATCAACTTGCCAAAAAAAGTTTTCCAGAAAAATAGCACCTTTGGTAAGAAGTTTAAAATTTGGTTAGGTCTCTAAGGGGCTCAAAGTATACAAGTATCTGCATCATTTGTGTATACCCTCCCAGAAACTCCCAAGTCTAGGGGACACCGGGTAACAAGGATGGCTGTGTAGCTAGAGGCAGTGGTTGGGGCCATGAGAGGCTCAGACGCCGGAGGTCTGTTACGCCGATGGCAACAGGAAGGGCTGGACGCAGAATGTGTTCCTCTCCAGTGAGCTTCCCAAACCCCTCCTCTGGGGCAGCCTGCAAAGTTCTGTCTGGCATTGCCTGCACTCCCGGCAGCATGTTTATAGCTGTGGCAGACTGGGGTTCAGATCTGGGACCGCTCCTCTCCCAAGCCTGATGCAGTTTCCTTACTTGTCTCCAGCCCCTGAGCACCATGTACAGTTTCTCTCAAAGCACTCCTAGAAATGAAGGCTATGGCCCTTCCCCTCCTAGCCAGCCACCCCCATTTCCTTTATTGCAAAACAAATAGACAAAATAAAAACTCATTGCTATACAAGCAAATACTGGTGATTGGGCGATTGCGGCAGACACTTGCATATACTGGACTCAGCGCTGAAGTGGAAGAGAAGGTGCCAGGCTCTGGACACCCTTCCCAAGTGCCTCCTCTTTAGATCTCTTTGGTGCTCGTTTTCTTGGTCTTTTCAGCTGTTTCCTTTGAGAAGCAGGAGAAAATAAGCATTGTGAATTATAAAAAAAAAAAAAAAAATCACTGGCATCTATCTAGTACTCAAGATTTTATATAGCATCGACAGAGACATGCTTCTGCTAAATTTTAGTTCTGTTTACTTGTCTGTCTCTCCTGTGGATGAGAACAACCTGAGGGCAAAGATCACGTCTTATTTTTGACATGGTCACATAGGGGCTGTCACTGAATTAAGAGCTGAGCTCATTTGAACACCTATGAAACCACAGGTCAGACATGATTATCCCCATTTTTTTTTTTTTTAAGATTTTATTTATTTGACAGAGACAGAGACAGCGAGAGCAGGAATACAAGCAGGGGGAGTGGGAGAGGGAGAAGCAGGCCTCCCGCTGAGCCGGGAGCCCAACGTGGGACTCAATCCCAGGACCCCAGGATCATGACCTGAGCCGAAGGCAGTCGCTCAACCAACTGAGCCACCCAGGTGCCCCCATGATTATCCCCATTTTAAAGATGAAGAAAAGGATACTAAATGCAAGTACTACAAGATGTTCCAAAAATCCCAGCCCCGAGAGGGGTTAAGAGCAACAGGCTTTGGAGGCAGACTGTCTGAACTTCAATCATGGATGTGCTACTTTCTGGGGGACTTCGGGCAAATTATGAAAACTGTGCCCCAATGTCTTCATCTACAAAATGAGGGTAATAAAGCACCATGTCTTACAACATGTCACATTTCTCCAAAGAAGCCATTCTTCCTTATGGCCAGTAAGCACATGAGAAAATGTTCAACATCATTAGTCATTAGGGAAATACAAGTCAAAACTACAACGATATGCAACTTCACACCCACTGGGATGGCTAAAATAAAACGTAATGGACAATAACAAATGCAGTGAGTTTGTGGAAAAATAGGAACACTGCTGGCTTGGATGTAAAATGGTACAACCACTTGGAAAACAGTCTGGCAGTTCCTCAAAAGATTAATCAGAGTTGCCATATGATCCAGCAATTGCACTCCTAGGTATATACCCAAGAGACCTGAAAACGTATGTCCACACAAAAACTTGAACAAGAATGTTCACAGCAGCATAATTCATCATAGCCAAAAAGGGGAAACAACCAAAATATCTATGAGCTGGTGAACAGACACACAAAATGTGGCAAATCCATACAATGGAATGTTATGTAGCCATGAAAGGGAATGGAGTCCTGACTAATGCTGTAACAAGGATAAGCCTTGAACACATTATGCTGGGTGAAGGAAGTCACACAGAAAATGCCATATAGTGTATGATTCCATTTGTATATGTCCAGAATAGGCAAACCTGCAGAGTTCGAAAGTAGATGAGTGGTTGCCAGGGGCTGGGAGAAGAGAGAATGGGGAGTCCCTTCTAATGGGCCTGGGGTTTCTTTCTGGGATAATGAAAATGTTCTGGAATTAGGCAGTAGTGATGGTTGATAATTTAGTGAATATACTAAAAACCACTGGATTGTATACTTTAAAAGGGTGAATTTTATGGTATATAAATTACATCTCAATAAAAAATTAATTAGGAAACAAACACCAACAGTGCCTGGCATTTAGCAGACACTGCTGGTTTCCCATCCATAGCCCCCTTAGCATTTCAGTACACTGGCATGGCTTCTTCCTGCCAACACCTGCCCCTCTTTGCCTGAGACTTCCTCTGGCTGCTGGAGCCGGCTCTGCCCACACATGCTGGCAGGCCAGAGATGCCCGGGAGCTCACGCTGCTGCTGGCGGCCCTCGCCAATGGCGGCTGGGAGTGTGTGGAGGAATACCCCTGCTCCCTTCCCCCTCAGGCATGAACTCTGGTCCCAGCCCTCCACAGCAGCACCAAGCTCCACACGCCTACAGCGGTAACATGCTTGGATATACACTCTTTATTGCTTCCTTCCCTTCCTGGGCTGGCTTCCCAACTCCCTTCTGGTGTCTCCTAGGATTGCTAAATCAACTATTTGTACTTGAGTCCTTGCCTTAGCGTCTGCTTTCTGAGGGAACTCACATAAAACACATAAAACTGTTACCTCTTATAATTCACTCCCCACTGTCTGCTCTGATCATTTCCCCACCCCAGAGGAAAGGAATTCCTATTAAGTTCTTTTTTTCTTTTATGTGGTCAGACTTGTCTGGAGACTCAAGGCTGATGAAATATGAAAAAAAACAGAAGGCTAGGAGCTTCTGCTTTGGCTTAAAAAACTGACAGGAGGTTTCTACGTTATCAGTGACAATAGTGACAAAATGCATATTAAAAACCGTCAATAAATATGAGCAATTATTATTTTTGAGCACTTAATTATTTTCGAGTCAAATACTTCATCTCAATAGTTGAGTAGCTCTGTGACTGTTAAATTCCCTCAGAACTTAAGTCAGAGAGAAGGCTTGTATACCAGACCCAGTCTGCAGACAGGTGACATGAGGCCCAATATCCTTTGTTAACTACACGGTAAGGCAGCGGGAAGACAGGCCCTTATAGCCCGCATATCCGGGTTTTCTCTCCAGCCCTTACCAAAAGTATGTCAGTGAATCGTTATTCTGCCAAGAGCCTTTTTCCCAAGAAGGCCTTCAACTTAATGACACAGAGCCTGAACAGAATTCTTATTATCTTCTCAAGTCTCCAGGAAGCAGAACCTCTAAGTTCTCTGGGTTTGTCAATCCCAGGCTGTTTTCTAACCAGCTTGGCATTTAACTGAGATCCTTTCTGCTGTGGTCCACATTACTGAATGTAATTTCCTGCTCATTGCCCCCAAGGAGCTCCTAGTGTTCGGCTCTGGGCACTGCTCGTGACAGGAAACAGTAACACCGCTTTAGACCCTGCTCATTTGCAAACCACTGCCAACCTATCTGCAGATCACCACCTGCCTAATTCTTACCTATAAAGCAATTTACCAAGCTGTAGCCTTCATCTGCTGGGACCTGCTGGACCCTGGAAGGACTCCATCAGGGAACTGTCTATATCATGGTTTGATACTGTGGGTTTACCATTCAGGACTTACTGTATGGACCAGAGTGGCCCCTTGCTCTCATGCAGCATTAGGCAATATCTGAATGGTGGAAGGGCCTAGTGGTCAGCAGATCCTGAGCCAGCATGGAGGTGGCAACTCACCTGGTGCTTTTGGAGCTCCTGGACATATCTGGTCATCTCCTCCTCTGTTTGGGTCTGGGCCCCCTTCTGATTCTTTCCTGCAAGAAGAACCAAAGCTCAGAGCAGTGGTCACTGAGGGAAGTCAGTTCAGCTCCCACCAATAGCTACCTTGTAGGCTCTCAATTTCCTCTCTCATTTAACCTATGGAAGGAAGGGTGAACTGCCTGCATTTCTGTGAATATGAAGTGTCCCAGTGCAAAGGACACCTTCAGAGTAACACTGTGAACAAAGCAATCTCCTTCACTTTCCTCTGGCCTCAGGGGAGCCTTCCCCCCTCCAGCGCAGCCATGCCAGGGGCAGGGCCTGCAGGGAAAGCTATGGGGAGTATCTGGGTCTTGACTCAGGAAGATCCTAGGCCAGTGATTCTCAACCATTTCCACACCCGCAAAATGTCCTACAGAAATTTTTGAGATACAATTGTTTAAATTCTACTTTTAGATTCTGATTTAATTGTTGTTGGGCGCCAGGGTTTTATAAAGGCTCTAGGTGATTCTAATGTGCAGCCAGGGTTGATAACCACTGCATCTAGCAATGTTTCCCAAATTTACAGGGTGGCTAGAAAAAATCATAGAATACATCCTAAAAACATAGGTTCCCGAGCTGCCCTTTTGCAGATTCTGATTCAGTAGGTTTGGGAGGGAATCTACGTTTACCGAGAACAGTGTTTGCTGTGAGGAAACACCGCTCCACCATGCCTTCTCGAGTTTGGCATTAATCTGCCCCTCACGGCAGTTTCCCTCAGCTCTGGCTCCACCTGGTTTCACGTCTTGACGCCCCTTTTTCTTTGCCCCGTTGGGATTTGTGATCTAAGACCAGATTGCCTTTCAGGTACTGACTTTGGAATGCGGCCTCTACAATGTCCTCTCAGATCCATGGCCCACACACCAAGGCAGGCTCACCTTGGGGCACTGCCATCTCCAGTGCTCTTTATACTATACCACAGAGGGCCCTGAACCTGGGCCACCCGGAGAGGGAGGACGAGCTGTCCAGTGTGGCTGTGGAAATGGGCACTGTCTCATGGAGGCGATCATTTGGGTTTGTCTGATGCATGTGATGGGGCTTATTATCCAGATGGGCATGCTTATTCTGTAAACCAGCGATTTAACAATTGCCTGTGTCTTAGAAATGGATGGCTACCCTTACAAAGCCAGACCAGGCACAGTTAGGTGTGGAGAGCTACCACAGGGGGTTTTGGGAAGATAAATACAGGATGCTTCCTGATTGGGGCACGTTGGGTCGTATTTTGAGATGTTCTCTCTTGGCTTCAGTAGGTACTGTGTGCTTAGCCTGGCTACCCTGACTTACAGTTTTGACTTCCAGCAATTTCTAAGTTTCTGAACAGCCTCTTCCTGCTCTTTGTCTCTGGAATCGTGTTGGCTTCTTGCCTTTCCACACTGAGAAGAAACTTGGTCCCGGGCAGTGACAGACTAGGGATCCCCTGGTAGGACTGAGTTCCATTGGTACTGTTGCTGCTGCCTAGGCTTCTTATCTAGAATCACCTCTTCTGGATCTTTGACCTCTGTCTCCCAGTTATCATCTTATCTGACCTCCCTGAACATGATCCTAAGACCAGTCTGCTTTGTCTCAGTTTTTTTAAGATTTAATTTTAAATTCACCCCATCTGGTGTAAATTTTGGGTTTGGTTCTTGCCAACTGACCTTTCTTCTCAAACCCAATGTGACTCTCCATTCTAGACCTGGCTTCACCCCCACTGTCTTTCCTCTAATCTGAATGGTGCCTGTTTTTTTCCTATGACCTGGCTCTGATTCAAGAGTTTCTTTTGATCTTTGGCATCATTCCAACATGCCATGTGGTTTCTGCACTTGTCCCCCCAATTTTCTCTGACATCTCTATCTCCTCAACCCACACTGACCATGTCTCAACCTTTTTTTCCTTAGGGATTACCCGAGTCTGTTAATTCAAAGAGGGCCTATGAACATATCTCTTTTTTCTGCTGGGTATGGATGGCAAGGAGGAGTCATTTTGTCTTCCAACCACCTGAGTTTTCACATAGAGGATTTCCTAAGCTGTTCTAAGGATTAAGTGGGTAAAGTGCATAGGAGAGTGCCTGGCATGCAGCTCTAAGTATTTGCTTTCATTATCATTATTGTTACTCTTCTTATTATTCCAATCTCATATCAACATCTGACCTTGCCCTGCATCTTAAACCTCTCTTCTGCCAAGCCTCTGGAATGAGTATTGACCTTAACGCATCTGGCAGAAGTGCTTTGCCCTCGATGCGGCCCACTGGGCACTCTTACACTACAAACTGGAGTCTGTGACTTGCTCCCCGGTTTCCTTGCTCCTGGCCACTGCACTCTTCTCCATCATCCCCACCCTGACTTCTCCTATGTTGGGTTCACAAAGGTCGCTCTCTCCCCGCCGTTCCTTCCTCCTGCCTGAGGGACAGCGCACCGTCACAGGTCATGGCTGTGCAGACCCAGTTTCCACAGGCACAGACGCAGCGGTTACAGTCCACCTCGGTCTCTGCTCCATCTGCGTACGTCTCATCCTCCAGGGCACACTCTGGTGGGACCAGAAATAAGGGGCATCGGTTTAGGGTGAGGGCGGAACAGGACCTGCTGGCTACCGTCTGTGCACTTTACCCCTTTCTCAGACAAGACCTGCTTCGGCTTATCCTTCAGAGGCAACATATCTGGGTAAATGATGCCATCGATCCAAAGATTTCTGGACGCTAACCTCAGCATGTAGATGATAGGCTAGGGCCCAGTCTAGAATTGTGGAAGGAAATTTTCTTAGCAAGCTCTGGAAAATTCCATCAAGTATCTTTATCTTGGCCCTCCCCAAAGGCCCCCATTCCCTACAGCTTCATATTTCTCAGGTTAAGCATACTCTTCTCTGGAGGACTGAAGGTCGGGTTGAGGCATTTGAGGAACTCTTGGAAGCTGAGTTTCCAGTCAGCATTTTCGTCAGACAGTTCAATGAGAGCATCAACACAGAGCCCTCTGGAACAAAATACAGGAGAAATATGTCAGCAAGACCTCAGCTTCACTCCCACAGAAAGGAACTAAACATTGGGATCACATACATCTGGGACCTCCAGGAGGCCAAGGGGGCGACTGTTAATTGAAGAACTTTCTGCACTGCCTTCCCACAAGCATCATCCATCCTGACTCCTGTAAGCATCCAACCTTTACTTTGTTACTTGATGTCAGATTATTCACACTGTTCAAATGCACCCAAGAAGACTAAAGTTTCTTGAATGGTGTTGTCCACTTTGATTGACAAATGTTCTCACTGCCTATGCACCTTCCATGAGCAATTGCCTTTCCCCATGGTACTGGTTAAGTCAACCAAACTAGGGAAATCAAAACAGAAGGGAGATGAATAGATGATAGGAATGGAATGTGTGATGGAGTTCAAGCAGGCATCGTCATTATCACTATTCTAGAAAGATAAACGTATGTTCAGAAAAGTTTTATGGAACCCCAGTTCCCTCATGCTCCTCTTGGCCTGGATTTGAGCCTTAGTTCAATCACTTCCTACCCAAACGGCCTTGAGCTAGCTCTTCAACTATTCTGAGCCTGTTTTCTCATCTGTAAAATGAGGACAGGGAGGCCTCCTTCACTGGGATATTAGGAAGATCAAACACTGAACTTGTAAAATATTATCTAATTTCAAGTTATCAAAATATGAAGGATTTTCAAATATTATACTGTAAGGTCTTGGACTACAAAGAAAGAATCATTCTAGAATCTGGGCTTCATGCTTTCTATTTCTTCTGAACAAAAGAGGTGCTGTTCCTATTTTTAATTCTTGCTGATGTACTGGAACCACACCAGAAGTTTCTTAGGGGTTAATTTTTATTAATATTTACTCTCGAATAATATCAGAAAAGGACAGGGACAGGCTCTCATTTGTGACAATTAGGGTTCTCTATGTGAAATAGCACCAATTATCTTAAAAATCAGAACTAAAGCTATTTTAGACTTGCAGTTAAAGAATACAGTAATGTAATTCCTTCAGAAAATTAACCATTAAAACATTACCCATGATACTCAGAAACACTTTTGCTCTGATGTGACCTTGATAATTTATTTTAAGATTACATTCCATTGCTTGCAAGTTCTGGCCAAAAACAATAACTACTTGATCAGATACCAGGGGTGCTCAATATATTAGTTCATAATGTTCACAAAATAGACCAGGACAGAATTCCTATTTTGCTTTTTACTTTTCACTTGCACTGGCTGCTCCCTGTAGGGAGGAAGGGGTTCAGATCCCCTTTCCTAACCAGCCTTCGCCTCATGGACCACTCCCAGACCCCTCGACTCCACTCACCTAAGCAGTTTGTTGTTCTCCTGGTCTGCATAGGTAGTGATGTTGATGGCAGTTTCATTCTGCTCCACAAATTTCAGTAATTCACTGGAGTCCAAGCGAGAGTCACCATTATCAACATTCTAGAAAGGGGATGAAGAGCTCTTTCAGGAACATTTTGTAGAACTGTCTCCCACTCAGCTTGACCCATCTTTGGTTCATCTTGCTCATTCCAACCCTGCCCCGGCCTCAGAGCTACAGCAACACAGGCTTGAAGATGTGAGAAGCCACCTGCACCCCAAGATGAGAGAGGGAAAGTATGTGGGCAGAGGCCACCGAGGGCCTTTCAAACCCAGACCTTGCTCAGAAGGGCAGCTGGGATACAGGCCTGTGTTTACGCAAGCAGCTGGGGTCCCGATGGGCGCTCTGCAGCCTCATCCCTGACATTGTCCTGCAGACATTCTCCACATAACCTCTGGGTGCAGGCCAGCCACCAGACCCTGTTCTCAAACCTCACTGGACATGTAACAACATTCTAAATCAGAATCTGTGGCAGAGCCCAGGAAGTGTGTATTTCTAACAAGCTGCTTCGGAACAACAATGCAGGTAACCCTCAGAGCTCACTCTGGGAGTCACAAGACCACTTCTTGCTGCTTGATTTCCCTGGCATGCTCTCATGCTTAACATTCACACTGGCACCCCTAACCAAGCACATCAGTGAGAAGTCACAAACATAGGCACCCCAATTGATAACCTGCAGGCAGAGATGGTGCAAAGCCCCCCTCCCAACCCCTCTGCTCTGGGCTGGGGGCCCCACTGCAGATGTGTGCAAGGTCCTTGGCTTACGGAACACAGGCTGTCCTCATGACCCAGCTGACATCCCATGAGCACAAGGTGAGGGTACAGTGAGCGCAGGCATTATCCCCTCTTTGGCAAGATGCTAAACCGAGACCATAGCCATTTGGGACCATTCAATAGGCCCAGGCCGCCACTGCAGGAGGAGGGTGTTGAGGTCAAGATCTTATCAAATTCTAAGTTGATCCTGCTGCTCTCCTAAATAGTTACAATGGGAGAAAAATGTTTTTGAAAATTCTTTTCCCTAGGCTGCCTCGTCTTGCTGCCTTGGGAAATAATCAGCATTCCCATGTTACTTTCAAGGTGGCTCCCCAGATGGTGTAAGGGCTTCGGGAAGAAAAGTCTGTCTAGGTTTCCAGGTAGAAGGGACTCTCCTTCCATGACTGTCCTGTGTCACATGTGTTCTACTCTAAGGTTGTAAATCTTTCCATGGTATGTATAATGCTGGGTATGTATAAAACCATGCTAGCCCTTGCATCATTCTTGTCCCAATTCCTAGCAACAGGTCTCAGATGTTCTCTAGTCCCTATACATCCACCCTGAGGAAACCGCCCTTCACCTTGTGAAGGCTTGATTAACTAATGGAGAGAAATGAAGTAAGGTTGGCCAGGGGTCATTCTTAGCAGTGCAGGACTTTCTTGAATCCAAATGTTCCAAGTGCTGGACAGACAGAAGCAACCCTCACAGACCCCAACAGCATCACAGCCCGATGAGGGAGTGAGCCTGAAGAGGAGTTGCGCAGCCATGGCTGCAGACCCGGGGCCACACGGCCCCTGGGGCCACCAGGAACCTGCGACTACGGCCCAGGCAGCTCCCAAAAGGCAGCGCTAAGTGCCCACACTGCACATTCAGTGGGGCCAGAATCCAGGCCTGGAGCTGAGGGGAGAGCCAGTCTGCACGCTCATGTCAGGAGGGACCAAGCAGGCCTCCCCAGGCCAGCTCTGTATGTGGAATCCACAGGAAAACAGAGGTCTGGTACCTGCCCCAGAAATATCCTGGACTGCCCGGGGGCCTGCACTCGCTCACACACAGCAGCTGTGCTGATGGGGGACATGATCCCAGAGTAAGGGAGGTAAGAAGTCTGGCTCCGATTGTGGCCCTGGCCACCAGGGGGGTCTGCCACCAGGAGTCCAGCGTGTGTCTATGACGTGACCATGACAGGCTCTCTCTACCTGGGTCTGTTACACTTTCACTGGAGAAATCATGAATGAATCACCAGGTGAAGTGAGAGTCTGGTTTTGGTCTTACCCCAATTCTGATTAGATTTTCTTTTCAACTAATTTTGATGTAAGGAATACCAGCTGGGCTGGAGGGCAGTCCCTGGTTCAGAAACAGTTTTTGTGAGATACCAGATCTCTCACCAACAGGCAGTTATCTGCCTAGTGGGAAGGAACCTCCCTTTGAAGACTGCACCACACAGGACTCCAATAATCACCAAAAAGTAGATAGTGAAACCCCTATTTTCTCAGAGGACACTGCCAGAATGTCTGGGAAAAGCAAGCGTTGTGTGAGTCAGTCATGATCAAGCTTCTGTGGTTAGGAGTGAGAATGCCCTAGAGGAAACTACTTTCTCAAGGGGCCTCAATTGGAGAAGTTACTGCTGGAGCAGGTGGAGAGGTGTGGAGAGGGGTGTGAGGCCCAGGTACTTGGGAATCAAATTAGTAGCAGGTTCCATTGATGCCTGAGGCAGGGTGCCTCCAAGGGACCAGCCACTAGGAATGATTATAAGGTCCCAAGAGGCCCCTTGGAAAGAGTGTTCTGGGTCTCTTGGGCCTTAGCAGCCATGGCCAAGTCACTGCACACAACCTGGCAGGTGCTGCTCACTCAGCTTCTGAAAAACCATTTTCTTCGAGTTACTTTCTGTTCCTGTGTGACTCTCCTGTCTTTGCACTATCATGTGTTTCTCTGGAGATGAGGAGCTACCCTCTGCCCCAAGGGCTCTGTAATGCTGGGGGAGTGAGACAGAGGATAGACTGAGAAGGGCTGTGCTTTCTCAGCCAGGTGTGATCTCAAACACTTGGAACCCAGAGAGACATACTTTCTCAAGGGGTCTCAATTAAGCGACTCTTGGAACCCAGAGAGACATACTTTCTCAAGGGGTCTCAATTAAGCGACTCTTGGAACCCAGAGAGACATACTTTCTCAAGGGGTCTCAATTAAG
>NW_023270268.1:90869392-90984881 GCF_011800145.1 Mirounga leonina | reverse complement strand
CTCTTGGAACCCAGAGAGACATACTTTCTCAAGGGGTCTCAATTAAGAAACAACTTGCTAAAGACAGGAACACAAGCAAAGTCTTAAACGACCAAATACCCAATCCAGTATTTCCCCATCTGTGGGGTCCATAAAGTCAGTTAGGAAGAGGAATCCGCAGACCAGACTGGTTTTGACCACATGTGATGGCCACAGAGCCACCGAGAAATCCCTCATGTGTCTGGGGTTGCTTGTGAGTCCAGGCTGGTTACGGCCTGGGACAGCAGGCCCTGGAGACACGTGAGAACATGTCCGTCTGTGGGTGAGCATCTGAGGGCATCTACCTAGAGATGTGTGTCTGTAAGTGAAGGGGGCTTTTTCCTTATGTGGCAATGTGGGTATCTGAATGTGTGTCGGTGAGGAGGCTGTGTCCCTGTGTGGGGTGTGCATCTCTGTATGTGGGATGTGTGTGTGGTGTGCATGCTTCTGCTTATGGTATTTTTATCTTGGGGTGTGATGTACATATGTGTGAGTCTGTGTCTTGTCAGTCAGCTGGAAGAGTGTCCTTAACTGCTTCTTCTAACAATGTCTCAGGCTATCTGAAAAATCTCCATGCCATGCAAGCCCTACTCATTGCTAACTACTATTTCCGACTTTTATCAAAGCAGCATCTCTCCTGTCCCTAATTGGAACCACCTGTCTCTTAAACTAAGTGATGCGACAAGCAATATCTGGGTTCATGAAGAATCCTGGACCCATGGAATGCCAGTCCGTGGACTCTTCTCAGATGATGAGGAACGCTACAGGCCAGAGACGATCAAGTTAATGACTCAGAGAAATGTCAAGCTGGGTGGGAAATGCCTGGGTCTGGGTGAGATCAGAAGGTATACTGTATCAACAGCCAGCTCTCTGAGGTAGAGGGTAGGGAGATACATATGGGGTAGGGGGATACAGCCTGGCCATATACATGTGCAGTAGATCCCAAAGGCTCTACTGCTGAAATCCTACTGGTCAAGCTGGTCAGAAAGCAAATGTCATAGCTTCATGGAATGATTGGAAGATACGATCAGGCAATGGGAGAGGAAGTCTCTCTGTCTGTGGCTGAAGAGTCTTTGACCCCAATTCTGGATTACCTTAAAGTACTTGTCTAGGATTTCACTATAGTTGCTGCCTTTAGAGAACCAGCCATCTGGAACAATCTCTGCTTCCAGCCACTGGATAATGCGACGCCGGAGCTCATCGCGGTTGGACTGATAGCAAACAACTGCAGGAAAGGGGAAGGAGGTCAGCTGAGTGGTGAGGACCCCAAGGTCACCCCGCATCCACTACATGGGAGGTTCAGTGCCTGGGGCTCTGCATGCGACATCTCATTGAATTTTCACAGCACTCCAGGGACACAAAATTATCACACACATTTTATAGGAGTCAACCCAGGATACACAACTGGAAAGTGACTAAAGCAGGATGCAAGCTTATGTTTCTAAAAAACTTATAAGAATTGAGAATATTGAAAAGAGAGACTATGTTGCTTAGGTGAGAAAAACATCGGCAGAAAAATAAAGGACATTTTCATTAACTTCAGGAAGCTAAGGGGGAAAAAATCTATCAATCAATAAACAGCTCTCTTGGCTCACAGATGCGCTGAAATAATAAGTGCATGAAGGAGCACATTATAATCCTTCATGCCACCAGATTTTACATTCTCTCTCTATAGCTTTTTCCTCTTACCAACTGGGTCTATCAAAACTCTCCCACTTAAAATTTTACACTGTCTGCATTATCCTTTGTTCTAAACCACAGAAAACAAGGTCAAGAAAGGGCCATGCTGAAACCCTGCTCTGGACAGCTGTTGCAAGACACTTGGCAATAACAGGTGGGACTGAGAGTTGGGTAGATGGGGGATGGGCAAGGGAGAGCTTTGGCAAGAGGAAATTCCTGGAAGACAACACACACTGGGATGTGCTAAGGGCCCTGAGCCAGGGGTATGGAAATCTGGGCTGCCACTTCCAAGCTGTTTAATGCTGAGAAATTCACCTTAACCTCTCTGAGCCTCGATTTCCTCATCTATGAGGTCATTACAATAAGGTCTACCTCACAAGATTATTGTAAAGATCTAAGGAAAAACATATGCTAGAGGTTCTGTAACTATAATGATGAAATTGTAATTTTGATTCATAGAAAACCACGGAAAAAGTCCCACTGGCATTTCCAATTATCTCCTTTCAAAAAAAGTTGTGCCTTCTGATTCTGCTAGTCTTGTGACATCAGCCTATCTTATAGAGCACTGAAGGAAAGATTCAGTGGCTTTCCTGTCCTTTTAATGCAATCACTACTCAGCAAAAATGGAAAACACAGCCAACATTCTGACTCAACCAGCCACTTCAAATGTCAAGCACAAAAAAAAAAAAAAAAAATGCAGTTTTGCCGCTTTTCTGAGCTATGTTGAGGAGTGACCAGTTCTGGGTCACAAGTTCTGACACACAGATCTTGTGAGCTTCAGCAAGGAATGTGAAACACAAAATTCCCTCACAAAAAGAATTTCTTCCCTAAAAGGCACCCTGGAGGAAAAAACAGGCTCTCACCTGGGCTGGCAGATGGACTTACGGATTTCTTCTCTGCAAGACAAAAGGAGAAAATGCGTAAGGCCAAGTGAATACAAAAGAACATTTCTGTGTATTGCTTGGATTAAAATCATCCCACCTTAAGGGGGCCACTTACAATCTTTTCATCATTTTGTCCTGGGTCCCTGTCACCTTTCCTTCTTCCAGGGCCTAAGTAGGGAGGATCTTTTCTTCCCAGCTCTATCTGACATTTTTGGGCCACTGAGTCAGCCTTCCTGGTCTCATACCTCCTCCTGTTAGGTTGAGGGGTGGGGATGGGTGGCTGGGACTTTGAGAATTCACATGGAATCATTATAGAGAGGAAAATGGAGTGGAGACCCACATGTGGAGACAGTTTCTAGTTTCACCAGGGCAGTTCAGGATGGGAGCTGCTGAGTGGGACTGCGGCTTGGCAGGGAGCTCGTGTCTAATTAGCAACGAGCTTAGGACCCCCTCCCTCTTACCCTACTGGCAATGGTTTGAGTGCAAAATAGAGTAAATATATAGACCAGGGCTGAGAGGAGCCCAAATTTAAAAAGTGAAATTCGGGGTGCCTGGGTGGCTTAGTCGGTTAAGGATCCAACTCCTGGTTTGGCTCAGGCTGTGATCTCGGTCATGAGATCGAGCCCCGTGTCGGGCTCTGTGCTCAGCGTGAGGTCTGCTTGAGATTCTCTCTCTCCCTCTCCCTTTGCCCCCACCCTACCATACTCTCTCTCTAAAATAAATAAATAAAACCTTTAAAAAATAAATAAAAAGTGAAATTCACCTGCTTTTTAAAAAGGCATAAAGTTCATTTAAACACTTCCTTATTATTGTTGATTATTGATGTGGTTCCCTATGCACTGCAGACAGTACTGGAAGCTCCCCTGGGAGTTTGATGCAGGAAACCCTGGGCACAGGTCTGGGCAAAGCCAGGATCCAGGGCAAAGCCAGTAGGCTCATGAGCGCAAGAGCATGCATCTCCAAGTAGCTGGGTGGTCTCCGTGGCTTTGGGTGCTGTGGCCCAGTGGAAAGGAGTGTGGGAAGCCAGGCCACACTGCTGCATCCCATGGCTCCTCTGGCTGGAGCTGGGAGATGGTGGTAACAGCACTCCTTACCTTTGCAGTGTCCATCATAATCGACCTGGATTTTGGATCCAGTGAGGCAGGCGTCTCGATGCAGCTCACAGTGGTTGAGGTAGGTCTTGCCGTTGCTGCCGCACACGGGCCTCTTGTGAGGTTTGCATTGCTGAAACAGACCCGAGGAGGAGGTCTCTGTGGTCAGGGTGCCAGCCCACGCACGCGTGCACGCACACACACACACGTGCACCTTGTGGCTACATCCTGGGAGGGAGCCTCAGCTCTGGCATCAGTGACTCTACCCCGTGCAGCCTTGGAGGCACCCCATCATTTTGCAGCCCTGCATGGCCCCCTGTGCTGATCCCGGTTCAGGGCCATCTCTTTCATTCAGTGAAGGAACAGACCACCCTGACCCTATCGAATCAGTAGGAAGGGCATTTTATTAGAAGTCAGGAATCTGGATGCTCTGTCACTTTGGAGAAAGTCATGCGATTTCTTTGGATGATCTCAGATCCCTTAAAACACCAACATTCTAAGACACAAGAGCCAGAGCTGAGAGCGGGGGATGTGGAGACTGACAGGCAGGCGTGCACGCACGCGCGCACACGCACACACACTCACACACACGCACCCCCGTGCTTCAGTTCTTCTGGGGTTTAACTAGAAAGATGTTTGCTCTCTCACTTTGTGTAGTATTTGGGGGCCATTTTGTTTTCCTCCTGATCTCGCAAGGGCTGTTGTGAGGCAGGGCTGGGGATGTTGGTCTTTGTGAAGTATTGCAGAGAATCGTTATGGACAGGGAAATGGACTAAAGTTCACTTGGCAACTCGGTTCTACGCTGGCTATTTAAAGGGCCATGGTCACAGGCAAGCTTGGTTTCTTTAGACTTCTGCGGTTTTTGAGAGGCGGTAAGGGGGAAGCAAGTTCAGCTCAGCCCTAATGAAGGCACCAAAGGCAGAAAGACCAGATGCGGTAAGAAGAAACACAGAACACTGGAGCTGGAAGGCAGCCCTGCCTCTCCGATTTTAGATGAAAATACCAACGTCTAGGAAGACAAACTTCATTTAACCAATATTTATTATTGAATTCTTACTAAATGTTCTACATGCTGGGCAGACATGGTGTCTTGTCTTTGCAGCATCCAGTGGAAACTAATTTGCTCGAAATCACACAAATATATGTGGTCAAGGTGAGACTAGACAGCAGGTTTCCTGACTCTAAGTACAGGCTCATGTCATCACACAGTGGCCAGCTACACCTCTGGGGAGGGCCTCCTAGGGTTCCCAATGGATCTGGTTTTCATGTTTCTAAGTTGGGGGACTTCCTTTCTGAGACAATGGATCAGATCCTTCATCTGGGGACTAAATTAGGTGTATTTATTTGCATAAAGGCAAATATATTTCTAGGCTTCTGTTGGTTTGACAGAAAGGGGAAGGAAGGTATTTATGTTTGTCTGAAGAGTGAGAACTTGTCAGAATCCTGCTTACAAAAGAAGTATTTCTCAAAAGTTCCCATTGCTTTTTAAACCTCATTAAAAACAAACAAACGAAAACCCCTAAAAAAACTTCATTTCATCTAGTAGTTTTCTAAAAACGTGCATATCCTTTGACTTGGCAAGCCCTAGTGGGAAGCAATCCTATAGAAATAAAGGCTGCAGCATGTAAGGATATTTGCACAAGGATGTTATTGTTTGTAGTGACGAACAACTCAGGAAACAACTTAAATGTCCACCTATGGGAAAATGACCACATAAACATGATGCTATTACAAAATATTTATTATGATCTCCTTTTTGTATAAAATAGGGGGGGCCCTATATGTTTATAGGAGCATAGAAAAACAAGTGGAATAATATATATTGAACTGTTAACACTGGTCATTTCAGACTAATCGGATTTGAGGGTTATGGGGAAGATTATTAATTTTATGTTTATACAAATGTCTGTATTATTTGGCTTACATAAAACATTATTAAAATTTTGACTTAAAAATCTTATAAAACTAAACATCTTTTTAAAAAAGAATATCCCTGCATTCACATTTGGTTTTTAACTTCTGGAATGAAAATCCCTTGTCCTTCAGATAGACACGGTATGCTTTTATAAAGGTGATGAAATTGTTGGCCCTGCCCTGCTGACTAGCAGCTCCAGCAAGGTAGCCATTTGGCCTTGGCTATTGTCTTTTGGCTCCTGACCTCAGGACTTACCTCAATGCAGAGGCAGGTGGGCTCTCCCTTTTCTGTGACTGCACATTCCCGGCCGGCTCCACAAAACACATTGGCACAGATCTTGGATTTGCTCCTGAGTTCTTCCTAAAACACAAAATCATGAAGGAAACCACGTCACGGAGAAGAGCCTGTCATGGCATAAGCCAATGGTTGTGACAGTTACTTTCCAGACTCAGGTCTTGGTCTGGAGTTGCAGCTCATGGTTGTTGAAGGTTCCTGAAACAGCTAGAAGCCATCCCCAAGAGCCAGCCCCGGACTTGCTAGCACTGCTCCAGCCCAGGCCCGGCTACCTCAGAGTCCCTCAGATTGTTTCTTAAAGAGCAAGAGACTCTTTCTTATGTGCTTCCTTTCTTTTAAAAATGGTTACTCAAAACCCCTTATATTTCGACACTACAGTAAAGAGCTATAAAGGCAGACTCTGTCCTCAAGAAGCTCCGCGACCCTCTGAGGAAGCTCCCAAATAGAGACATAGAAAGCAACACGGAGGTGCAGCAACAGGAACACCAGGAGCCGGAGGGGAGAAGGAGGGTGAGAATCAAATGAGGCTTTCTGAAGATAGGATGCCTTAACTAACTCCTAAAGGATGGGAAGAGTAAGCCAGACAGAAATACAGACATGTGAGAGAAATATGGATATCGGAAGGACCAAAATCTCACTGGGTAGTGTTTCAAAAGGCAAAAGAAGGATAGCTAAACCATCGGGAACATGGATTTGCTATTATTCAGTATGGCCTTATTCAGCTCCTGTCCACATCTGCCCCTAGCTTCAAGACCAAGAGGGCCAAACCACCCGACAGACAGTAGAATTATCCTCAAACCACTTGTGGTCAGACATTCTTGTTCAGACGTGCTCAGCAGAACCTGCAGGCAGGCAATGGTCCCAGTCTATGCCACTGAAATGAGACTGGCTGCAGGCACTAATTTGTCGGTGACACACTCCTTCTCTCACATTAATTGGTGGCTAAAAAGCAGCCCCACCTCATTTGTCACGCAGGCCAGCAGCAGTGGTGGTTGAACAAAGGAGAATGTGATTCCTCCAGCCTCTGTCTGACTGCTGAGCAGGCAGTCACCACAGGCCTCCCAGCTCCCACCTACTGGGGTAGCAATGACTGACAAAACCAACAAAGATGGCAGGAGCTGTGGTGGGGTCGGTACAGACAGAGGGGGGCCTCAGATGCCACCCTTCGGACCATGTCTACCATGTCATGCAGACAACTCACACCCACGAAGCTTGTAATACTAAAACTCTCCTAGTCGGTATATGTTTCATATCCAAGAAGAGGTCAAAGAAAACAAAAAACAAAGTAGATACTGAGAGCTGAGGGTTGTGCCCAATATAGCTGGTCTGCTGCCACCTGGAGGCTGCTTTGCAAACTCCAGGTTATTATTGTCTCTCCTCAGCCATCTTGCCGGTCATGCAGGGATCCCATTGGTCCAGAAACTCAGGCCATGCTCACATTTGATTGGTTCATAGTCTGTTGCTAAAGCCATTCTTCTTTGGATGTTGCTAAGGAGAATTCAATAAAGCTGGCAAGCAGGGAAGAAAAGAGGAAGTAATTCCCAGAATGCTGGGATGACTAGAGAGCTGTTGTTTCCTAAACCAGGACTGGAGATAAAATCAAGCATATTCTCCGGGCAGAGACCTCCTCACTGTGCCTGGGAAGGGAAAGCAGTTCTAAAAAGGAAGAGGAAAAGGCTATTGCTGACCAGTGTAAAATATCTCAGATAAGACCACCTTCTCTCCCCTTCATGAAACAACACTCTTAACCAAGAGATACAGACAAATAAATTCATACAAAGGCATGCCCCGACACAGGCCTACGCTCAAAAGACACCAGTACACAGCTCCACCAACGGACCTTTTACCACTTGGCTGTGCATCTGTAACTGGTCACTTTAATTCTTTGAATCTCAGTTTCCTCATCTGTAAAATAGGGGTAAATACCAGCCCTGCCTTGTGAAGATGAAACGGTGTATTTGGAAGGGCATCATAAACTGAAAAGCAAGCAGAGCTTCCTGCAGAATAGCCTGTGGCACACACACAGCTCCTTTTACCTTCTGTTACTGTTTTTAGTGAATAATAAAAAGGAATTTACTTCCAGGTTGAATTCAACCCAAGCCATTTTTCCAGAAATAGTTCTCCAAAATCATTTGAAGAAACAGAAACTCTTTATTTAAAAAATAAGGCCTCATATTTGAGCAGTCCAGTTCAAATTTACAAAATGTTTTCACACATATGATTTCATCTCACTGTATGAACAACCCTGCCAGGACATGTCTATTATTAACCTCATTTTATAGGAGATGGAACTGAAGATCAGAAAGGTCAAGTGACCTGCCCAAAGGTCCCAAAGCTAAAACTGAGAGGAGCTAGGATTCCAACCTGGACCTTCAGACAGCAGATGAGTAAGTTCCCATTTATCAATACCTGGCACTCTTCTAGGTGATTTGGATTATATGTTATCTCACTTAAGCCCTAGGATAACACCACGAGTTAGACATCATAACATTCCCCATTTCACAGATGAAGGAACTGAGCCTTAGAGGTTAAATAACCAGAACATGCCAGAGCTAAGATCCCACCCAACCAAAGGGAAAGCAGTTCCTTTATGTTTGATTTACTTTCATAGTGAGAAAATGTAAGGTTAAGGAGATTATGATAGTGATGTGATTTGCATAACTAGCAAATGTGAGAAAGCGCTTCCAAGTGCGTCGGAGAGCTAGATTTGGATTCCTACATCCCACCTCGGCTCCTTACTTGCCATGGCCATGGGCAAGGTACTCTCTTTAGGCCTCAGTTTCCTCACGTGAGAAATGGGACCACTCATCCCCGCGAGGGGTGTGTGAGCAGGAAAGGAGATACACTGCCTGCAGCAGTGTGCCTGCCCCACAGCTGAGAGCTGCCGTGGTTACTGCCTCTCATTCAATTTCCCCACTGAGCGCTGTTCCCACCTCGGATGTCACGGCCCCACCGAGCCTCTGTTACCCCGAAATGATAATACTGAGAGCGGGACGTCTGACTGAATGGAAAAAACCAAGGGCTAACAACCCGCCTCCTTTCCCGTTTAAGACCAGAGAGAAAGGGGGGCCGCGCTAGTCACACAGGCATCCCCCTTTGCAGGTGGCACATCTGTCGATAGGTGGCAATCTCTCTCTTTGTCTCACAGAACCTGACACCGCAATGCGGAGATGCTGCCTGGGCTCCCGCAGCTCCACCCTCCCGGCCCGCGAGCTGTGGGGCAGGAGGTGGGCGAGCACCGCACAGCCACGGGCAGTAGGTACAAAGAACAGGATTTTTGCCCACTTGGGAACGAATGCTCTATCTACCTGAAGCCCTCCAACCTCCCCAGTTCTTCCCATTCACAGGCGTGCTTTCACGCAGAAAACAATGAAAATTTTCTACCTAGAGGTGGCTTCTTTGTACCATGGAAAGCCCCTCTCCAAGCCCTATGTTCTTGGGGAACGGGATGTCAGGAGCACCCCTGAGGCTCCTAGAAAGTTCTCTGGCATGGTAAGTGGTCTTACCCCTCTGCTGAGTGCAGGAGAAGAATATCTTGAGAGGAGATGCATATGGTATAAACATGTTCCTGCTCCAGGGACAGGGCAATCAGTAGCTGCCTTGTGGGGAGGGGTGGAGCGAGTGAGGTGGAAAAGAGGCAGGACAGCAGGTGACATGGAGAATGTGGTGCTTTGCAATATTAATTTGTGTCTGGTCCCTTCCACCTCAGAAATTCTGACTCGAAGTGCAGGGCAGCCTGGATAGGAGCGGCTGGAGACAGGGGAACCTGCCAGGTGGAAGGTCACGATCTAGTGGGGGTCACAAGGGCCTAGGGTCCAGTGCTAATATTAATTAGAGCCCCTACAACTGACTGAGGCTCTTCACAGCTATCTCTGTCCTCACAACGTCTGTACAAGTTTCCATATTTTTAGTCCCATCTAACAGATGGGGAGGAATTCGAGAGTCAGAAAAGCTCTGACATACAGAGGCCACATAATGAGGGAGAGCAGAGTCAGGACCTGACTCCGGAGCCTCAGTATTCCCTTACAGGGAACAGTCAAGGGAGGGAGCTGTGGGCAGAGGGGACAGCTACGAGGGCTGGCACAGGGAGAGGCCACAGAGCGCAAGGTAGTTCTTTTAGGAATTAGGTCCCAGGGCTATATGAGAATTTCATCTATGAACAGATGACCACATTGGCATATGAATTTGCTCTAGGAGTGGGAGGTCACAGGTGTACAAACCCCTAAGTCTGAGGGTACCTGTGAAAATGTGATTAACTGAATGGGGTTGGGGAGGGGGGCATGTTCTGGAAGTGTAGACACTGATATGTTGATAAAAGTCAACAAAATTCTTGCTTCCAGTGGAGAAACATTGGGTTTCCAGCTTTGACTTTCTGCATCATCTCTCTGATCTGCTTCTATGTCATTTTCATTACACATTGCAAACCATGCTCTAGGGCTTTGGTCTCATGGTTAAACTTCACAATGCAAACTCCCCTTGGTAAAAGACTGACTGGGAACATTGCTAACTTTTACTAGGGGAAAAACTTTCTCCCTGAGCAACTGTTAGCCATTGCATGATAATAATACTTTATACTAGTACAGCAATTTCAATTAGTCTCTAATTTTCACTATCATTTTTAATTTAATAGGATAAGCAGGCAGGGATTACCTCTAAGGCACTTCCAGACTTAACATCCAATGATAAAGAAGAAACTGAGGCTCAGAGCTACACATGACTGATCCAAGCACTCACAGCTGCAGAGCTGGGTCCTGGCCTAAGGTCTCCAGACTTTAATTCCAGCCCTCTTTCCACAAACTACTTTGCCTCATTACAAATTAAAGCTAGAAAAGGTGTTGCTGTGGATCCAAGGTCTAAAAAAATAAATTAGTTTTGCAATTAAAAAAGATCCTCTGCAAACAAAGTGCAAAGCAAGTTATTTGCAAAACCACCAGAAGAGGTGATGGTGTGTCTGAGTCTCCAGGCCGACCAGCATTAAGTCTGAACACAAACTACACTTTGAATGTTTTTAAAAAAAGTCTTCTAAAGTCAAACAATTTCTGGAAGAACAGTGTGCTTTGGCAGGGGAGGGAGCTTATAAGCAAAACCATAAAACTGTCAGCTTAATATATCATCATTTCACTAAAGTGAACTGGGTCGGCTCTGTACCCTCCATCCTTTTCCTCCTTCCCAACTTTCTTTTAAAAAAAAACAAAACAAAACAGCCTTACTTATGCCAAGGTGGAATTTTGGCTCCACTGGGCACTATTTTGTGACAAGCGGCTTTGTTGACATGAGAAAGGCCCTCCTTGCCTTGCCAGAATTAGTCATGGAAACTTCACAGGAACACCAGGGCCCCTCAGATACGCTAAGCGCGCTGGAGCTTGGGACAAAGGAATTCACAGAACTGGGGAGAGCCGGGGGAGGCCTGGGTGGGGCCCAGGGTGGGACACTGGAAGCTCTCAGGCGGCGTTCTGGCCTGGAACCCAGTAGCACAGGCTTGAGAGCGCCAAGCCTCTTCCAGACCTTGAGATCTAGCTGGAGCGCCGTGTGACCTTGTTCAAGTTTCTCCGATTCTTTTGCTCTGAAAAGGAATATCTTGCTGCATCCCACCTGCGCTAAGGAAAGAGGTGGAAGGCGATTTCTAGCAGCTGTTCTGAAGCACATGACAGGAGCCTCTGCATCTGCGGGGACAGTGGGCCTCCCTAGATGTCCTCACAACCAGTCCCTCACCTCAAGGTGAATGCACCACGGCCACATCCAGGTCCGATGGACCCTGAAGCTTAAACGATTTGAGGGGCCCTCCCTGAGAAAAAGAATACATGATTATGCCTGCAAAATTGGCCTTGTAAGGTCTGAAACTGAAGCTTAATTAGCTCACAATAAATCTGACTCTCCACCTACCCTATTATTTTCTTCATAAGCAAGAAGGCTTTGGGACCTTTGTCTATTAGAGCCCTCTTTAATATTTATACACATATAGCTTATCTCAAGTGAACTCCAAGTGCCTGCACATTTTGGCTTCTGACACACCCACCACAGTGCCCTGCCTGAGAAAATCTGCAATAAATGTTTTTTATATTAAATTTCACTGCGAGGGGGAGGAATTCAAGTTAGCGTCAATGTCAGCGACCAGTGACAGTGGCACTCATGATGTTTCGGGGAATGTGTGGCTGGCTTTCATGACATCAAAATAAGGGATGCATCACCCCAAGAGGATTAGCTTTAAGATAAAAAAAATAAAAAATCTATTATGGATTTAAGAACTACCTAATTCTCCTTTGTATTTTTTTTTTTAAGATTTTATTTATTTGAGAGAGAGAATGAGAGAGAGAGAGAGCATGAGAGGGGGGAGGGTCCGAGGGAGAAGCAGACTCCCTGCCGAGCAGGGAGCCCGATGCGGGACTCGATCCCGGGACTCCAGGATCATGACCTGAGCCGAAGGCAGTCGCTTAACCAACTGAGCCACACAGGCGCCCTAATTCTCCTTTGTATTAATTTCTTTTTTAAAAAAGATTTTATTTATTTGACAGAGAGAGAGAGAGCACAAGCAGGGGGAGAGACAGGCAGATGCAGAGGGAGAAGCAGACCCCCCGCTGAGCAGGGAGCCCGATGCAGGACTCAATCCCAGGACGCTGGGATCCTGACCTGAGCCGAAGGCAGAGGCTTAACCAACTGAGCCACCCAGGAGTCTCCTTTATATAATTTTTTTTTTTTAAGATTTTATTTATTTATTTGAGAGAGAGAGAGAAAGAGAGCACAAGAGGGGGGAGCGGGAGAGGGAGAAGCAGACTCCCCGCTGAGCAGGGAGCCCGATGCGGGACTCGATCCCGGGACTCCAGGATCATGACCCGAGCCGAAGGCAGTCGCTTAACCAACTGAGCCACCCAGGCGCCCTCCTTTATATAATTTCTGTGTTTAGCTTCTATCACAACTTATGGGATTAACATGTTCCTGACATTTTCTTCTCATTACGTGATAATGTATTGTGTGTCCAGAAATTACTACTTTCAAATTTCCAGTGGGACAAGGCTGTTTACCGTAACCATTGTCTTACGGATTCTGTCACATTCTCTGGTTTTGCCTTGTCAGACTGAAGGATCTAAACTGCCACCTTCATATGGAAGCCCCCTCACTTTCCCAGCTGCACATTCACCATCTCTGGAATGCTTCCCACTCCATATACTTAGGTCTTTCTTGAAGTGGCCCAGCCCCAGCATGGCAGACTAGATGCTTCGTTTCTATATAAGGCTAAGCTCAGTTTTCTGTGAGGGCCTTGGCTAGTCATAGTAGAAGTATAGCAGCACTTAGTAAACACAGAGTTGAAAATATGTTAGGCCCTTTCACCCAGGACTGAGAAAAATTGCACACAGGTCTATGAGGTCTGGTTTCATCCCTGTTGGCAGTGAGGAGGTTCTGACTCCAGTACCCCGGGAGGGCGCTTCTGCTCTCATGCCCTCAGAGCATGGGTCACAGTGATGCACTTGGTGTCCCCGTGGAGTGCCACGCTGTCTCCCCAACTTAGAGACATCAGTGAAACCACGCTGACAGGGTTTACCAGGTTCCCTAGTATCTGTCTATAGTTTGCACAGTGATCCCTGGGAGTTTCCAAGATAGCCTGTCAGTCTTCCTAGGAAGTGCTTTTGGTAAGGCCCCTAGTTGTACAATTGTACCCTTCAGTTTCTTTAGAATTCCTTGGTAGGACCTTTTAAGCCAAACCACTTTTTGCCCTGAATTAGTCTGTTAGGTTTGATCATGGTATTCATTTTCCATTCTCCAGCCATCTGCCTATGATTTGTCCACTTTAAAGGACAATGTAGGGGGTATGGATAGTCCTACAGTCTTCTTCAGTAAAGGCTAGGGCAAGGAATTAAAATCCACTAGAGAGCATATTTGATAAATGCCTATAAAAAAATCACGAATGATAACAGCCGTGACTAGTGTGATGCAAGTTTCACGTAATAAACCTGAAAGGAGGACAGGATGTGGCCTCTACCTTCTCAGGAGTCTCCAACCTTGTCGGGGTGATGAAACTCACAAATGCAGATCAGTGCAGTCCTGAGTAGAGGGGGCTCCTGACTCCAGGAGATGGGACTTCATGGATGAGAGGGGACACGAGCTAAGCCCTAAAAAATGGTAGGATCTGGATGGAAAAACTGTAGGTTTTTGAGTAGGAGGGTCTCAAGACCAGTTCGGCAGTGGTACATGGGAAGAAGTGGGTGAGGTGGAACTGGGGGCACAAGGAAACTGGGTAGAAAGTGCCTGGGATGATGAAAGTCTCATGTATGGTGGTGGCATGGATACAGAGAAAGGAGGGAATTCAGGAGAAAATTCTAAAGAATAAGATCTGGCAACAAACAGATAGAAGAGAGGAAGGTGAGAATCCAGGGAACTGCCAAGATCTTTGGCTTTGAGAGCCTGAAGGTCGGTGGTGTGTCTTCCAGAGTCAGAGACCAGGCAGAGGCCGAGTGGGGGAGAGGTCGGCGATGATGAGTCAGTAACGGACTTAAGTCTGAGGGGACAGTACAACATCCCACCGACAGTTGAAAATAAAGGCCTAGAGAAGCACGTCTGGACATGATCCATGTCGGAGTGAGAAACGGGGTCAAGGGAACAAATGAGCTCAGGAAGCAAGGGTGGGAATGGAGGGCTGAGGGTGGCCAAGGAGCAGGAAGAAGAGGCTGCCAGCAGACCACCTGGGGGCTTTCTGCAAGCCAGCAAAGGTGCCTTCCCCTCTAGGCAGATGTGACCCCAGACCAGGTTACAGGGCTCAGCAAGCAGTGCAGGTTGGATTTCAGCCCCCTTCACCTCCTCAAGCAGTGAAGAGCCTGCACGACTGTTACAACGACTCTGAGGGCAAAGCAGCCAAGAAAGCAGGGCAGGCACATGGAGAAAACTGGGAGCAAAATCAGGATGTCTAGAGAGCTCCAAGGAATGGATGATGAATGCCATTGTATGAGAAATGATTTGGCAAATGTTGGGATGAAACAGCAAAAAAAAAAATTTTTTTTAAACCTCTGCCGAAACCTGAACCAAAAGCCAGACCAGACAGAGGCGGTGAGGTCCTATGTAAGGAGAACTGATACAGGAACCTGGAGAGAGGTGCTGGACATATCTCTCTCTGCCTCCAACACTGTGTGACTTAGGGGAAGGTGCCTGACTCCTCTGGGCCTCCGTTTCCCCATCTATAAGAGGAAAGAATTGTAGATGATGTCGAAGTCCCTTAAACTGTTAAGATTCTCTTAACCAGAAAGCCAGACATTTGCCATTTCAGATGTTCCTGAATATCAAACTTTAATCTCCCAAGGAAGTTCACCTAGATGCCCAAACTACAGACTGGGTATGTATAGAACCTTCTGTGAGTGTTTCAGGTTTCTGCTGAGTTTTGGTGGTAGAATTAAAGTTGGCTTTTGTAGTCAAAGAATTTTTGTAAGCAATGCTTTTTCATTCCCTCCTGGGTCATGACAGGAAATCAGAGGAGCAGTAATGGGACCCCAATTGAGTGGCCTGATTTCACTCTTGGTGGACTAGTTGGAACCCTCTACTCCCTTTGAATGCCATTAATGACACTTTTATTCTATTTGTGTTTGCCTTGCAAGAAGAAAAGGGAGAGAATGGCTAAAGGAAATTCACATGAGATTCACAATTCTTCATTCCTGCCAAGAACCTGTCACTGAAGTATGTCTGGGACTGCCAGGGCTCACATTTACTCAGCATCCATGCTCTAATTATTTCCACATGTAGTTCAAGGCAAATGGTTGATTAAAAGTTAAAAAAAAAAAAAAAAAACACAAAAAAACCCATACACCTAAATCCCAGTACCCTCCACTAAGGGAGGGAGAGCTCTAGGGCAGCTACAGGAGACCTCTGAGAAAACATTTTGGACATGTCCCCTGTAGTGCCAGGCACATCAGACCAACATCCCCACACATTGCCAGCACTCCATCCCAAGCCAACCCTCCACCTCCCCAAGCTTCCCCAAGCACTGAACCAAACACGATTCACATTCTTTGAACTTCTGAGTGGAATGTAGGATTTATTCCTGCTTTGGTGGAAGGCCTAAGAAATGGATACAGGCTAAGAGCTACAAGTTCTCTCCAGCCCTTTTGCCCTGGGCTCTACTGAATTTAGGTAGACTCTGGGTAGTTCCTGATACCACATACTAGGGAAGGAATCCAGTGCGCAGAGAACGTGGGTACCTTCCCCAAGCTGGAGAATAGTCCCCATGTATGCCGCTCCTTTCCATAATCCCAATTTGCATATGGCTCCCCCTAAAACTGAAAGTTAACCCACTGTTCCCCAAGGTGGTTCACATGACCTGGCACTGATTCAGATGCCTGACACTGACATCTATTGACATCTACTTGGCCGTATTTAACAAGGTCTTTGGCAGTGACTCAGTCTTCTTCCTGTGTCCTGGGTGATTTCATTGTTTATGTGGCCTCAAGATCCTTGACCTCCTCACCTCCAGTAAACCTCACTGCTAAGGTCCTCTGGCTACGGGGAGCTTCAGGAGGTATCTGTGAGTAGAGCAGGTAACTGCAGCAGACTAAAATAAAGGGTACAGGGCTCCTGAGGTCCTACATTTTGAAATGAAAACTCATTACCCTTTGAAAATGTCAGCACCGCGAAGTATTGTTAGATGCTTTTTTAACTTTAAAATGGGCAGAGAATGTCCCACAAGACCAGCTAAAAAAACAATGTCACCATCTGGGAAGTCTGATTTATTGTCTGAATTACACAAATTCTTCCTGTCCTTCAAGGATCAGCTCAAGTTACAAAACTCCATCCGCAGTGACCTTTTCCTCTTGAGTGTTATGGGCTCCTCCTTCCATCTCTAAACTTTCATTCTTCTCTGTACAAACTCATCTGATCACTTTTTAAAAAATGTAATTGATTATGCAGACTTTGTCTTCCCAGATGAACTGTAAGTTCCTAGAGGACAAGGCTGTAAAGTCTGTGTTCTAAAATCTTTCATAGGTCCAGGCACAGTACGCTGTGCCACACCATCAACCTTTGTTCAAAGTATCCCAGAGCAGCTGAGCCACACTGCCCTAAGGACCTAGAGCAGGGGCAGAAAGACAGCCCCCTGGGCCAATTCCTCTCCTGGGGCTGCCTCCTTTCAGGATCAGTTTTTTTTGGAGGCGGGGGGAAATAGCCTAAAGACCCCTCCCTTCTCCACCAAGCCATAAATATTCAGCCTGTAATTTCCCTAATGAGAGACTGTCTTTGACCCACAGAAAGACACTGGGGTGTGTGTGTGTGGGGGGGTGAGGTGGATAGGAGAGCAATGGGGAATGGAAATGGCTTTCAGTCATTTCCTTTGTCCACAATTAATGTATAATCTTGCAGACATGATGAGGGAATGAGAATGGGAAAAGGGAAAAGGATGGAAGAGGAGGCAATGTGGGAATGCAGGGTACCTCGCAGGGAGGCAAAATTGGGTGGGACTTCAAAGTGTAGGGTGGAGGTCGCCAAAGAGCAGCCTGCCACCTTGGTGACCTATACAACGGAGAAGTAGAGAGAGACAAAGATAAGCAAGAAGGGCCAAGAGAAACTGTGAAAATGGGCCTATTACCCAAGGTAGCTGTTTTGTGTTAACTCTTCTCAGGAACCCTGCTCCTACATTGTCCTGCGGTACTAGGGAGCAAGATGGTCAGTCTGCCTAGACATGAGAAAGAACAAATTGCCATTGCCTTATTCTACCCCTCCCCCATGTGCAGAAGGTTCTGGGGGTCTCCACGCACTCCCTTCTGGCTCATCTACTAGGCTGACCTTACTGTGGGGTGGAATACACTGAAATGGGAGTGGCCGGGGAAGGGCTAGGCCTCAGCTGTGCCCAAGTGTTTTATTTGCCGGGGTGCTGGGCATCTTGAAAGGGACTGTAACGTCCAACCAAGAGCTGAGGCCATGTGACAGATGGAGGGGGCAAGGGGGCAAGAGAGCAGGGAGGTGAAGGTTGACTGGAACAAAGTGGAGCAGAGAAAGCCCAGAGACCCAGTAGAGCGTAACAGTGTGAGTCTCTACTTTAAAACCACAGACAAAGCCCAGGTACTCCGGGGGCAGTGTGGCTGCAAAGCTAACAAGTTTCTAGCATCCCAGCAATTATTCTCCAGCCTGGGGCATGCATAAGGGGTTAAAACGCAGCAAGAAAGTCCGCGCTAAATGAAGTCACCCTATGTGTGGCTCCGTATGGTTCTAGGAGAAGCAGACAGATGTAATTAGATGTTCTTAAGACACTGTGTTGCCATGGCAACGGTCGGCCAGGAGAACCCGGAGTCCGAGGAATACAGTCTTCCAAGGAAATGCCAGAGGCAGGTGGTGTTCATCATCCTCAGGCTCCACAGACAAGGCTTCTTCCCCCCCTCCCCGGCCCGGTCCTACACTCTTGGGGACCCTCCCTCTCCAATTCCTCCTCATCCCCACTTCCTATGCCCCAGATAGGCACTCAGAGCAACTCCAAATGCAGACGATGAAACACTCCCTTCAGATGGCATCCAAAGGCAGGAATTAAGGAGAAGTCGAATCTTAGGAGAGTTCGTTCAGGAGACATTGTTCTCTGGGCAGTCTCTGGTCCCAGGGGCTTTCTAGAACTGAGTGTGGGGATCACGAGGGGAAGCTGCAAGCTTAATTTACATATCACTCTGGAGCCCAGTTCCTCTATGAGGTGGATGCTGGATGGGCACTATAGGACAAGTAGGGGTATGTGAGCTTGAGCAGGGGAATGTCTGCTCTTAGTAGGCAGCCATGCATTTTATCAGCCAAACTGGAACATTTTGAAAGTAAAAGGGGACCTTTAAAGTAGATATACTTGGACAACAGGCATAGACTGTGACATCTGGTCACCTCAATTAACAGGTTACCTAAGGGGAAAATTACTACTTTTATTTTACGGAGTGGAAATTCTAACCTGGTGTCTATGAGCCCCCAGAAACCCAGCTATGGATTTTGGGACTGGATTTTCCTAGAGCATAACCTAGGAAAGATGAGAAACTCAAAGAAAGTACTACTCCGGGCATGAACTGCCTTAATCTCTTTGATTCAATTGCCACATGAGGATATTCATGGGGTTCTGCTGTTGCAAAACTGGGGAACCTGGGCAGACGGGACCACTTTCCTTCAAAATCTCGGTCATTACAAATCCCTCCAACTGCTTTCTAAAGAGAGAAACATTCATTTCACACATTGTTGCCAAAGAGGGATGATTCTCTATGGATTTATGGCAATAATGTGGTCAATAGAGTGGGATCATTCCACAGCAGAGAGACCTAATAAATCTGCCCGTGATGAGTGGAGGTTTCCAGGTGTACATTCTTACACATTCCCTTAACAACTGAACCAAAAACAGTGGCTCAGGGATTCTGTGGTCACAAAACCCAGGGAAAGGCTAGACTCTCCCAGGGAATCAGCAGAAATGACTGTATTTTAGGCACAACATAACCAGCCCAGAAATTATGAGAATGTGGTTCAGCCACAAGCTCTGTTACAGAACTGTGGGATGTTCAGAGGGTAAGGCCCACCCAGGGTGCATCCCCTAGTATTTTCTCAGAGACTGTGGGAATCACAGCCATTTGATAAAAGTTCCTGGCAGTTCCTTGACAACCGTGACTAGTAATGGCCCTCTTCTCTCAACCCTGGCTCAAGGCTGGGAACCACTGGGGCCAACTTGCCTTATTTACCTGCACCTAAATGCAGACAGGTTCTAAGATACTGGGGTGCAAAACTCTGAACTTAATGTGTAGCTTCCCCAAGATTTTTGGGTGGCAGTAAAGGGCTCCTTACAACCTGTAAGCATCAATTAACACCATTGCTCTCTGCTAAGCGTGTATGCTGGGAAGTCCTGACACCCACTGAAGGTCCCCTGCATTTTAATAGTCCAATTTCGAGAAACATTAACGTTTCTGGAACAAATTAAGAACTTGATAAAATCAATCCCTTTGGGAAAACAAACAAACAACATTGCAGGCACAAATGAATCTGCCTTTCCTTATCACTGTCCAAAGTAGAATTGGACAAAACCTATTTCCGAGCCAGTAGTTGAGCACCAAAATACCAAACATCAAGTTGGATGCTGGGGACTCAAGGAAGGATAAAGCACAGTCCATGTCCCTAAGCTGCTGACAGTTTAGTTGAGGAGTTGAGGACATGGGGTACAAATACATGGAATTCTATGCATTTATTTATTTGTTTATCTATTGAGAGGGAGAGAGGGGGTGGGAGAGGGAGAGGGAGAGAGAGAATCCCAAGCAGGCTCCACACCCAGCATGGAGCCTGATGCAGGGCTTGATCTCACAACCCTGAGATCACGACCTGAGCCAAAATCAAGAGACCATCACTTAACTCAATGAGCCACCCGGGCACCCCAATACATGGAATTTTAAATACCAACACAATCTAATAAGCAAAAACTCAAGACAATGTGTAGCTCAGTGTGATTTGTGGTTAAGTGACAAGAGTCTAAGGCAGCACTGTCCAATAGCAATATAATATCAGTCGCACAGAGGATTTGAAAATTTCTGGTCAAATTTTAGAAAGTCAAAAGACACAATAATTTTAATAATTTGTTTTACATAAGCCAATATAGCCAAAATATTACCATTTCAGCTTTTAACCAATAGCATTAGTGAGACGTCTTACATGCTTTTGTTCATAATAAGTGTTTGATACCTGGCATGCATTTTTCACCAACAGCACATCTTAATGAGACTAGCCACACCGCAAGAGCTCAATATCCACCGGTGGCTCGTGGCTTTTCCTACTGAACAGCCCAGCTCTAATACGTTCTCGGTGCTGACATATTACTGAGGGCTGAATTGAGGAGGAGAGTTTAGGTAGAAAGAATAAGATTTTCTTTAACTAGGAATGTCTTGTAAGGGGTGTATATAATTGAAGTCAACAGATATTTGAACACCTCGGTAAGGCAGCATGCTGGGCTGCATGGACCAGGATACTGATGTAATGAATATCCAGTCCTTTCAACACAGGCAGGTGTTCTGGGCACTTAAGCCTAATTCTGGCTCTGCTTTTAATGCCTGTGGACAAGTCACCCTTCTAGTCTCCTCCATAAGATAAAATAGGTGCCACCTCCTTTAGTACTTTGTATGGCTTATCTCATAAAGCAATAGGGGCTAATTAAACTACTTATTTTGAAACTTCCCTTAACTATTTAAATACTTTTACTTTTTTTGCAAAAAAGTCCATGGACAAATTTGGCAATGTAGTGGATATTTCTCAAAACTTTTTTTTCTGTTTCTTGGCTCAACTGCTACACTCTTTTGCTGCCAACTTTCAATAATGTTACACACACACACACACACAATTTTAGTACCTTGAGATTAAAGTCAATGAAAATATGCACATTCTCTTCTTCTTGAGACATTCCAGCCTTGCATTCTTTCCTTGGAGCAGTTGGGAAGTCACGGCGGGGGGGCTGTAAAACCTACTCAGGCTGGCCAATTGGCCTTATCTGAGTCAGGAGACCCACCAATGAGAGACTTCCAGGTATTCTGCTCCACTGTAGTAGCAGAACTCCCTATTTTTGCAAAGATTAAAATCCTCTGAGACCTTCAAACTGTACCAACAATGCACAAAGACCTCTTTCTCTGTTCAATTTGCTTTCCCCCAAGGACTACATTAGAAACTCTACACAAAAACCTACTAGCTTAGTTGCTACAGATTATCATTTGCAGTAAAAACACTTCCTTAGTATTATGTAGCTGTTTAATTCTCAAAGCTCTGTTCTTTAACTGATTAAACGCTAGAGAAATGCCACATATTTAACTGCTTTTGGTTACCCTGACTCCACTGAAAAGTGGAGCAACATGCTATGGAAGTCAACAAACTGGTCTATGGGTCAACAGTAAGGGAGTTTAGAGAATAAGGCTGCAGGTAAGTAGGGATGTCTGCTCCTTAAGACCCCACCCACTGCTGATCACTGGGCCATTGGTGGAACCTCCACCAGGATAAAAGATACCTCTGAGATCTAAGGTGCAAATCCAGTGACGTTGTTTTGCCCATACTGGGGACATGAGAGTTGCCATTCAAATGAACAGGAGACAGAGCAAGAGCAGAAAGGATCCCCCAAAATAAAGGTCTCAGTAAATGGTGATGTCAGAAGACAAAGTGACCAGAGGCTCTGGGGCAAAGAATCACCAACAACAGAATTTAATTTAATGCTTTATTTTATATTCCTTGGGATATTAGCTCACTCTGGGAATGATGCCCAGTTAAATCAGAATTGCTGTTCATGGAAGGAAAGAATAAAAATATTTACTATTTAGTAAGCCTCTGCTTAAATTCCAACTTCACCTGGAGCTGAGAGAGTCAGAATCCAGCTGTCAGACTAAGCAAGCCCAGCATTACTACCATGTCCAAGGTTAAACAAAGTGTTGATGGGCAAATGCTGTCAACCATCTTCCCAGGTACACAAATACTTGCAGAATCTGACATAGAGACCAGAGATTATAGGCAGGATACTGTGCATCTCCTCATATTACATATGAGACATTTGGATTCATTAATTAACCCATTTGACCGGTGGACCAATTCAACAAATATTTATTGAGCACCTAGTATATGCTAAGCTCAGTTCTAGGTGCTGGGGATTCATTGGTGAATGAGACAGAGAAGGACCACATCTTGAAGAAGAATATGTATATTCTAGAGAGAGGAGAGTGAAAACAAACACAATTAACAAGATCATTTCAGATTGTGATGTACATTTAGAAGAACACAGACTATGTTTGACAGAGAAATCTGGGAGAGGGGACACCAGGGAATGCTCTCTTGAGCTGAGACCTAAGGATGAAAGGAGGAGTTCAGACAGCCAGAAGAAAAATGCAAAAGTTGTGACACAGGGCAGAATTTGTTATGTTCCCGAAACAGAAAAAGGCTAGTGTGGCTGTGACATAGGGTCTAGCAGGGAGAGCAGTGAGAGGTTAGCTGGGAAAAGCAGGCAAGGCATGGAGTATGTAGGACCTTGTACACACTGGTAAGAACTTTGTATTTTATTCTTAATGAACTGGGAAACACTGGAGGAGAGTGATGTGATCAGACATGTGTTTTACAAAGATTACTCAGGCTGCTGTGTAGAGAATTAGATGGAGAGAGGCAAGAAGGACAAAGGGGTGAGCAGCTAAGAGGCTAGTGCAATCATCCAGTGCAAAATGATGGCGGCTTAGTCCAGGGCGGTGGCGATGGAGACTGAGAACAGTCAAAGGGGAGGCAATATATTCTGACAATAGAGCCAACAGGACTTGCTGATGGACTGGGAATGGATAGGAAGAGTGAAAACACCAAAAGAAGATTCCTGGGTACTTTGAGTTGATAACCAAGAAATACCTCAGCCAGTTCTTTGTAGGTATGGACATGGCCATGCCAATGGTCCAGTATGGAGTCACTTCTGGAAGGATCTTCCCTCAGACTGGCCCTGGGGTCCAGATAAGTCCCATGCTTTCTCGATAAACCTGCATTAGTTTAGGAAATGAGTTCAGCAAGCCCGCTAAGACCTGGTGTCAGATGTAAACAGACTCTGCTTATGAAAATCTGTCCAGAACTGATCCGAGTTCCCAACTGTTCCATGGAACACAGCATTCAAGTATTTATAGTATTTTTGGAAATGGTGCCCTATGGTGAAATGTCTGGGAAACACTGCTTATAATACTCTCCTCCTAGAAAAGAGAATAAATGATGCACATGAACATTGTCAAGATCTAAAAAGTCCTGCAACTAAAGAACCACTTAACCTAGCACATAGATTAACATCACTCACTATACTTTGAGAAACACGGGTCTAGGCTCTGTATGTCTCTCCCTGTAGTCTGACTGTCCCCTGGAATTCAAGCAAAATTAAGAAGAGCAGCTCCTATTTACTGAGCACTTACCTTGTGAAAGGTACTGTATATTAATATCTCCCTAGCTATACACACTATATACAGGTGCCGTTTTAATTTATAGCTTTTATGTTATTATTTGTTCTTGTGAGTTTTGCTTTATGGACCATGTGTTCACTTAGCAAAAGCAGACATTATCTCCTCTGATCATAGAGATCAGCAGTGTTCATTCACAGTATTTCCTCATGCAGCGCTTAATATAAAGACCAGAAATTCTTCACTTTATCGCCCCATCTTCATTTACTTACCCCACTACAATTAAGAGTGAGAATTTCTCACTCTCATCACTGCCTCCCTCTTCCTTCATGCCTCCTCTTCACTAGTTTCCTTCTTCCTATTTATTCCACTTATTTCTAAGACAAGAACCATTTGGGGGCAGTTCACATGCTTTGAACATCCTTGGGCTTAGAATTCCCTACTTTCTGTTTCTCTCTCAAAGAAAATGTCATGGCTTTCAGAATATGGCTGTCACATCTAAACCCTCAGATTGGGGGGTGCTTGGGTGGCTCATTCAGTTAAGCGTATGCCTTTGGCTCAGGTCATGATCTCGGGGTCCTGGGATCAAGCCCATGTTGGGCTCCCTGTTCAGCGGGGAGTCTGTCTCTCTCTCTCTCCCCTTGCCCCATAATAACCCTCAGCTGTCTGGAAGACAAACACACACACACACACACACACACACACTCTCATTTCACCACCACAGCAGAGAGAAGACTTTTCCTGGAGTTAAACAATAGATCACTGGGGAATGGGGAGGTCTTTACATTCCTGGCTACTGTAACATGAGTCATTACGGTTACTAAATGACAATGCTATTTACTTTACACAGGGTGAAATACTCGTAGCATTACCTAGAAAAATAACCCAATCACCAACTGAAATATAGCCACTGGGGAAGATCAAAGCTCACTTGAATCCACCAGCACTTCAATGATGCAACTTAAGCAGGAAATGAACAGCCTTCTATTTGATCAAATGTGTAAAGAGAAATTAGTGGGAAAATGCAATGACCTAGCTGTAAAATGACCAACACAGTGGGATTAACAATCCCCAGCATTGGCTGTTCTTAGAGGATTTCACATCTTCATGGTTTCCTTATTTTTGTCTAAGCAAAGGGAATGCCTACATAGGGCATGTGATGAACACACATAAAAACAACTTTTATAGTTTCTTATTATCCAGGTTGTATTGTACATGCTTTTTTCTTTAATTAGTTTTTTTATTGAAGTATAATTCACATATTATTAGTTTCAGGTGTACATCATAGTGATTTGATATTTTTGTACATTATGAAATAATCCCTACAGTAAGTCTCATTACCCATACATGTACTTTTGCAGAAAACAAAGAAAAACACAAAGACAGGGGCCCAGTTTTATCTCTCAGAGATAAAGTTATTAACTTGGTACTTGTTCTTAAGCAATATGGCCCACAAGTAGTTTAAGAACATAAGTCTGCCGTGTGAGTAATGAATTTATTATACCCAACATTTAGCAAAGACTTCAGTGTCTGGCCTCTTTACTCAGAACACTTCCCAATGCTATTCTCCCTTCTAGTCCTGTCCCCTCAAGAAAGGAAGTTGAGAAACCCCTAATGAACTCACACCTGAAGGAGGGGGTTTTCTTTGACCATTAGCCAGCCCTTCGTGCCATGCAGAAAATCATGCTTCTGTTGAACATGATGCAGACACCAATTAATGCATAAAGTAGAAGGCTTTACCCTTAAAATAAATAGCTAAGCCAGGAAGTCTGCTTCTCTGCATGTGGCTGTTGGCAAGGCTAAGGCCACACAGGATAAGAAAGGAAAGAAAACAGAAAATGCCAAGGATAGAAGACTAGAGGGGCGGGGGAACAAAGCACAAATGGACACATTCCTGAACGATTCTTAGGACTCTGAGGGGAAGCCAGCTGAATTTCCCGCTTCTGACATAGACCTCAGCCTGCCCCCAATCAACTGTAGTTATCGTAATTATAGCATATAGTGAAGACCCATGGATAAGGCTGCCCTTGGAGGAGTGAAGCTGAGCATTCTGAGCATTTGTGACATCTGCCTGCATCCCAAAGCAGGTTTTTGTGAGCTGAGGCAGGCCACCCCAGAAATCCTACCTGGGTCCTCCTGATAAGGACCATGGCCACGAAGGGAACTCAGGTATGTCTGAGTCTGCGCTCAGTTCAATAGCTTTTAGCTGCTCTAACAGAAACTCCACACATTTATCAATTTCTTACTAAGCTTTAGATGAGCCAGGTATCCCCATGAGAATCACCAGAAATTTTTCTGACTATTGTTGAGTTCTTTATCTATTTTATTTTTCTCTGTTGCAAATATGCCACAAACTTGGGTCCTTCTCCACAACTGAAAATAGTTAGCCTAACACTAACAGAAGCTAGCAGGACTTGCTAGCTATGGGATTTGAAAGGAAAAACGGTATATATCTCTTATTTTTGGAATGAGGTAGGAAATGAATGAATGAGCAAATGAATAACATACATTGATTACATTAATGTTCATTAACAAGCAAACTTCCCACCCACAAAAATAAGCCCTCCTCATCACTATTTTCTATGTGCCTTGGTTCAGAAAGGAATCAGGACAGTATAATGGAGATCAAATACTAAACTAAATTAAAAGAGTCACATTAAGGGAAATTTAATAACATACATGCTTCTCTTCATAAATTCCAATAGGAATTTGGGGTTCTTTTTGTGAGGGGAAGTATACTGAGCTATAGGACGACAGTCCTATTCTCTAAGTAGTGAAATCTAAGTCAATTAAGTAATGTCAATTAAGTCAATTAAGTAGTGAAATTTATGTGTGTGTCTGTGTATAGTCTATTCTGCAGCACAACCAATTTTAATTCAACTCTGACACTGTACAAGTAGATTTATCAGGAAAGCCACAGGCAACACTGGGCTGGCCCCCCACGCAGGACCGATAATGTAGCACACTGGGCTTATCTAGCAGGATTTAGGATTTGGACTGCAGTCCAGGTACCAAGTCTTTAAGTAGGACTAAAACATCTGTGTTGGCCTCTGTTTCCTTACTGAGTTCACCCTCACAGGTCACTTGATTTACCTGCTGAGGTCAAGGCCAAAGAAGTCAAGGTCAAGGCCTCTGCTGTAACAGCCCTGAACTGATTTGGAGAAGGGCATGGGGACCAGGGCAGTAACTTCATCAAAACCTGTTCAGGAAGGCCAGGATCCCGGTCACAGGCCACAAAGCATGGTGAGAAGGCAAGACTCATTCCAGAAAACAAAACTAGGGTCCACACCGCATTTCCAGACAACTATTTTTGTAAGCCATTTCAATACTGCATCATTAGTTTTTTGTGGTTTTTTTTTAAGATTTTATTTATTTGACAGAGAGACACAGTGAGAGAGGGAACACAAGCAGGGGGAGTGAGAGAGCTGGAAGCAGGCTTCCCTGCGGAGCAGGGAGCCCGATGCGGGGCTCTATCCCAGGACGCTGGGATCTTGACCTGAGCTGAAGGCAGACGCTTAACGACTGAGCCACCCAGGCGCCCCCTGCATCATTAGTTTTAAAAGAACATTTACAAAGGTCAGAAGAAAGTTTTGCTTTTTGGTTATTTTTTTTTTTTTAGTAAGTTCAATAAAAGCTCAAGTTGCACACTTTAGAATTCTGAGTTGGCTTCCTTTTTAGAAAAATTCTCTGCTCAACCCCAAGGAGACCCAGCATCCTTCATTTCTTGCCCAGTGTTGCTGAGCAGCTGGTTTCTGAAGTGGAAAATCAAGTGATTCCTTTCTAGAGAGTAAACAGCATTTGGGATTCCCGGGCACGCACACTGGTCGGGTGCCCCGTGCTGCACTACTTAGGGTGCACGCGCAGGGGCAAGTAGGAGACACAAAAGGCCTACTGCTTTTAGTCACTCTTTTCTTCCCATTCCTGGGCCAGTGTCTCTTTTCAAACCGCTCCCTCTTGGGCCATCAGTTAAGATGAGAACTCATCAAGTACCTTACCTCCATTAAGAATATTTTGACAATCCAACCTCACATGTCTGCCTCCTTCCCTATGGATAGGATTTGTGGGCTGGGTTCTAGAGCTCCCCTGCTCCAACCCCTGTATTTTGCAGACGAGGGGTCCGGTGACTTACCCAAGTTCATACTACCAGCAGAGGGCACGAGGCTCCCGACCTGCATGCCACTCTCCGGCCTGAGTTGTTCCCTCCAGCCCATCTCCAGCCAACGAGAGGAGGCTTGTCTGAAGCCAGCTCACATCAGGAATCTCTGGAAGCTCAGCCACAGCTTCAGCCAGCGCTGCTGGCATTTCCGTGACTCCGAATGGCTCAAGACAGCTGAAACCTGACAGTCTCATAATTCACTCACCTGCTTCTTATGTGTGCGGCTCAGGCTTCCCTCCCCGCCCCAGACAGTGTGAGGCCGACTCAGAAAACCAGGGAAGTGAGCGAGGAGAGGCAACCCAAGTCAGAGCTACAGAACTGTGCGGATCATGCTAAAAAGGCACGGTGCCAAGCAGACACTGTCTAGACTTTACCCGGCCCCTCCAGAGGGGGGTGCGGGAGGAGGGGGAGCGGGGCCGGAAAGCCTGCTTGCTTTTTGTTCAGCGAATGCCAGCACATGACACAGCCTCTGACAGGCTCCAGGCTGGGAGTTCACTCAGTCTAAGACATTTCTTCCTCGGGACTGGAATTCAGCTGTGGGCTGAGGGAAGTTGTGCTAATCCAGCGATCAGAGAGGAGCTGGGACTGCTTTTCCTAGTTCCTGGGGGAATCGTAGTTCCCAAACTAGATGGAGTTGGGCAGCAGCCCAAAGGAGCACGTTTGTGGGTACAAAAGAACAGATTTTTAAAAAAATTTCCATTTGTCTCATCTTAGCTAAATCCGTGAGGAAAACCCACAAAAATACAGAACTGGCTTTTATGGAGGCCTGTTACAAAAATTTTGTAAGACTACTGATATCGATTTATAAAATGTACAGATGGAGAAATGGCCACCATGGTCCAATAAGCATCCCACATCTGAGAAAAAAATGTTGGGTTTGGGGAGCTCCACGTATCGGTTAGAAAGAAGGTACCCCCTCCTCTGCGGGGACAGACAAGCTCTACACCAGGGCGCACAGCGTGCAGGATGGAGTCACCCCACTCTCTTTGGCCAGCAGCGTGAACAACTGTACCCACAGCAGCTCAGCTGGAGCTCAAGAGCTGTCGTGCAACTTGGTCTTCTTCAGTGTGGAACAGTCGTGAATGCATGTGAAAGACAAAGACTGCCTGAAAACATGCCCTGAATCACTGAACACAATGCACCAGGTGCTCTAATGTTCGAGAAGCCACTGAACCGGAACCAAGCGGAGGTCATACCTCTATCTATGAGGTCCATAGAAGCTCGGATCCGGACACTTACTCGAACAAAACACGAAGAGGCCTGTCCAGGCTTTTGGGTTGGGGTTTTGTTTGTTTGTTTTTATTGTGTCCATGTTACCTAGCAAAAAATGTTTTGGGTTTGTTTTCAGAGTCCCTTTCAAAAATAAGACACAATGGGTCCAGCACACAGAGCAAGGGCTTTGAGAGCTGAAGTCTGGATTTGTATCCTGGTTTTACTCTTTACTAGGTGGCTGATTTTGAGTAACTAACTGAATTCTCTGAGCTACGGTTTCTTCATTGACGAAGAAATGAAGATTATAATAACTTCTTATCAGGTTGTGAGAATTAAATAAGACAAGGTTCTTTCCGTCTCCTCCTGCTGTTGTCTGGCTAACTACCACTCATTTTTCAGGGTGCAGCTTGGGGAGGCTTCTTGGAGGCCTTCCTAGACTCCCCGGTGCTGGGTTAAGTTCTCAGGCCCGTTCTGGCACTTACCACCCTGGATCACTCTGAGCCTCTGTCCCTGTCTGTCTCCCCCACTGGACTGCAGGCTCCTTGGGAACAGGGTCTACATCTTAGTCACCAGCACTAACTTAGTGCCTGACAGAGAACAGGGTTGTGATACATTTTACCTTTGTCCCTTGAGTTAACTTTGTACCTTTGTGAAATTTTACTTTGTCCCAGATTAGGGAACCAAATACTGCATGAAAACTTTGGGCAGCTTGGTCTCCAAATAAAATGTGAACCTGGTGGTCTGTGGATGTTTTGGCAGCTCCGGAGGCAGGCTGAACCCTCCAGGATGACCTCTCTGTAATGATGTTGGAGGAAGATGAGAAAGAAAAGGAGAGACAAAAAAGTTAGAAGAAGGGAGAGATGAAGAGGAAAGAGCAACATGGGGAGCAATGAAGACCCAGCTCTGGGGTTTGGGATCAGTGGCCACATGAGGCTACAGTCAGGGCTGGCTGCCAGACACAACAGTGCCCAGCAGAGGACTCAAGGTTTGTGTGCAAACACCTAGAGTGTTGCCTTGGTTCCCAAAGGGACAAGTCACAGCCTGCTCCAGGAATACTCCCCTACCCTGTCTTTGAGAGTAGGTATTTATGTTTCAAGCAATGAAAGCAAAGGGTTCTATTCCTTTGCCTGATCATATTTTCCAAACCCCAAATTTAGAATCTGTGGCCCAGTAAGAGGTGTGCTATGGGGACGACAGCAAGAATATATGAAAATGACCATCCCACAAAAAAATCCAAGACATCTGGTGGCCACCTCCATATATAAGAAGGAGGGGCACAGGGGAGAGAAAAACTGAATGTGGAAAAATTCCAGGAGCTTTAGTCCCTCTTTTCTTGCTTTTTCTCCTTCTTCTTCCCTTTCACGTACTCTCCCTCATTCACTCTGTCTTTAGGGAGAACCTATGCTGGTTGGCACAGCCCACAGCCGGTGCATGGGAGGTGCTCAATGAGTACCTAAATTCTTTTCCTGCAGGAAGGATAGGGTTGTGGCTTCACAGAGGAAACATTATCTAGAAGTTTGAAAGCAAGTTTGGCTCAGTAGAAGCAAGGGCTCTGATACAAATTCTGGGCGTCAAAGCATCCACTGAAAAAATATCCCAGTTGTCTTTTAAAAAGCAGGTGATCTTTAATCTCTGGAGAGATAAAAGAGGCAAGGAGACTTTTCTGCAAGCCATGGGCGTCTTGGTCACCACCAGCACTAACTTAGTGCCTGACAGAGAACAGGGTTGTGATACATTTTACTTTTGTCCCTTGACACACTTATACCCACACCCCAAGGGTTTTGGAGCTCTTCCAATAAATAGATGCCACAAGAATGATACTAATAGCTAACACACATTCTATGTGCTGAGCCACTCTTCTAATTGCTTTACATGTAAGAGCTTATTCGATGCTCACAGTTAACGTATGGAGTAAATACTCTCTAGTAAGCCCATTTTATAGATGATACAGGTCCAGAGAGGTTAAGTGCTTCCCCAAGATCACAGGGCTAGTACTGAATTCAAGTAATCTAGCTTCAAGGTCCTGGTGCTAAACCATTACGCTATACTTCCTCTCAAGGATAAATCAGTAAATGAAATACAGTGACAACCTGAGCCAGCACACAGGGTGTACAAATATAGACAACGCCTAGTGGATGTTAGTATGTAAATTGAGAATTCTCTTACTGAAATCATTACAGAGTCAAAAACAGTCTTTGTTAGAGCCTAGGAGGAGCTGGTAAGAGGCACTTTTTCTCTTGCAGGTGTTTGGTGTTGACTATGTTCCATGAGTAGCGGAAACTTTTCCATTATCTAATTGGATAGATAGCAGAGAGATTGCCATTATTCCCATTTTACAGATGAGCAAAGTGCGCTCATGGAGGTTAAGTAACTTACACAAGGTCTCACAGCTAGACAAGGGCAGAACTCAAACCCAGCCCATTACCCAGAACCCTTGCTCCTAACTGAAGCTGCAAGTCAGAGACATTAGGTAGCTTAAGAAAGGGGCAGAGCAGGACTTCGAAGTCAAGGGCTCTTATTGTATAATGTCCTTCTTAGTAATGAGAAGGTGCTGTAGCAGGGTCCACGTAAAAGGTAAGACTTGGAAACACCCAGATATGCGAACAAGAGAAGAGAATGAAGAAAGGGAATCCGTGGAAGGCTTGAGTGACATGAATATAAGAGAAAAGCGTCAGAACAATTTCCACACAGAAAGCTGCCACCTACTGGACGGGCTGGTGACGGTCAAGGTAGACAGGAGGCAAATGGCCCAGTGACTCCAGTGGAGCCTCTCAAGTTCTGAGAAGGCATCCATCCGACTGCTGCATTTCAGGGTTTTCCAGACCAGCAGCCAGAGGTGAGGAAGGGGGCATTAATTTCTGTGAAAGCCATAAATCTGGCCCCCTAAATTTGGCCAGGTCCATTTGAGCTGCACAGGAGTTATGGTAATAGCAACTCCTTCAGAACAGGGACCTACACGGTATTGCCTTTTAGTTCCACATTATTCTCAATAGCAGCATATGGGCAAAGGGACTGGCATAATGCCTGGCACTTCTGTAGATCAATAAATTACACTCATTTACTATCACCGAACGACAGAATCAAAGACTGTGGGGAAAAGACAAATTTTGCCTCAGACACAAAAATTTAAATCTTGAACAAGATAAAAAGTAATGACAAAGAGGCAGTTTCCTTATATCAGTTCAAGCCAATACCCCATGACACACGTATGTATAAATCAGGGCCTGCACCATGTCATGGCTTTTGCCATGTGTCACATGACTTGTTTTGGCAACAGTTAAGCTGGTCAAAAATAGTGTCCGGGATTATTCAGGGAACATTTTAAGGGTCATAAATTCAGACTTAATTCTGGGAATAGCTTATTGGTGATGGCTTCCAAATGAGCACATAAAAAGTCTGCAAAGAGATTTCATGGAAATCCTCCAACCACAGCAGAAAATGCAGATTTATAGGATATATTTTGTACTCCAACTACCCAAAGAGCTTTCTATTAGCAAGTTATTGCCAGATGGCTGCTAATGCAGGAGCTGTTATCTATGACAGTATCAGCTCATAGAGCCTTAGCAAGAACAACTGTTTACTCCATCAGAACAGCCGAAAACATTCTCATTATCATATTCTTGTTGATGGCCAACATCTAATGGCCTCTAAGGGTTTGGTTCCCTTTAAGATGTTCGAATTTGCCTAAAGAAGTAAAAAGCTTGGGCCAGGAATAAAGTGCTGGGTTGTTGTTTTTGTTGTTGTTTTTTTTTTTTTTTGACATTTTCATCTATTCACTACCCTAATCACACCACCTATTACCCCATGTTTTCTTTGTTTCACATAGTCCTGAACTCTGCTTTCTAATCACCTTAATTTTGCTTAAAGATATACCAATGTTTGTCAGTTTGGATTGATGTTTCCAGAAGGAATGGCAAATATCTTTTATCTCACACACAGACTAACTAATTGCTAGTGGCTACCCAGAACATTGCTGAGCATTTTCAAACCTTCTCCAGAGTCAGGAGGACAGAATTCTAGGATTGATTAGCAATGTCTGTCATGGGTAAGGGAGAGGATAGTGGTGACACACATGCCATGTTTGTACCATTGCTGCAGGCCATTTATCTCATAGTGTTGTGAGATACTTATTTTTATTGCCTACAGTGTCTAGTAGGTTCACCACATACATCTGTTGATTGATAATTTCTCTGGAAGGAGGGATAAAGGGCTGATTTATCTTTAGGTAGTAGAATCATGTTAATTTCACTCTTTCCTCTAGTCTTTTCTATAGTCTCTAAGCTTTTCATGAGCATATTTTCATATTTTATCAAAAAATAGCTCATTTTCTTATTTAAATAGAATAGCATGTATTAGGAGGGTAAATTCCTCCTGAAAAAAGCAGAGGTCACAATAATCCTCAAGATGGATTTTAAGGCATTTTGTTATACTTCTCTATAAATCTGTACACAGTTGTGAGGATAATGCAAAGTGGAGAGTGTTCTGCTTTTTAAATTAAATCATAATCATTTCCCAGAGCTTTAAGAATTTTTGTAAACACAACTTCTAGTGGCATGTATTATTGTTAACCCTTAACTCTTCTATTGTTGGATATACAGATTTTAAGTTTTTCGCCATCATAAATAATGTAATGGACATCTTACGCAGTCCCTCTGAAAGTAATAATGGCCAGGGCAAAGTGGTCAAAAAGAATTATTTGAGTTTCTTTCCTTGATTTAGTTTCTCAGTGTAGATTATATTGAGCCCTGGAATATCCATCTGCAAAATAGCCAAGTCAGCTCCCCCAAAGCTGATCCAAAGTCTGCTAAAATGGATTCATGTCAATAAAGACTGTATTTAACTGTGCTTGCTATATGTCTGTGTAGTTAACAAGAAAAATTATTTTCTAGTATAAACACTGTTAACTATAGGCTAAAAAGCTTACAATAATATCCAAATTGCAATTATCATATGGAGAAGGTCAATTTACCTTTTCATTAATTATTAAAGGTTTATTGTTAAAACATGAATTAAAAGCTTGCCAAATGTTACTAGGACCGGACATGAAGAGACCAGACTAATTAAATGATCAGTGATAAAATGTAACTCCGATCATATCTACTGCTCACTTGTTTCATTGTAACTGTTTCCGCATACCATGAGTTCACAGCCTGCTTTCTGCACCAACTCCCTTAGTCTTGATTGGGTGGTGGCTACATGGGTGTAGCCATATGTTAAAGTTCATCAAGCTATATCTTAAGGATTTGTGCATTGTACTAATGGAAAAAAAAAAAACTTTAAAAATCAAGGGAAGCCCTATGTTAATATAAAAAAAGCAATAATTATACAGATATTTGTTTCTCATGTAGTTAAGATATTACAGCTGCTACAGTTTAAAGCATCTGGCCCATCATTAGATCGTAAGCAACCTGAGGGCAGAGATCATGTCTTGCACTTCATGCATGACTCTGTAGGGCGTGCTCAGCCCATGGCAGGGATACTGGCTGATGGGCCCTGTGAAGAGAAGGTCTGTGCTGGTAATGACTCAGTCCTAGAGAAAGCACCCCAAGCCAAAGTCACAGGCACCAGAAGATAGCACCTTAGAGAAAATTATGCATTGACTTGCATGACAGTAATCATCTGGCTTACAAAATGAATCCGTCTAAGTGTAAGGTTTTCTTCAATCCTATAATATCTGGTGTCATTACATTAATCCTATTAATGGCTGCTAGAAATTTTGTCTTGATGTCCAGTTATTTGAAGAGGAGTAGAAAAACAACACTGACATTTTCAATTCATGATGTGTGACCACTGGTATTTACAGTTCATCCTTTTCTTTCTCTTTTTTCCTAGAAACACATCTTTCCGACTCACTGACTTTGAAGGCTTTATTTTCTTCCCCAGCACATTACATCCATTGCAGCCCATGCCCTCTGATCACCATCTCACAGCTCCTCCCCAACCAGCTCCTTTGAGCTTGAGAACTGACTCCTGCATTCCATCACCCAATCTAGAGATTTCTATGGGAACTGTAACATGTCCTCTTTCTAAAGACAGTTTCAGTGGCCAGGGCCTCAGTGTGCAGGGTGCTTGCCCAACTGTTTTGGTTAATCAGCAGAGGCCCTGCTATGTTTTAACATTCTAATTTCTGACAATGGTCTTTAGAATCACAGCAAGTAGTTTATTTGCCAATGGATAAACAAGGTATTATTTTAGTGGTTAATGTACAAGATGGATATTAAAATTCTAGTTCTGCTGCAGCTCCAAGGAGGAGTCAGAGGATGTGGGTCAGACTCTGGTCCTCCCGAATCCACCATTAGAATAATTCTGAAGGATATAGAGAAGATCCCACATCAGCCAATAAAACTCCTAGTGGTTGATTAACTTGTACGTTGATAATAGGGTGTAAATGAGAAATGTGTCAGAGGGACAATGACCTAATAATCTTCTCGTCTCTCTGGGTAATTCTCCTTCTCCTTCTTCTTCTATTATCTTAAGTGATGCACTCACAATTCGTGGGTCAAGTTTTTCCTTCCTGGAGTGAGTTTTTGACTTGTGCATCAGTCCCCTGCACATGTGACTTACCATGGTGAGTCTATAAACCTGGGATGCTGGCAATCAGAGTGCTGGCAGACACAACCACCGAGGGAGAGCGGAAGTGTCTTGGGTGCTTGCCAGGCTGTCTTTCAGAAGCAGGCAGTTGGGCCACAGAGTCCCCTCCAGCCTGCCATGTTAGAGTGGACTTGGATCCACCTACTGAGACTCAAGGGCACATGCTCTCATGCCTGGACTGTCAAACTTTCCTGGCCTCTGTCCACACCTCTCGCTGAACTGCGGTAATTCTCGGTGGGAGGCGAATGGGTGAAGGAGAATGAGCAAGTCCACATAGCCCCCTCCCAACAGAATCTAGAAAAGGGGTAGCCTTGTAATTGTTAGTTGAAGCACTCCCTCAAGCTGCTGCCACCCCCCATTCCTCACCCATACAGATGCTAATATATGCTCTTTAACAGACCTGGGCCTCACTCCCCAATACCCCCTCTCAAGCATAGACTGTAAAGGAGCCTATGAGTGAGCTCAGGGGGACAGGGCAGATTTTGCGGGGAGGGTGCCAGAAGGCATACATTGGTGATAAAGAGAAAGTAAGAAAGAGAGGAAACAATCAAAAAAGCAAGTAGTGCCAAGTGAGAAAGAGACCAGGGAAAACATTCGAAATATAACACTTTCCTCAATGAGATTTGTTAATAGTTTCTCGAATCTAAACAAACAGTATTTTCAGACTGGCATTAATAATGATGACAACCACCTTTTCCCAAGCTGGGGACACCTTTGATTCTGGAGGTCTACTATCGCAAAGGCTTGGCTCCTTCCAATATCAACATGATTTGTCAGGGAATCACATATCTAAAAAATATGTTGAGTTGAATACTTGTATTAAACCAAAAAGCACCAAGAAAACTAAGTTTATTTTCTAAATTTCATTTTTTAAAATATTCGACAATATTTGTACAACTATAGCCCTAAAGTCTACTCAAGTGGATGGATGCATGTCAATAAAGGCTGTAAATATCATTATTTGGCTTTGTTTGCTGTATGTTCTTATAGCTAGGAAGGAAAAAAATTCTATTGCAAGCACAATTATAAGACAAAGACTTAAAATAATATACAAATTGCTAGGGTTAGTTTACCTTTTCATTAATAATTAAAGGTATATTATTATTAAACATGGATTAAAAACCTGCCACGTGTTACTCAGGCCAGACATCAAGAGACTGGATTGATTAAAAGATAATTCTTGGGGCACCTGGGTGGCTCAGTCAGTTAAGTGTCCAACTGTTGGTTTCAGCTCAGGTCATGATCTCGTGGTAGTGGGATCGAGCCCCACGTCAGGCTCTGTGCTCAGTGTGGGGTCTGCTTCAGATTCTCTCTCCCTCTCCCTTCCTCTTACTCTCTCCTCTCTCTCAAATAAATAAAATCTTAAAAAAAAAAGATAATCCTTAATAATCTGGAGCCATGAAATGTAACCAGGATCACACCTACTCCTCCTTACTCCTCAGGTACCCTGAGTTCGCAGCCTACTTTCTGCTCCAACTCTCAGTTTTCATGCCTCAGCACCTCTTGATTTTGTCTGGGAATTTGGTGGGAGAACTCTCTGCTCTTCTACCCGAAGCAGGAAATTGCTGCTGCGGGAGCTTCCTATGAGAGCAAAACTTTTCCCTGCAATGCTGGTTGGGGGGAGGGGTAGAGTGCAGGCTTCCTTGAATAGATCCTGGACCTTGGGTCACAGGGCCTTCAGCCTTCAGTCTCCTGGTGCAGGAATCAACAGCCTCCTCGTACCTCACAACTGCATTCCAGTTCACTGAGTGATTTCACACACTAGCTGGCAATTCCTAAGCCTGCCGTAAAACCAGCCAGGGATTCACCTCATCCATCATTGGACTGCAGCTGCCGTTTGAGGGCCCCAGCAGGGATGGAAGGGTGTTCCTTAGCCAGGGCTAAATCAACCAGTGAAGAGAGATCCTCCCTCAAATTCAAACCCTGGAAAACAAAATGCATGAGAAGCAGATCTGGAGTTCAAGATGGGCCCCAAACATTGAGGGAGCTGGATTCAGATCCTTCTGCAGAACTAACTAGCTGTGTGATCTTGGGCAGTTTATCTAATCTTCTAAACCTCTTTCTTCCTCTGTAAAATGGGGATAATAAAACTGACCTCATAAGGTTGGGGAAGATTGAAAAGAAATGACACATGCAGTCCAATGTCTGCTATGTAAGAAGTGCACCAAATGTGAACGTCTTCTGTAGGATAGTGGTTAAGAACCTGGGGTATGATGCCAGACTGTTTGGGTTCAGATCCCTATTCCTACTATTTAACAGCTTAGGGCACTGGATAAATTACATAACCTCTGACTCAGTTTCCCCATCATTAAAGTGGGGTTTCATTACAACACAAAGTAGATATCCAGTAAATATTAGCTATTTTTTAAATTTCATTGTGAGCTTGTGTTTCCAGTACAACCAATAACATAGTAGTGAATTAAGTGAGAGTTTATGTATGAGTTGAAAGTAATATATATGTTGTTGTTTTTTTTAACTCATGAAGACCTTGCATGCTTTTATGATTTTTTTCTGGGCAGACTCAAGCTGTGATGCAAAGGGTGGGGCTAAACTGTAATATGAAGAAAAAAATTCAAAGAGGGAGAATAACCACCCACCAGGGAGCTATTTCTTTTGTAATGTACATTCCTTTTCTTCTCCCTCATGCTTTTTAATTCCTTCCACATTTCCTGCCATAATTATCAAATGTTTGGTTTCTGACCTCACTTTTCTGGAGATTAGAGCCCAGGGAATTTGGAATTGTTTATTTTCTGTCCATAAACCTTTGAGTTAACGGAGGGGCTTGTGAGTGAAGAGTTTGTTGGTTTGTTTGTAGTGTCTCAGGAAGGTCACTGGAGTTGAAAGGAAAACATTACCAAAAAAGCGCTGAAATACTTTGACTGGAAACGCGGAGCCCCCAAAGAGCAGAGCAACGGATCTCTTACACTTGCGCAACGCTGGATCAAGGGAAAATTGAGCTTTTAAAAGGCTGTTATATGGCCCTGATATTAACACAGAATCCGAGGGCACTTTACAAAGAAAGAAAAAAAAAAAAATGCTGGGAATCATAATCTTACTTTATAAAAAAAGAAAAAAGCATTCCACCCTAAAGGAAGAATCTCTCCCCTCCCCTTTCCCCGAGGAGTCAGCCTTGGAAGGAAAAAGCCCCCAACTATTCTTAATTTCCTCTTAAGTAAAGGGAAGAACTCAAAGGCGCCTTCTTGAACGCAGCTGCCGCTCTCGTCGCCGCCTCCGTCCCAACCCGCCCAGCTCGCCTCTTTCCCCCTCCTCACTCTCCCTCCATATTAGCCGCGGTGGGGCTCCCGCTTATGGCCCAAACTACTTTTCCTGATTTGGAGGTTTAAGTTTCGCAAGTAGCATTTGTGCTCGGAGCGCCCCCTCACCCCACGCATGGAAACTCCCAGTCCCACCCCGGGAGAACATCCCCAGGACGCCCTCCCTGCCTGTCCGGCGCGCACACCCGAGTGGCCCCGGAGCCCGAGTTCGGACCTCCTCGGCCGCTCACCTACCTCGGCGTGGACCCAGGCGACCGCCACCAGCGCGAGCGCGAGCCAACGTGTCCACATCTGCGGAAGAGAGGAGAGCGAGACTGAAGGCGCCGGGCCCCGCGCCCACGCCGGAAACTTCTCCGGGTCCCGCAGACTCGCCCCCTCCGCCCGGTCACCCTCGGCCGCCCGGAGGGGTCTGGCCACCGCGCCCCGCGCCGCGCGCCCAGCTCTCACCATGGTCCCGTCCCGGTCTCCGGAGGGCGCGGGGCTGGGCGGCTGCAGCGAGCTCTCAGGGAAGGTGGGAGCTCCGCTGCTCGGCAGCCTCCGAGGAAATCCGACCTGCGCTCGCCGCCCCTTAAGACCCCTCCCTCCCCGACTGCCTGCCCCCCAGCTCCTCCCCATTCTCCTCCCCTTCTGCAGCAGCGGCCCCCGCCGCTCGCGGCTCCGCTCGGTGCTCCCCGCCCCTCGCTCTGGGGAGCCCGCGTGCGTCCCGGCGCCGCCCGAACCCCCCTCTCCTCAGGCCTCCGGGACGCGGAGGCAGAGACAGAGAGGGGGTATGCGGGGGGCGCTGCAACAAAGGCGGAGAGGGGTGGGGGGCCGAAACCCCACCCCCGGGAGGGCCCGCTGGCTTGCGGCAGCCCTGGCGGACGGTGGGCGCGGGCTGCGGCGGTGGCCAGGTGGGCGGTGCCGCAGGGGGCTCCCCTCCGGGTGTGGGGCGGAAACGTGCAGGAAAGGGCGCCGTGCGGCCTGGGGAGCCGGAGCCGCCCCCCACGACTGATGGAGAGAGGGCCGGAGGTGCAGAGGGACCCTCACGGCCCAGGGACCAGGGCGTCACGGCAGACAGAGTGCGAGGAAGTGGGCGCAGGGCCCGGAAGACCAGCCAGCATGGGGAAGGCTGATTTGGGTTCAACCGTGAATTTCCTCGGGGAGAGGTGGGAGCCGCTCCCCTCTGCTGAGAAGATCTTGACTCCAGCGTTTGCCAGCAACCTCATCCCGTCCTTCGCTCTGGTCCAGGGGCGGTGTCCCCCTCCTCTCTTCTGCCACCCCCCCCATCACCTGTGCCCTTGCTCCCACCCCAGTCGTCCCAGGTCCCCTCCCTCTTTTTGCTTCCCATCTCCACCGACTTCTTCCCAGGGGCCTTCAACCATACGCTGCCTCTTTGAAGGTGTTAACTCCCCAAACACCTAGCTGTGGCATCTTTCCTACCTTGTGTCTGGTGTTTCTGGTGCTGAGAACAAATCCATTTGACACCTCAGATTTAACATGCCCAAGGCTGAGCCCCACTTCTCACCAGCTCCCAGGCCTGCTCATTTACCTCTTTCAGAGGAGTGCCATCAAAACATTTCCCCACTTCCCAGACGCCGGTTTCACCGTGTTCTGGCAGTTTTCCCTTTGAATCTCACATGCATCTCTTCACTGCCGTTCACATTTCCACTTCCCTAGGCCAGACCTTCATCCTCCCTCATTCCGGAATTCTGGAAACCACCTCTGGTTGCTTTCCAGCTCCAGGCTCTCCTCCCCTAGTCTCCGCTGCAACCCATTGCCATATTTTCACTACCTGATTTTAACACTGTTCTCAGAAACTTTCAGCACTCTTCTTCCACATTGGATCTAAATTCTCAGCCTTTCCTTAAAGTCTCCCATTACTGGGGCCAACCTATTTATCTAACCGCACTTCAACTACTTAATATACTCCCTTTGCTCAAATCAAGCCAGTATTGTCATTGTCCTCTGAACTTCTCATATTCATTGGTTTGTTGAGTGCCTACTGTTGTGGTTCTAGGGGGTTTCGGATAGCACCCATGTTCCCCACGCACGTTCGTGATCCATTGAGATAGCCGCTGGAGTCGGACTGACGGAAAGGAAAATCTCAGCTTTGTCCTGAGCGGGCACTGGAAGGGTGGCTATGGCTTAGATCTGCGAGGACAATGGATCTGCATGTACTTCACCCCAGAATTAAATAAAATAAGACATGTTAAATGGTTCTTGTAGTACCTGGCAGTCCCAAGAGGAATTGGACAATTTGCTGTGTAACACTGGGAAGCCAGAACCGCCCCCCCCCCACTTCCCATGACTGATAGAGAGGGCTGGAGATGCAGAGGGACCCCTTTTGTGAAAATCTGCTTTTGCAAAATTGACTGCAGTTTTACAGTTTCTGGAAAAGCAGAAAATACATGATTTCTAGGGCAGGTGAGCTCCCCAAACTTGAGGGGTCAGAGCGACACATACTTAGTTCCTCTTTCGGCTCACCAGTCAGACAACTCATTCTTGCTTCCTTGATATGGAAAAAAGAGAAGTAGGGAATAGATGTCCTCCTCATCCTCTGTCCCAGGCTCTGTGCTAGGATTGAAGGCAAATGTGATGTATAAGGTTTTGCTCCTGCCCTCTAATAACTCAAAATACTTTTTATCACTCGCACATCAACTGCACCCCTTCAGAATCTGGCATGATCTCCTTTCCTTTCTTCCTCCTTGTATCTATTCAAAGTCAAAGTCTGTCTTTCTCTCTCCAGGACCCAAGTGGAGTTTCTTTGCTTCTCTAGCACCAATTCTGACAATAACTTGGCATAGTGGACCTGAGGTTTAAAGTCTAACAAATCTGGCTTTCAACGCGGTCACTACCACTTACTAGCTGTGTGACCTTCATCAAATTATTTAAACTCCCTGACCCTAGGTTTCTGCATCTGCAGATAGCAATGATAATGTCTTGCAGAGGACTGTGGAATGTAATGTGGTAGGTTAAAGTGCCTGGCAGGTAATAAATGGTGGCCATTATTTCATTAACCCTGCTTTGCATCGGAGTTGCTGTCGGTACTGTGTTCTAGTACTACAGAGCCATTCAACACGTCTTGTTTTATTTAATTATCACAACAAACTGAAAGGCATTTTTTTATTGCGTCCATTTCCCAAATAAGGAAACTGAAGCTCAGAAGAATTTGGATACTTTTCCAAGGTTAACAGTCGGCTATACTGGCATGTACAACTTGGCATTTTATTGCATGCTGTTATGTGATGTTTAACACTTGTTCACATAGTTCTTGTTTTTGATTGTCCAGCTAGATTTTAAGATGCTGAGGGCATAAACAGTTTTGTTTTTTTGTGTTTTGTTTGTTTGTTTATCTTGGTTCTCTCTACGTTTGGGGCACAGTCACTGGATTTGATTTTGTCAAAATTACAGATTCTTGTTCGATCGAGGGCACCACAGAAAAAATAATAGATTAGAAGGAGATACTCAATATCTAAAACTGACATGGAACTCGTAAGTGCAATATAAATGTCACTCCTGCAAATCAGTAAGAAAAAGGCTGGAAACCCAAGAGAAAAATGGACAGAGGGTATGAACGGGCAGTTCCACAAAAAAGGAATCCCAAATGACCAAGAAATAGATGCTCAAAAGTCACTGGTATTATTTAAACTGCACAACGATCCTATGAAATCAGTATTATTTTATTACCTGCATTTTACAGGTAAGGAAACTGAGACACAGGGATTTTACGTAATTGGCCCAAGGTTATACATTAAGTGGTAAACATTACTTTACAATCATCAGAGGCAAAAATTAGACAGTTGGATAATGCTAAATGTTAGTGTGTGAGTAGCACAGTCTTTCTGGTGTATTGTTGTGATTAAGAGCCTGGATTTAGAAGCCAGATTGCCTTGGTAGTAAATCTTGGCTTACCTACTTACTATGTAACCTTGGGCAAGCTATGTACCTCTCTGCATCTCAGTTTCTTCACTTGTGAAGTGGGGATAATAATAGTACTGATTTCCTAGGGTAGGGATATTGTACAGATGAAATGTGTAAATATATGTCAAGTACTTTTAATAGTGCCTCGTACATAAGCTCATAATTATTGTGTGCTACTAAGGGAGTGATTCAGTAGAAGGTCCTCCTTGCAGGTACTCATGATAACTCTGCTACAGAATGGTTAATGTCACTCTCTACGATGAACAAAAAGCGAACAAACAATAACAACAAAACAAACTGCATGAAGGAGTTGACAGCTGTAACAGGAATTTTGTTGGTTGCAGGTAATAGAGAAGCTGACTTAAATAAATGGAATTTATTGGCCATACAGCTAAGAAGTCCAGGGGGTAGTTTTGGCTTCAGGAAAGACTTCATCCAAGAGCTCAAATAAGGTCACCAAGGATCCAATTTCTTGCCATCTCTCACCTTTACCTCAAGCAATCTTATTTTATCCCTGGGTTTCACGCAGTGGCTCCTGGGAGTTCCAGTCTATGCTCTGAGGGTGGGAAACTGGTTGTAGTGCTGGCCTTCTCATGCCCTTGGACCACACCATCTGGATGAAGGAGAGAGCCTCTTTTGGGAGCTGCTACAAAAGTCCTGGGATTTGTGTTTTTTAAAGCCTAAATCCAGTTTCTTGACATCCTCATGCTGATCACTGTGACGAGGGGGCTGGGCTGGGCTAGATAGGCTTAAGCAAATAAGGATGACCCCAAAGAAAATCAGGGTCATGTCAGGAAAAGAAGGGACTGAATGCTCGGACTAGCTGAACAATGTCTACTGCAGCAACAAATCACCAATCTACACTATGAAACCAGTATGCTCCTAAGTGGGATGTAGGCTCCCCAGAGGGCATGAGAAAAAAATATTAGAACTTCTATTTTTACTTATTTCCAATCCAAAAATAGAAATTGACTTTGCAAATAAGTAGATAGACTCCGGCGCCCATATTTAATCCATATGTCAGACAGTCATGAGTTATACTCCACTGCCAAGTACCATGAGGAGAGTGGGCGTTCTCCCACACAAAGGGACTGACAGCAGCTAGCTCCTTTTAACATATTGTAATATATTGCAGTGTGCCCACTTAAATGGATTTACATATTATACTATTTAGTTTTAATTAAATTAGATTAAAGACATTTCAGCTTTGAAACCATAAATTGAGGATAAAGCTTTTTCTTATTGATAAGTAAAGGGCAGAACTGACATGTTTTCTACTTCTGGGAAGTTCTGTCTTTCACATAAACAAGGTAAAAGCAATAACTTGATCATATCGGACAATAAGTCAGTCAAAAACCTCAGAAGTAACAATAAGGCTATTTGAAATATTGGTTCACATTTATTGTTACTAGTAATAACTTCATCCTAAGAATGCTTTGAGAGATCAGTTAAAAATATTTAGGTTTGACAAGAACCTTAGAAACTATCCAGAATATAAAGACAAATACCTCTTTTTTTTTCTTGGTGATGTCTGAAGATATGCCATATTCATTTCAATCCTTTACAAAATTTCTCTCAATGTTTCACAAATAAGTAAATAAACCACTGGAACTCTTTGGTGGAAGATTTTTGAACAGACTAAAAATTTTTGTTGAAGTTTTAAAATGTGCATATACGAGAGTTTTTATGGATGCCACATCTTTATTGTTTTAGACAACAAAATCACTTAATGATGAAATACTTCCGAATATCCAATTTGAGAATATTTTCTCCACAGCACAAGTTTATTTTGAAAAGCAATTACATTGTCACTCATTATTAGCATCACAAATTTTCCTTGAAGTGGTAGATTGTGTGTGGATTTTTTAAAAAATCTGATAGGTAGCATTCTACTGATCACACAGAAAGACAACAAATTTGGAAGAGCTGTTTTATGTCAAAGATTTGTCTTCAAGTTCAACAACATTTATGGCCTCTGTCCCAAGGTAATCTGTGAGCCTCAGTCAGTGTGGTATAAAATATTTTCATATTCCATATCATTTTACTTCCCATATCATTTTTTAAAGATTTGTTTATTTGTTAGAGAGAGAGGGAAAAACAGTATGCATGCAAGTGGGGGGAGGGGCAGAGGGAGAGAACCTCAAGCAGACTCCCAGCTGAGCATGGAGCCCACTTGGGGCTTGATCCCAGGACCCAGAGATCATGACCCTGAGCCAAAATCAAGGCTCAGACACTTAAACGACTGAGCCACCCAGGAGGCGCCCCTCACTTCCCATATGATTTTTAAGTATTACAAATATTTGCTCTATGTTAATTTATAAAAGTAACCACATCAATGTCTTCCTGTAGGACGCTTTGCAGCTCTGGCCCGGGTGTCTTTGCTGCAGTAGCTCAGTTGTGAATAGTGCAGTGAAACATTCCACGTGTGAGCACAGCAGTGGAACTTTGCCCTGAATCCTTCTTCTGCTCCATTCAAAGAAGTCATTCCTCTGTAGCTTCACTTACATGGTTCTTGCAGAAAATACTGCTTTCACTCAAGAAGTCATTTATTATTTAGAATCTATCTTTCCCAGCAGAGGTTTCTTTAGCTGCTCACAAAAAAAATCAGTTCTTGGTTTATTTCATTATTGAAAGAGAATGTAGCCAATAGAAGAAGAGAAACATTTGAAACATCTATGGTTTCACTTACTATATGGCAAATCTGCATGAATTTGCTCAAATACTTGTTTTCCCTGCTAATCTTCATGTATACCTGTATGAAGATTATATATGTATATAGTTTATTGAATTTTTTGCTAATTCCAATGGTGTATGCTGACCAAGGAGTGCACTTTAGCTTGTCACCATATTGGTTTCCCTGTACTATTTCTACAATCCTGATTAGAACAGGAAGACAAGTGTTTCCCCTAAGGGCATGTCTTTTGCCATTAAGTTAGGACCTTAAAAGAAAGTCTTAGACATTTAATAAAAATTTTGACAAAATTTCTATGTATATTTGGAGTGTATTGGTCTGCTAGGACTGCCGTAACAGAATACCACAGACTGGTTGGCTACACGACAGCAATTTATTTTTCAGACGGTTCTGGAGGCTGGAAGTCCAAGATCAAGGTGCTGGCTGGGTTGGGTTCGGGTAAGCTCCCTTTCCTTGGCTTGCAGATGGCTACCTCCTCACTGTGTCCTCACATGACCCTTTCTCTGTGTGCATGCATCTCTGGTAGTTCTTCCTCTTCTCAGGAACACCAGTCCTGTGGGATTAGGACTCTACCTTTCTGACCTCATTTAACCTTAATTACCTTCTTAAAGGCCTTATTTCCAAATATAGCCACACTGGGGATTAGGGCTTTGACATACAGATTTTGAGGAAATGCAATTCAATCTATTATAGTGAATTAACGTTTTTTACCCCTGACACTTGTAAAACCAAATATTGAAATAAACTAGACTTAGACCTTCAATTCTGTCACAAAAAGTTCAGCAAATATTTCCAAATGAAATAAAAATATCACTCTCACTAAATCTATTATTTTTTCCAGTGAGAGCAAAAAAGGTTTTTTGACCATTAATAAGCAAAATGAAATGCTATTAAAATGTTGATTATTTTATCTTTAACTCATTTTGTTATTTTATATTTTGTATATGTTTTATAGTATGGATACTATATTTGCTCATTGTTATTGGTGGAGGTATGTGACTATCAAGTTTGAATACCATTGCCACAGAAAACTAAATCTCACACTTTGGCCAAAAGAACAATTTCAGAATTGAGTAGAATATTTGTTACTTTTAATCACATTTATTGTGACATTAATCAAATTCATCGTGACATTTTGTTTAATCATAGAGAACACCTGTGACAAGATGCTTTCATCAGCAACTTAGGGAAATAAAGTATTTGTCAAATATTTCCATGTTTATTTTTTTATTTTTTATTTTTTTTAAAGATTTTTATTTATTTATTTATTTGAGAGAGAGAGAGAGAAACAGCACGAGAGGGGAGAGGGTCAGAGGGAGAAGCAGGCTCCCTGCTGAGCCAGGAGCCCGATGTGGGACTCGATCCCAGGACTCCAGGACCATGACCTGAGCCGAAGGCAGTCGCTTAACCAACTGAGCCACCCAGGCGCCCTATTTCCATGTTTATTGACATATACAGAGCAATGTGTAATGTAAATGTATGCCTATTCTGCTCTGTCTAAAGGTGCTAGATCCACACAATCTCCTTCCAGTTAATTTCTGAAAATTCCATAATTCAGAGTATAAAATTTCATGTTTTATTCACAAAACTATGATGCATAATAATCAATCTACTTGTCATGAGCTTGGCAGGCCTATTAATTTGCATAAATATGAAAATTTTATATGATGAAATCCTCATGATATTCAGCACACATCTACTCCTTTTGCAGTCAGCATGTTTTCACTTCGGGTAACCATATAGTTTCCCTCTAAGGTCCCATTCCTCTTCCACTCTTTATCTGTGTGTTCTACTCCACCCTAGAGGTAAAGCAGTGATCTAGAGTAAGCCAATCAGTGCTTTTCATTCCCTTGGTCGCAGTTCAGGAGTAGGTATCTGACAGAAGTCAGGCCAAATCTCACACGCCAAAAGAACACTTCTAGAATTTAGTACAATATTTATTATTGTTAATCACATTCATTGTGACATTAATCAAATTCATTGTGACATTTTGTTTAATCATTGAGAGCACCTGTGACAAGACGCTTTCCTTACCAACGTGGGGGAATAAAGTAGCTATTAAATATTTACATGTTTATTGACCTATGGGCCAATGAGATCCAATTCCAAGATTTTTGTTCTATCCAATAGGCACACTAACCCTCACTTCCACTGGCCCAAGTATAAGGCAATGTGAGTCTGAAGCTGCAGGAGGCTCCCTCCTGGGGCCAGAGATACTGCCAAACCTAACGAGGCAGAACCTAGAGTTGGGGCCCGATAATGTCATCAGGGCCTCAAATTGAACTATTCCTGATTGGTCTCAGACTCTTTAGCTTTGTTGTCTGCTTGTTTTTGCTCAAGCCTCTTAAGCTGGTTTTTGTTTTTTGTTTGTGTGCTTTGGGTCACAATTGAAAAAAATCCCAACTGATCATGGGCCAATAATATAATTACAGAGTGTTTAAAACAATAAAATAGCATAAACGACAGTCCTTTAAGTCTAATATTTTTAAGAGTTATGAAACATCAAAGCTGGAAAAAGGAAATGAATTGCTCCAACGCTTGCAGAATAGCAGACATTCTGTCCACTGCATGGGGCTGCCTCCTCCATTCCCCAGCCTGCTGCAGACATGGGCATGTGTATTATTTAAGACATCTTTAATGCAAGTTACTAAACTCAACTCATACTAGCCTAAGCCAAAAGGGAACTTACTGGCTGGTGAGGGTATATGGGGTTAAAGGAAGATCTGCAGGAACTAAGGTCTCAGGGACTTGAATGGGACTTATGGTAGGCTAAAAATGTGCTCACTGCATCCTTGCCAAGATATTCACATCCTAATCTCTGGAACCTACAAATGTTACCTTACAAGCAAAGAAGAGAATATTATATGGCACATCTTGTAAGGAACTTGACAGGAGAAGCTTCTCCTGGATTGTCCAGGTGGGCCCTAAATGCAATCGCATGCATCCTTATAGGAGACAGGCAGAAGGATATTAGCCACAGACAGAAGAGGCAAGGAGACACACACAGAGAAGGCAACATGAAGATTGAGGCAGAGACTTGAGTGGGGCAGCCACAAGCCAAGGAACACCTGAGAATGCTGGCAGCCACTGGAAGCAGGAAGAGGCAAGAAACAGATTCTCCCCCAGAGTCTGCAGAGGGACTGCTGCCCTGCCGACACCTTCATTTGAGTCTTCTGGCCTCCAGAACTGGGAGAGAAGAAATTTCTGGTGTTGTAAGCCACCATGTTGTAATGTAATATTTTTACGGCAGCACCAGGAAATGAATACAGGACTCAATGCTATAAGTTCTCTCTCTTTCTCTCTTTTCTCCCTCTCTCATTAGACTCTCAGCTTATTCTGCAGTTTTAGTTTCTCCATATGGCTGAGGAGATGGCTAGTGCAAGTCCCAAAATTGCATCCTCCCAGCTTTAGAACCTTGGCAAGAAGAGAGCGTTTATTTTCCCAAGGTCCATACATCCAAGCCAGGGAAAGATTCTGATTGGTCCTCTTTGTGTCCTGTGCCCCCCACCCTCCTCGGACAAAGCATATTGACGAGGGGGAGGTCCTGTGGTTGGCTGTGTTTGGTTCATGATACCACCCCTCCAACAAGCAGCATACTCTGATTGATAGCTTCACAAACCACATGGTATGGGGGAGGCGGTTTTTCCCAAAAAGGGGCACTGGGCAGACTAAAACAACAAATATCCACCGCAAGGCAGTCGGCCAGATTCCTGGGCTTTTTCCCAGCCTGGGACAATGAGGACGTGTAGGGTCGTGAACAAAAGAAAAACAGACTTGTCCCTGAGATGTGGGACCTTGGCTATTCCCTCCTCTGGCTATTCCCTCCTCTAATCCAGACATAGAAGTAAACAACTGCCTTTGGAATTTATGTGGAGACTGGAAAAGCTGCATGTTTGATTAAAAGGATGGGCCCACTCCCTATAGGTTCTTGTCAGAATAGAACTAGTTTAGGCTGGAGAAGAGGGTGGCCTCAGGGGCCCCATGGGGCACCATGAAGTTAATTGGCAGCATCAGGTTATGGAGTGTTTGGGGCTCTCCTGAGAAGATCCTTGGGGAGAGGTGTTTTCATGGCCAGAACCCAAGGCTGAAGAGAGTCGTTCCTCATTCTCTGGCCACTTCATGTCCCTCTCTTTCTCCCTTCTAGTCTCCCTCTCTCTAATTCCCTCCCCCCTCTTCTTTCTCTCTTCTCCTCTCTGATCTTCCACCTTTGGGAGAAGAAGCAGGACGCTTATGCACCTGCCACGGGCTTTGCAGAAGGCAGTTTATGCTTTCTAATTTTTTTTTATACTTCGAAAAGAAAATGGCTTCCCCTGACTAGTTTTGGTGGAACACTCTATTATCAGCATAATCACTGACATTTATCATAAAACCTCACTGACTGAGATTCTCCCAGGGCCTGGGCTACTCCCTGGGAGTAAATCAAGCACTTTTGAGCAATGACTGGGCTTCTTTCCAACCCCTAGGTATTACTTTTAATGTACCAGCAAAAGCTAAAAATGGAAATGAATAAATGCAGCTGTTTAAAGGAACTGACCTGCATATGAAGGTCATGCAGTAGAATAATTTGGCTCATTAAGAATGTGTGGACGTGGCAGAAAATGCTTATTTTTACTGGCTCTTCATAGTAAATAGAATTTGGGAGTCTGCAAGGATGAGGTAATCAGAAGTGTACTCCATGGACACTGCTTAGTCCGGATGTTCTTGTGGCAGGCCCCTCAGAACACACGGGTAGTGTCGGGAATACACCACCTGCCACCTGGCTAAACACTTCAGAGACTCCCATTCACATGTCCTTGGCTGAGACAGGACTGTGATTAGAGAGGATGGTTTTGTTCCAACACTGTCACCTTCTTAAGGAAAGGATAACCTCTCTTTATCTGGCATGTGACCTTTCAGTTGTACTTGAAGTATTCGGGGCTGTTCAGAGATAGTGCTAAGAGGCATGAGAATGCTTACTCTGGAATGATTGTTCCCTAGTGAGCTTCCTACAGTAAAAGTGGTAAGTGTTGTCTGAGACTATCCAATTTTAGTATTGGGGCTGTTTCCAGCCTTTTTTAAAATTTTATTTTATTATGTTATGTTGGTCACTATACAATACATCATTAGTTTTTGATGTAGAGATCCGTGATTCATTGTTTTCATATAACACCCAGTGCTCCATGCAGTACGTGCCCTCCTTAATACCCATCACTGGGCTAACCCATCCCCCCACCCCCTCCCCTCTAAAACCCTCAGTTTGTTTCTCAGAGTCCATAGTCTCTCATGGTTCATCTCTCCCTCCGATGCCCCCCCTTCATTTTTCCCTTCCTTCTCCTGATGTCTTCCATGCTATTCCTTATGTTCCACAAATAAGTGAAACCATATGATAGTTGACTTTCTCTGCTTGACTTATTTCACTTAGCATAATCTTCTCCAGTCCCATCCATGTTGATGTCAAAATTGGGTATTCATCCTTTCTGACAGCTGAGTAATATTCCATTGTATATATGGACCACATCTTCTTTATCCATTCATCTGTTGAAGGGCATCTCGGCTCTTTCCACAGTTTGGCTATTGGAGACATTGCTGCTATGAACATTGGGGTGCATATGGCCCTTCTCTTCACTACATCTGTGTCTTTGGGGTAAATACCCAGTAGTGCAATAGCTGGGTCATAGGGTAGCTCTCTTTTTAATTTTCTGAAGCACCTCCACACTGTTTTCCAAAGTGGCTGTACCAACTTGCATTCCCACCAACAGTGTAAGAGGCTTCCCCTTTCTCCACAACCTCTCCAACATTTGTTGTTTCTTGCCTTGTCAATTTTTGCCATTCTAATTTGTGTAAAATGGTATCTCAGTGTGGTTTTGATTTGGATTTCCCTGATGGCTAATGATGATGAACATTTTTTCATGCGTCTGTTACCCATTTGTATGTCTTCTTTTGAGAAGTGTCTGTTCATGTCTTCTGCCCATTTTTTGACTTGATTATTTGTTTTTTGGGTGTTGAGTTTGAGAAGTTCTTTATAGATCTTGGATACCAGGCCTTTATCTGTAGTGTCATTTGCAAATATCTTCTCCTATTCTGTGGGTTGCCTTTTTGTTTTGTTGACTGTTTCCTTCGCTGTGCGGAAGCTTTTTTTGTTGTAAAGTCCCAAAAGTTCATTTTTGCTTTTGTTTCACTAGCCTTTGGAGATGTATCTTGAAAGAAGTTGCTGTGGCCGATGTCAAAGAGGTTACTGCCAATGTTCTCTTCTGGGATTTTGATAGATTCCTGTCTCACATTGAGGTCTTTCACCCACTTTGAGTTTATCTTTGTGCATGGTGTTAGAGAATGGTCGAGTTTCATTCTTCTGCATGTGGCTGTCCAATTTCCCCCAGCACCATTTATTGAAGAGACTGTTTTTTCCATTGCATATTTTTTCCTGCTTTGTTGAAGATTATTTGACCATAGAGTTGAGGGTCCATATCTGGGCTCTCTATTCTGTTCCATTGGTCTATATGTCTGTTTTTGTGCTCCTCAGTCTTGGAAGTCTATGGTCAATGTCTTGTTGATCACTGCTTTGTAATATAGCTTGAAATCGGGCAACGTGATGCCCCCAGCTTTGTTTTTCTTTTTCAACATTTCCTTGGCGATTCGGGGTCTTTTCGGATTCCATACAAATTTTAGGATTGTTTGTTCTAGCACTTTGAAAAATGTCATTGGAATTTTGATTGGGATGGCATTGAAGGTATAGATTGCTCCGGGTAGCATAGGCATTTTAACAATGTTTATTCTTTTTTTTTTTTTTAAGATTTTATTTATTTATTTGAGAGAGAGAGAGAATGAGAGACAGAGAGCATGAGAGGAGGAGGGTCAGAGGGAGAAGCAGACTCCCTGCCAAGCAGGGAGCCCGATGCGGGACTCGATCCCAGGACTCCAGGATCATGACCTGAGCTGAAGGCAGTTGCTTAACCAACTGAGCCACCCAGGCCCCCCAACAATGTTTATTCTTTAGCTTTATTTCCAGCCTTTGTTATTAAGAATGGGCTCAAGTTTTCCTTCTTTAAAGGGGGAGGGGAAAATGAATAGCTTCCTTAAGCCTTCAGGGCAATGTTATGCTCTTCCATACAGAATAATGATTAAAATTAAGGTGGGGTATTAGGGATGGGGGAATGGATCACAGACCCCTGGAATTCTTCTCAATCTACGGTTTATGGCACCTTTCCTAGTGTTTTATTTTTTCTAGAGTACCTGCACAGACATAGCATATTCTATTTTCTTTAGTTATAAAATAACCAGAACTAACAAAGAAAGACTTTCTATATTGCTCTTTTAGAAACATGAAATTTACAATTTAATAATTTATACTATGGTATGATTTTTATGCCCTGAATCTTTTTGGGTATTAGCTTTTGATATCTAAAGACCAAGCTTTTGGATCTCAAACTGCTTTTATCTTGCAAAGCCTATTTTGAAACGCAAAAACTGACAGTGTTATTTGCATTTTGTTGTTAACAAGCCTACCCTGAGGCAATGACAACTTCAGGTCTAGGTCAAATGGAGACTGGTCAAGGGACATAAGAAAGTATGAGGAGCGGGTAAGAGGCAAATACATCAGGTTATATTATTTACTCTATATGCCAAGGTGGTATTCATGAATTAGGGGATTTCTTTTGCCAATGTCAAGGTTTTCCTCTATGGATAGGTAAAAGATTTTCCCTTGTAGAGATTCTACTATATGGTAACATCTCATCTACTCGAACTGGGTTGGATGGGACAACCTCCATAATCTAAATACCCCTGGAGATAGGAGACAGCAAGCAAAGCCTCTAAGTTAACCAAAACAGATTTCACAGAAGCCACACACCAAAGATTCATTCATAGACAAGCCCTTAAGCCCTCAAATACTACCTATTTGTTTTTATTTATATATTCAAACAGTCCATTATCAAGTTTCTAGGCTGTGTTGGAGTTCGTAAGTGACCAAAAGATCTGGTTGTATATTGCAAACATCAGGAAAACCCGCCCACAGCATGATAGCAACAGAGGAGTCAGACTACAACAAAAATCAGGAACAAACACTTCAAACATCAATGCCGTCTTGGGAGTTTAGTGTAAAGGTAACATGTCTGAAATTTCTCATTTCTTCCTGTAAGCAGGACTGTGATTGATCAGTGTTATGACGCTCAGTGGGAATTCAGAGGAATCTAATCCAAGTATGAAATATGGAGTTCATAGTTTAATAATATGACTTAATAATAATAGTGTGACATGATTTTATGGCTTTTGGGGGCATTAACTTTTCAAAACTAAAAGTCAGGCTTTTAGATCTCAAAACTCTTCTTTTTTTTTTTTTTGTCTTTTGGCTAAGACTGTTATGGGCTGAATTGCATCCCCCTAAAACTCATGTTAAAACCCTAATCCCCCAGGGTGCCTGGGTGGCTCAGCCGTTAAGTGTCTGCCTTCGGCTCAGGTCATGGTCCCAGGGTCCTGGGATCGAGCCCCGCACCGGGCTCCCTGCTCGGCGGGAAGCCTGCTTCTCCCTCTCCCCCTGCTTGTGTTCCCTCTCTCGCTGTGTCTCTCTCTGTCAAATAAATAAAATCTTTAAAAAAAAACCAAAACACCCTAATCCCCTAAACCTCAGAATGTAGTTGCATTTGAGGATAGAGTCTGTGAAGAGGTGATTAAGTTAAAATGAGGCTATTAAGGTGAGCTCAAATCCAATCTGATTGGTGCTCTTCTTTTTTTTTTTTTTTTTTTAAGATTTTATTTATTTGACAGAGAGAGACACAGTGAGAGAGGGAACACAAGCAGGGGGAGTGGGAGAGGGAGATGCAGGCTTCCCGCCGAGCAGGGAGCCCGATGCGGGGCTCGATCCCAGGTCCCTGGGATCATGACCTGAGCCGAAGGCAGACGCTTAATGCCTGAGCCACCCAGGCGCCCCTGATTGGTGCTCTTCTGAGAAGAGATTAGGACACACAGGGAAACCCAGGGATGTGCACACACCGAGAAAAGACCATGTGGAACCACAGTGGGAAGAGAGTCATCTGGGTGCCAAGGAGTGAGGCCTCAGGAGAAACCAAACCTGCTGATGCCTTGATCTTGAACTTCCAGCCTCCAGAACTGTGAGAAAATAACTTTCTGCTGTTGAAGCCCCCAAGTCTGTGGTGTTCTGGTATGGCAGCCCTGGCAGACTCATACAAAGACTACTTTGAAACCCAAGAATCAACTTCTTTGTTATCTGCATTCTACTGAAAAAAAAAAAAAAAAAAAAAAAAAAGCCCACTGAGGCTTTACAATTTAGTCAAAGAGCAGCCCAGCAGATTTTCCAAGGTCTCCAGGAAGACACAGAACTGACCTCAGTGTTCTCTCTGGGCATGTGGCTTGGGATAGCAGAAAGAACATAAGCCTTCAGGTTCAAATGTAGGCCTCTGCACTTAGAAGATGGGCTATAGTTTAAATTCTCCTTCACTTTTCTGAGCCTCAGTTTGCTTATTTATAAAACACAGAGGAGCTGTAAAAATTACATGAGATTACATTCAGGCTGCATATATAAAATTCCCAGCACGGGTCTGGCACATAATAGGCAAAAAGCAAATATGGTTCTATTACTAGTTCTACTCACCTTATCATGACCTTGTCATACCTTGGTATTCTCTGTTGAAAAAGGGCGGGGCAAGCATGATATTTTTAAAATAGGTTTTTAGCCTTATGTATTAAGATTCAAATATCTGGGTGGTTAAAGGGATGAGCATTAGGTGTTCAGAATGCTGGATTATCCAGAACTGTACTCCAAAGGCTGTCAAGAGTTGGGATTTGGGCATAAATATTTTGTGTCCTCTGAACTGTTTTTAATCCCTATTCTCCTTGTTTAGTCTTCCACTCCAAGCGCCCCAGTTCTCTCATATATACTTCACAGCTTCTCAGAACCCCTCAAAACTTTCTTTTTACCATATTTTATTCTTTTTGATGTTTTCTGAAATGTCTATAATGGCTTAAACCAAGAAAAGAAAATACATCAGAAAATCTACCAAGAGGCTAGGTAAGAAAGTCCGTGATGAATTTAGTCGCTTGGTTATTGCCGAGCTTGATGGAGGGCGTTGAGCTGAGCGACAGTGGCTCATGCCAGAGCCTGCGGCAGGAGGAGTGACAGAGAAGCGAGACAGACACACAAGGGCGAGTGTGGGAAGGGAGCTGGATTAGGAGAAGCCCTCTCTCAAATGGGATGTATTTATAGGTGGAAGGAAGTAGCTCCTAGAGAGGGCAAGATGATAGAAATAAAGACAAGAGAGCAAGGACTGGGGGAGGCAGGAAGAACTGTGTTGAGGCCCACACGGGTGAGGAGGCTCGCCTGGCGCAGGAGGGCTGCAAGCTCTTCCTCTGGGACAGGCGGGCAGGAGGAACATTCAGGACATAATAGTAAGGTTAGAGGATGAGGGAGGAGGAATTGAGGGGTTCCTGTCTGATAGCTCATTTTCTTTGTGACAAATGATCTCTACCGCTGAGGTTGAGGGGATCAGGCTGGATAAAGGGCTTATGGAGAGTGTGTGGAGTTATCAACACAGAGAATGAGAAAGGACAATTGATAAGGATGAGTGAAACCATTGCTAGTCAGGGCTGAGATCAAGGTTGAGAGAAAATAGGGTTGTAGAGACAACTGTGAGTCACTAAAGGTTTTCGAGGAGAGGAATGTGATAATAAATGTATTTTAGGACATTTTAAAGTGCTGGTAAACCAGATGTTGCAGGTAAGCTTTGCCAAATTTGGGGATGACTGATAATGGACCCAAAGAAGGGATGATAAGCGGGGTCCTTTTAAAGGAAGGCCATCTAGACCTTTATAAAAAGAGAGATGTCATTTCTCCTTGGGACACTATGATGATCAAGGATGCTAATCCCTGGAGACTGGAAGCCTGGAGAAGATTTTGGGACTGTTTTACTTTCTGTTCCTGTCAGTGTCACCCCAGGAAAAGATCTTTACCCCATTGATGATAATCGCTTCTAGTTTCCATTTTTTCTTACACCTCCAAGCCAACCTCATAGCATCCCCTTGGAGATAACCAGCCCTAGCCAGTTGGCTTCCTCTCCTCAGAGATGTGAGTTGTAGCTTAGAGGGTCCCTCCTCTGAGCTCAGGAGACACCAACACTGACAGGCAACCCCCAGGGCTGGGCCCCAGCTCAGCAAACCTGTCCTTTAAGCTTCTAGACTCTGATAACCCGGACCTTTTCCCTTTCCCCCTTAGCTCTAGGGAGAATAGCTGCTTCCCGCAATTCTATGTTCCCTCAGTGTTCCCCCTTTACCTTCCAGTCCCCAACACCTGCTTACCCAGTTTCTTCAGGTAAATTCTTTCTGTAAAAAACCATACTGTTTTTTGTTTTCTTGATTAAATCCTTAGTATAGAGTCACTGCATTAGTTTGCTATGGCTGCTGTAAGAGATTACTCCAAACTGGGTGGCTTAAGCAACAGAAATGTATTGTCTCACAGTTCTGGAGGTTAAAAGTCAAAGATCAAGGTGTCGGCAGGCTTGGCTCCTTTTGAGGACTGGGAGGGAAGGTTGTAAATGGCCATCTTCTTATGTCGCCTACACCATCTTCCCTCTATGTGTGTCTGTCTCCAAATTTCCCCTTTCTATAGATACCAGTCATATTGGATTAGAGCTCACTCTAATGACCTCACTTTAACTTGATTATCTCTGTAAAGTTTCTATCTCCAAATAAAGTTACGTTCTGAGGTACTCGGGGCGAGGACTCCACCATACAAATACCGCAGGCTGTGGCGGGAGGACACAATTCACTCTCTAGCAGGGGCCTTCAGCATCGGGAATAGCAATTCGAGAAAACGGTGGGTTTAGCATTTGGTTAGCCCGCTTCTAGCTCCATGTCCTTGGGCGAGTAACTTAGTCTCTCAAAACCTCAATTTTTATCCTTTATGAAATGGATATAGTAATTCCTACATCAAAAATTAAATGAGATAATATTTTTTAAAATCTCAAGTTCTCCTCTCCCTCCTTCTCTCTCTCTCTGTCTTTTTCTTTTTTTTTTTTCTTTTTGCATTTTTCTCGGAGAAGATAAACATGTCACTCCTTCATCTAGCCCTGCTCACTGTAGTATTCTTATCCTATTGGGATGAAAAGATAGAGGGAGGGCTGTGTTCAGCCCTGGAAAAGCCACGCCTGCACCAACAGCTCTCTCCAACCCTTATTCTAACTCAAGTGGTACCACGAGGGCTTCCTCCTGGCCGCCCTTTGCTCCGTAACTTATTTCTCTGTTCCCCTTAACTCGATTTGGGTGTGTCCCTGTTAGAGACCCTACTTTCCCCAAACAAGTCTTGGCCAAGTATCTTGCTGCTCACCATACCCCACCTCTCAGGGGAGAGAGCTTTTCCACACACTTTGTTTAGAAATCCTTGTTCCTAGAAACTGACAAGCTGTGAGTTTCTTAAAATGTAATGATTACCTATGAACAGTACAGCTAAATATAGTCATGCAAAATGCAGTATTTTGAAACAGAACATTGTTTAAACAAAATTTTGTATAGTTTTCTACCCTGTGGGGATACAGGGAGAGGTCTCTGTGAAGTCTGTATTACATAACATTTTGAAAAGAAATAGAATTTTTAGAATGGTATGTACCAACTTGACTGGGCCACGGGGTGCCCAGATACTTGGCCAAGCACTGTTCTGGTTGTTTCTGTGAGGGTGTTTTTGGATTAGGTTAACATTTAAATCAGTAGAGTGGGTAAAGTAGATTGCCCTTCCTAATGTGGGTGGGCCTCACCCAATTATTTGAAGGTCTGCATAGAACAAAAAGGCTGACATTTACAAGTAAGAGAATGTCTCCTGCCTGGGACTACCTTTGACCTGGGAGATCAACTTTTTCCTGACTTTGGACTCAAACTAAAACATCAGCTCTTTCCGGGTCTTGAGACTGCTGACCTTCAGAATGGAACTGCACCTTTGGCTCTCCTGGTTCTCAGGCTTTCAGACTCCTACTAGAACTACACCTTTGGTTCTCAGGGTCTCTAGCTTGCCTACTCACTCTGCAGATCTTGGGACTTGTCAGTCTCCATAACCACGTGAACCAATGTTTGATATTAAATCATATATATATATATATACACACACACACATATATATACATATGTATATATATATATACATATATACATATACACATACACACACATCTCACTGGGTCTGTTTTTCTGGAGAACACTGTTTCAGACTGGAAAGAATTTTAGCAGTGCTTCTCAAACTCCAATATGAATACAAATCACACGGCATCTTGTTAAAAATGCAGATTCTGATTCAGGATGTCTGGGGTGGGGACTAAGATTCTGCACTTCTAAAAAGTTCCCAGGTGATGCTGATGCTGTTTGTCCACCGACCACACTGAATACCAAAGCTTTAGGGATCATAAAGCAGAGGTTCTCAACTTGGCTGCACATTAGAATTTTCTGGAGTGCTTTTAACAAATATTCATGCCTGATTCCCAAACCCAAGATGTTTAACTAATTTAACTGGTCTGTGTTTGGGCTCAAGCAGCAGTGTCTTTTTTTTTTTTTTTTTAAGTATCCCAGGTGATTCCAATGTGCAGCCAGGGTTGAGAATCGGTACTCTTGCCCAGAGTTCCTCAAAACTTTTATATGTATAGGAATCACCTGGGAATCTTGTTAAAATGCAGATTCTGAGCTTGGAACCTGAGATTCTGCATTTCTAAAAGCTTCTAGGTCACTTCAGGGCTGCTGGTCCACAAACCACATTTTGAGTAGAAATGGTCTAATTCAGTGTTTCTCAACCATGGCATTATAGACATTTTGGATCAGATAATTAGGGGGCTATCCTGTGCATTGTAAGATGTTTAGTTGCATTCCTGGCCTCTACCAGATGTCAGTAGCACGGTCCCTCACCTTGGACCAGTTGCGACAACTAAAAATGTCTCTGGACATTGTCAAGTATTCCCTGAGGGGCAAAATCACCACTACTATCAATATCCCTGCCCATGTTGGTCTAAACCAACCTCCTTATTTTATTGGAAACTGAAGTCCTTTTACAATGTCCCCATCTTCTGAGGATCTCAGTATCTCTAGATATTTGAAAGCTGACAGATCACAAAGATGATAGCTGCCTCAAATGGAGTGTGGTAGGTCGAATAATAGCCCCCACCCCAGGATGTCCATGTCCTATTCCTGAAACTTTTGAATATGTTACTTTACATGGCAGAAGAGGCTGTACAGATATGATTAAGTTAAAGACCTGGAAACAAGGAGATACTTCTGGATTATCCACGTTGACACAATGTAATCACTAAGGAGTAGGAGATACAACGATGAAAGCAAGGTCAGAGAGAGAGAGATTAGAAGATGCTATGCTCTTGGCTTTGAAGGTGGAAGAAGGGACAACAATGCAGACATTGAAGGTGGAAAGTCACAGGGAATAGATTCTTCCCTAGAGCCTCTAGAAGGAATGCTTCCTTGCCTACACCTTGATGATGGCCCGGGGATGCCCATTTCAGATTTTGAAACTTCAGAATCATAAGACAATAAATATGTGTTGTTTTAGGCCAATAGGTTTGTGGTAGATTGCTACAGCAGCAAGAAACTAAATGCACAGGGCAAACAGTCCTTTGTTGTGGGGGAACCTTTTTTGTAAGGTTGCACTTGGGTGGAATGGAGTAGATGGGAAGGCAACTGAGGAAGCTGAACAGACTCTGAATTGGGAGGAAATTAATAACATTGTTCCAAGTTAAGAGTACTGAATGGACAATTCCATGTGGGCCAAGGCAAGGCCAGTGGGAACAGATGGACAAGGCATACACTTGGCAGATTAGGGCAGAGTGCATTGAGTGTATGTGTGGGGCCATAGAACATCAGCTCACTGTTTCTGAGTTATGGGCTCAGCGGGCTTGGACAGGGCTTTGTCATCCTCAAAATTTGCATATTAGAATCACCTGGGAAGATTTTGAAACTCCTGCTGTTCAGGATGCATTTCATACCAATTAAGTAAAGCTCTCTGGGGGACTTCAGTAGTTTTCAAAACTTCATGTGATTCCAATGTGAAGCCACATTTAGAAGGGGAACAGATGAGGGACAGACCAATAAATACACTGAACTCTAAATTAATTTGTTTCTGGAACAATAGTCCTTTGGTACTTTGGTTTGGCTATGTTCTAGGGGAGAATAATATGCATAAGAATCGTTGTACCACCTGATGCCCCACAGCTGGCAAGTGGTGGAGTAAGGATAAGGACACAAGCAGGTTTATATAGGTGAGTCCAACCACAAGGTAGTGGGGACCTCACCAGAAGGGCAGGGCATTGGGAAGAGAAGAAAACTGGGAATATTGAGGGCCAGGGCTGAGAGTGAGAGTGAGGGTAGGTATCCAAAATCATGGCATCCAGAGAAATTGGGTGAATTTACACTTGTGCTGGACTTAAGGTCAATATCAATAAAACAAGGGAAAGTCTCCAAGAACCCATGAACCACCAGAGCCTTCATGGGTGTAACTTTCCCTGGTATTTCAGGGAATATCTTAGAGAGATACTTCCAGAAACCCCCCCTAACCTCCAAGCCCAAGTTAGAGCCTCCCTTTTAAAGCACTTATTAGCCTGCCATGTTTAATCCTTCGGCCTGTGGTATGATGCTTAAATGATCCTCCATGCCCTCAGGTTAAATGTGATTTATGTAAAAGCAATGCTATGTCCTCTGCGTAGAGTATCTTTATTATTTTATAGCCTCTGGATAATGCAAAAACATGCTATTTGTGGCAGAGTAAGAAAGAATATCTTGAGCTTTGATGTTAAGGAAAAGGAAAATGGGAATTACAACCAGTGTAGGTAATTAAGCTAAAGTTGGGTAATGTGCCCAAGGGCCTTTCTTTGTCCAGATAGGACCTCACTTCCCAACTCCCACCCCAGGCTGGCCATTGCCACCATCAGGGAGTGTGTGTCAGCAGTGCCTAGAGGAGATCCCAGAATTCGTGCCTGCCAAGCATCTCCAGTTGATAGCGTGTATCCTTTTCTGACAGCTACAGCCTTTTAGCCTACAACAGCCAAGTAAAATTTGCATATAATCTATTTGAGTGTTACTCCTTACCTATTCTAAAGCTGTCTTCTTTTGGACTCGTGACCACTTTTTACTCAATGTTATACTTGCCTGTTTAATGGCTTAAACCTTCTACTAAACCCGAATTTTTAAGGTGACAGAGAACTCTATCTTCTGTACTCCTATATTTTCATCATGAGTATAGTGCCTATTACACAGTAAGTGCTAATTTATGTTTGTTGAATGATTTAGAATGAAGATGAGCTTTTGGCATGTTGAGTTTGAGACCCGACCTCGAAGTAAAGATACCTGCTAAGCAGTGGGTTGTGTGAGGCAAAAGCTCAGGAGTTTGTTCTGAGCTGGAGTTAGAGAAGATGGTGAATCCATGGACAGGAATGAGGTCACTAAGTCAAAAATGTCTAGAGCAGGGCATTATTGACATTTTGGGCTGGATAATTCTTCATTGTGGGAGGCTGTCCTATGCCTGGTAGGATGTTTAGCGGCTTGCCTAAACTCTACTTACTAGATGCCAGTAACACCTCCTAACTTGTGACAACCAAATACGTCCCCAGATTTTGTCAAATGCTGCCTGGAGGGCAAAACTGCTCCTGGCCCAGGGTGACAAAAGCATTGGAAGGCCGCACTTATTTGTGTGCATGCCCCCCAATACTTGTAGAGTATAGATAGTAGAGTGTCTATAGTATAGTGGGGTATAGAGTCACATGAGGGGCTCTTCCTCATTGCTTCATGATCTCACCTCTGCGTCCATCCGCTTCCTCCAACCCAGACACTCACTTTGATTTTGGAAGTCGCAATGTGACATCAACAGAAGCAGTAATTATGACCATGCTGCATAGTATTAAAAAAAAAAGAGAGAAAGTCATGTTTTCAGTCCTGTAAAACTGGGACTCTCTTCCCTAGCCTCATTTCATGAAAGAAGAATGCCTCCTTGCTGAGTGGGATTCCCTTCCTGAGGTGCTTCACAGATCCTTTGAACTCTTGGGTCCCTGGATAGGGGCTGAGACTTCTGAGAGAACGTTGGTCTGCCTGGGGCTGGGGTGGTTCCGAGGAAGGAGTTGGAGCAGGTGCCAAATAAGATATTTCTTCGGAGGCTCCACACGTCAGCCTTTTCCTTTCCCACTTGGAAATATGTGCTGAGCTAACCACACAATAGCCTCAGTCAGGCCAGTGAGTGATGTTTCCCAAGATGTATTTAATTATTGGAATACTGCACATAAGTTCAAGTCTTAAAATGAATTCACTCTGCTTCTCAAACTATAGGAACATGAGAAATAAAGTCACATGGCAACTCAGAGAGGGTAGATGTATGTTATAGCAACATTGGTAGGATGTTTGGAGGGCTTCCCTTTAGAGTCTATTGGGAGCAGGACAGGAAGGGGATGGCTTTCCTCCCTATTCCCCTTTCTGTATCTCCCAGAATATTTGCCATGTTTGGAAAAACTTCATTTTGATATTTTTGGACAAAAAAAATCAAACTTATCTAAGAAAATACTGCCTCTTTTCTGTTTATGGTACTAAGCAGCTCATTTTTCACTGTCTCCTGATGAAATATTCATTATAACATGAAAAGAATCACAGTTTGAAAGTAAGAAACATAGAAGGAGCCAGTGGTCTCTGTCAAAAGAGCAGTATAATGAGGAAAAGATAGAGCTTGGAACCACAGGTTGGTAAATAGCTGACTGCCAGCCAGGATAATAATCCTAAAGACAAGTAAGGGGGGCTGTGGGTACACACAAGAGGTACTCTAGCTGAGATGGAGTCAGGGGAAGTGTCCCAGAAGGAGATGTCATGTAAGCAGATGGGATTTATCTAGGTGAAGGGTATGGTTGGTGGGATGGGTGGGGAGTGGGGATTCCAAGCCAAAGGCAATTCAGAGGACCATAGAGGAGAGAGACCACGGACTGGAAGCAATTTAGTCTGGCTGGAGTAGATAGTGTCAAGTATGCGGGTGCGGAATGCTAGCAGAAGAGGTTAGAGAGGTGTGACTAGAGGAATCCCTGTAAGAAATTCTTTGGTTAGGAGCAGGAGCCAGCTGGAAGCCAGGTCTAGAGATACAGGTATCTCCAGCATTGGAGCCTAGTATGGCCTTAGCAAGAAAGCCCCTTGGGGGCACCTGGGTGGCTCAGTTGGTTAAGCGACTGCCTTCGGCTCAGGTCATGATCCTGGAGTCCCGGGATCGAGTCCCACATCAGGCTCCCTGCTTGACAGGGAGTCTGCTTCTCCCTCTCCCACTCCCCATTTGTGTTCCCTCTCTCGCTGTCTTTCTCTGTCAAATAAATAAATAAAATCTTAAAAAAAAAAAAAAAAGAAAGCCCCTTGGGCTTCCTGCTGACTCTAACCCAGAGATCAGGCTCAGTAAGTAGCTAGCAGGCCTCCAGAGTAGGGTTTTGGTCTTGGCAGGTGGTGGAGTTGGATTTCTTGAGCTCTGCATGGGCACAGATGTGTCTAGTCATACTGTAGTTCCAGGGCCAGACTGAACTTTGCTCCAGGGATGGTAGGAAGTGCTCTGAGGGAAAAATCTCTTCTCTAGTTTGGCCAAGTCCGTGATTTCACCAGACACCTTAAGAGATCCTAACTCAGTACTCTGAGTCTCTCCCTGCAGCCGCCTTGCCTACAGCACTTCCACTCCCCTCCACACCTACACAGTTGGCCCTCCGCTCCTTAGGATCCCTGCCAGCACCCACCACATGGGACTCCTATTAGAATTCCATTAAATTTGGGGCGCCTGGGTGGGTCAGTCGTTAAGCGTCTGCCTTCGGCTCAGGTCATGGTCCCAGGGTCCTGGGATGGAGCCCCGCGTTGGGCTCCCTGCTCAGCGGGAAGCCTGCTTCCCCCTCTCCCACTCCCCCTGCTTGTGTTCCCTCTCTGTATGCAAATGAATAAACTCTTAAAAAAAAAAAAAGAATTCCATTAAATTTAAGAGGAATACCTTCAGTTATAAAGTAAGTCATGGAGATGTAATGCAGAGCATAGAGAATATAATCAATAATATTGTAATAACGTTATATGGTGACAGATGGTAGCTACCCTTATCATGGGGATCATTTTGTAATGTATAAAAATATCAAATCACTATGATGTACACCTGGAACTAATAGGATACGGTATGTCAATTGTGCCTCAATAAAAAAGAATTCAGAGCCAGAGGGAGTTTGCAGAGCAAGGTATCCAGGTTCTTCATTTAACAGCTGAGGAGACACAATCTACAGCTGAGAGCTGTTGGAGAAAACCATTCCCTGCTATGCAGGCGGAGTAACAGAGAAAGCCTGCCTGCAGCGAGAGAGGCCATGAAGCAGAGAGATGTTCAGAAGGGAGCAGAGTTGAGAGATGGTGAAAGAGGACACCCGGGTTGCCTGGTTCCATCTGTCTTTGATGTCCAGCTGCTTGCCTGCCTTCGGGCTCCATGAGGTCCCCTGGACCCTAATGACAAATTCCCCTTTCCCTTATGGTAGCTAAAGTCAGTTTCTGTTACATGTATGTCTGTTACTTCACATATATAATGAATCAGGATTCAGGCATGGAAAGTCACTTGTAAGAGAAAAAGGTGACTTTCCAGCTGAAATTAAGTATTGGTGTTAGTTTCTCGAGACTGCTGTAAAAAATGACCAGAGTCTTTGTGGCTTGAAACTAGAAAAATGTATTTTCTCACAGTTCTGGAGCCAGAAGTCCAAAATCAGTATCACGGGGCTGAAATCATAATATCAACCGGCCCATGCTCACTCCAGGACCGTGCTCCTTCCAGAAGCTCTAGGAGACAATATGTTTCTTGCCTCTTCCAGCCTCTAGTGGTTGCAGCCATTCCTTGACTTGCGGTCACTTTAGTCTCCGCCTTTTGTCTTCTGTCTGTGCATTGAATCTCCCTACTCTTTTTTTTGTTAGTCACCATACAGTACATCATTAGTTTTTGATGTAGTGTTCCATGATTCATTTTGTGCATATAACACCCAATGCTCATTACAACACGTGCCCTCCTTAATACCCATTTCCCAGCTACCCCATCCCCTCACCCCCTTCCCCTCTGAAACCCTCAGATTGTTTCCGGAGTCCAGAGTCTCTCACGGTTGGTCTCCCTCTCCAATTTCCCCCCCTTCAGCTTTCCATTCCTTCCCCTAATGTCCTCCATGCTATTCCTTATGTTCCACATATGAGTGAAACTATATGATAATTATCTTTCTCTGCTTGACTTATTTCACTTAGCATAATCTCCTCCAGTTCCATGCATGTTGATGCAAATGGTGGGTTGAATCTCCCTACTCTTATAAGGACACTTGTGATTGCATTTAAGGTCTTGCCAGATAATCCAGGATAATCCTCCATCTCAAGATACTTAATGTAATCCCATCTGCAAAGACCCCTTTTGCCATATTAGGTAACATTCACAGATTTTACAGATTAGAATGTGGATGTCTTTCAGGGGAACATTATTCAGCCTACCACATTTGGGATATTAAAAAAAAATGCCAATTTTAAACGGTGATAGCTGACAGTGGAATGGTAAAGAAAGGTGGAGCCAATGAAAGCTTCAGGTCAGATAAAGGCACCCAGACCCAAAGAACATAGGATCTGACCCTCCAGGTTGTCATCGGCCCCTGGAGGAGATGGATAGATGTTGTTAGATCCTGGTCCAGGCACCAGCCATCACGAACACTCCTGCTAGCATCCCTTGTTCCGATTTCAAGGAACTTTCTAATAATTTGGCTGCTTATGTAGATTAACCAACAGTGACAGAATGGTCTGATCTCTACACCAAAGTATCTAGTTTGTGGGATCATTATATTTCTCATTGTAAATGTAAAAATCAGAATTCTGTTGTTGTTTTGTTTTTTTGCTCGTTAGTTTCTATGAGTTTGGGTAACATGTATCAGGCTCTGAGATGCAGGCTGTCTAGTTTATAAACTCAGAAATATAATTTGCCATCATACTAATAGTAAATCCATCCCGTGTAGGGGCAGTCAAACTGAGTTGTAATAGCTTGGTCCTAATTCCAAATTCCTAAAGAGTTAATTTAAAAAAACAAAGTCAATTTCCTACCCTGGAACAACCAACTGTGACTAGGGAAGGAGGCTCCTTTGAATATACTGCTTTTATTTTGTGCTTATTAGGGAGGGATAGGTTAAAAGTTGGAGAATATGGCAAACAAAGGACATAATCGTCCCCTGCAGTCTGCGTCATACTTAAATTCTCAGAGGGCGTTCTATTTCCAAATGCTTCCTGTACCATCTACTAAGTCTTCTTCATGATTATGGATTTGTGTGTATTCTCAGGATTCATGGTAAAACTACAGTTTCTCCTTCCTCCCAAGTATTCTTACTGCTACCTAATTAATTTCTATGAAATACCTTTGATTTATAATCTACAATGACTATTACTCATACACAATCTCTGTGTTTTTAGTCTTATCTATGTATCGCCTGTATTTTATTGCTTAATATTTTTAAAAAATCAAGTCACTCTATAATTAAATACATTAACTAAAAAAAAAAAAAAAAAAACTCTCTCTACCGTAAATGAAAAACTCATATCACTTTCCTTAAATAGAAGGTAATCATACAAATAAATGTAGCAGGATGTTAGAATGTGGTTTCCCACCACTGTTTTGACTGAGGCCCCAGTGCAATACACAATATACAATAGATATATTACCATAGTATAGATGGACTCCTCCCATGCAAGTTTACAAAGGAAAATGTGGAGAACTGGTTTCATGGTTTTTGCATCCCTTAGTCAGAACAATGATATTTAAAATGAGTCGGAGGGTAGAGGGAGAGGAAGATCTCCTAGGAGGAGTCTGAAGGATCTCCTAGGAGGGGTCTGGTGCTAGAGACCCAAGGGGAGGACTGCCATCTCTTCCAAGCTAGTGTGACAAGCTTCATTAAGACCACACAGAGAGACATAGAAGGTGTTCCCTGCCATTAGGGGACATAGAGTAATGGCAACTGACGCTATCTAAGAACGGGTGGAGGTGGCTAGAAAGTTAGGATTGGGCTGTACTAGCAGAGTTTTGAGGACAAGGGAGGTGTGACCATTTCCTATGGACCAGATGTAGGCCACTTGGGAGAGAAACAGCTGGAGTGTAGTCAGATCATCTTGGGCATTTCCAATGGAATGTCCAGGAGGAACTCCAGCAAGAAGAACTAGGGGGAAATGCTGGCTTCTCAGAGACTGTGAAAGGAGTCATCAGTGACTAGACTAGAGATGCTTGAGTTAAGTGCCCTGCAACAGGGAGTGATAGAAATCTCTATGAAATGGCCCAGGCAAAAAGGAGCCCTCTAGCATGAATGATGCCTCAGCAGAGGTGGCCCTGGCATTTGGGTGCTGGTTTGTATACTCATGTGTGCACCCACTAAGCCCTGAGCAATTTTTATTTTTGCCATTTTATTTTCTATTTTCTCTCTCTGATTTTCATTTCTCTGGGTTTTTTTTTTCTTGCCTTCCTATGGACCACTTGAACATTTTTTAGAATTCCGTTTTGATTTATCTGTAGTAATCTTGAGTATATCTCTTTGCATAGCTTTTTTAGTAATTGCTCTAACAATTACATTATAGATATCTAATGTGTCATCTGTTGGTGTCATCAGTTTGCCAGTTTGAATAATGTTAGAAAAGCCATACCTCCCTTTATATCCCTTTACCCTTCCCCATTTATAATATAGTTGTCTTAAATATTTTACATTTTTAAAAAAGATTTTATTTATTTATTAGAGAGAGAACATGAGCAGAGGGAGGGGCAGAGAGAGCCAGACAAGCAGGCTCCCCACTGAGCAGGGAGCCCAACACGAGGCTCGATCCCAAGACCCTGAGATCATGACTTAAGCTGAAGGCTGATGCTTAACCGACTGAGCCACTCAGGCACCCCTTAAATATTTTACATTTAGAACTATATCAGTGTTACAACTTTTGCTGTACTTGTCAAACATAATTCTGAAAACTCAAGAGAATAAAAGTCTATTGTATTTACCCATTTTTCCTCTTTGCTGATGTCCTAAGGTTTCTTCTTTTATTGTTTCCTTTCTGGTTAGAGAATTCTGTTTAGCCATTCTTTTAGTGTGGTTCTTCTGGCGACAAATTCTCTTAGTTTCCCTTCACCTGAGAATGTCTCGATTTCCCCCTTACTTCCTGAAAGATATTTTTGTGGAGTATAGGACTCTGGAATTGAAAATTCTTTTCTTTCAGCACTTAAAAGTACTGTGCCACTCTCTTTTGGCCTTTATGATTTCTGATGAGAAATCTGCTGCTATACAAATTGTTTTTCTGCTATAGGTAGGGTGTCATTTTTCTCTGGCTGCTTTCAAGAAATTTTCTTTGCCTTTAGTTTTATGAAGGTTAATTATGATATGTCTTAGCATGGCTTTCTTTGGGTACATCCTATTTGGAGTTTCCTAAGTTTCTTGAATCTGGAGGTATATGTATCTTGCCAAGTCTGGGATGTTTCCAATTATTATTTCTTTAAATAATTTTTCAGCCCCATCGTTTTTCTTCTCTTCTGGGACTCTGATGATACAAATGTTAGGTCTTTTCTTATGATTCCACAAGTCTAAGGTTCTGTTCAATCTTTCCAGTCTATTTTTTCCCCCTGTTGTAAAGATTGAGTAAAATAAAGATTGGGTAATTTCTATTTTTTCTAACTTTTATGTTATTGTTTCTCTCCTATGTCCCACCCCACCCCCCCCCCAGCCCTAATCTGCTGTTGAGCCCATCAAATGAGATTTTTATTTTGGCTATTGCATTTTCAGTTCTAAAGTTTCCATTTGGTTCTTCTTTATGTCCTCTGTTTCTTTGCTGAGACTTTCTATTGTTTGCCTGAGATTTTCTAGTTTTCATTTGTTTCAAACATATTTCTAATTGCTCACTGAAGCATTTTTTATCATGGCTACTTAAAAATCTTTGTCAGATAATTCTAACATCTCTGTTATCCCGGTGTTGGCATTTATTGATCATCTTTTTTTCCCATTCAGATTGAGATATTCCAGGTTCTTGGTATGATGTGTGATTTTTTTATTGACATCTGGACATTTTCATATTATGTTACGAGTCTCTTGATCTTATTCAAACCTTCTATTTTGTCTGGCTTTTTAGGACATGCTCTGGCAGGAGAAAGGCACTGCCACCTTGTTACTGCCAGGTGGAGGTAGACGTCGAGGTTCCCCACTCAGTTTCCACTGATACCCAAGGTGATTGAGCCTCTTGCTACTGTGGGACAGAGTTGGGAGTTCCGATTCTCCATGTGGTTTCCACCATCACTGTGGTGGAGGTGTCTTGGTTACCACAGGGCAGGGTGACGGTGAACAGTCCTGACTCTACACTAGGCCTCCTATGATACCACCCAAGCATGTCTCATTACTGCTGGGTGGGAATGGAAGTCAGACTCCCCACATGGTCTCCACTGACACTCTTGTACTACCCCAGCAGAGGGATTGGGATGACTCATTACAGCCTCCCAAGGATATAAGTCTAAGCTTCCCACCAGGACTTTGCTGGTATGGGAGAGTGTGAGGCATGATTTTTCCTTTGGTGTTTCCTTGGAATAGAGGGTATTTTGCCTAGAAACTGTCTTGCTACAATGCCCATTTTCTGGTCCTTTGGCTAAGAGAGCAGGCTTTTGTTGAGGGCTTGTTTGTTTGTTTTGTCTGCAACTGTTTGGCATTTCTGAGTTGCATGCTTCCTCAACTCCATGTCTGAGTTGTATGAGGCAAAAAGAAAACCCAGGGAGTTCACCACCATGCCATGCCTTAGATCTCAAAGTCCTTTCTTCTGTCCACCTTTCAGAGTCTTCTTATGTTGGTTTTATATTTTATGTCCAGGGTTTTCAATTGTGCTTACTGGGAGCAATAGGGAAAAGTACATCTCCTCTGTCTTCCTGGAAACAGAAGTCACGGGGTATCTTTTAAATGTTAATAAACACTTGGTGATTTGACTTGGGTATATAATTTCCTCCCTCCCCACTCCTACCCTTGACACAAATACAAAAGAATAAAAACACAAAATTAGTACTATGTCTTTAATTAATATAATTATTTTAATCAAAAGGTGATTTAAAGAAAAAAGTAAATAAAGGTATAATTTAAGACATATGTCTATCTACCCGTGTAGATATTTTTATGCATGTAGTTACATGAAAGTTAAAAGATTTAAAAATGTATACACACTGATGCTGCAAACTGGTGAACTGTGGGTATCTTCTAGAGGCTCTTAGGCCTTAGGGATAGAAGCTGATAGTTATATTGGACAAAAAAACCCTGGGCAGAACAGTATGTTCCCTATTCTGCACACAAGCAGTAGACCAGGGCACTTTGGCTTTTGGTTTCCTAATACACATATTCTTATCCATCTGTCTTTCAGGAAAGATATAGCAGTATAGTCAGACAGACAAATAGATGCACATACGTACAGTGACACACTTGAACTAGACTAATAGAAAAGTGACTAAAATGGTTTTAATATAAGAAAAGAGTATGTGAACAATTAATTAGGAAGCATGGTGTGGGACAACACCAGCACTTGCTGATCTTACACTATGAATTGGATACTCTGTAAGTATTACCTCATTTAATTCTTAAAGGTTGATATTATTACTCCCCTTTAACAAATTAATAAACCGAGGCTTAGAGAAGTTAAGTAACTTGTCTAAGACCACATCTAATAATTGCAAAGCCCAAATTTAAATCCCAATTTGTTGGATTTGAAAATCTGCTTTGCTACCTATCTCTCACGAAAGAAGATGGGGTTTTGGGGAAAGCTGTGTTAGGTAATAGAGATGCTTGATCAGTCCATGAGGTGGCCACAGAAGATTGATTGATGTGGCTGGATTTCACTGCATTTTTCAGTCTCTTATAGTCTCACAATTGAGCTGTGCATTGTCTTAGAGTCTGCAGCCTTCTCTTCCCAGGATGCACTTTTATTTCAAGGGGAAAGTTTGGGCTGGTTCTGCTCTCCTCTCAGATTTGAAGGGAGTTGGCCAGGTCTTCTCTTCCTTTGTGTATATGACTAAGAGAGATGGGAGGGGGCCCACAGCACAGAGACCCATTGCCAAGAACATCTCAGGGTGGAGAGACCTCTGGAAAATTTTTTCCACTCTGCATCAGACAGGGTAAAACTGATTAGCATTTAATTGGTTTCAGCTGTTCTTAACATGTTGCTTAGAAAACTTCAACGTACTTTACTAAATTCAATATTCCTTATGGTTAACAGATTAAAAGCCAAAAACACTCTTGAAGATCCTTGTTTTGGATCACACTGAGTTCTCTGCTATTGTTCACCCATTTGGAATGCTCTAGGAATGCTAAATACTTTGGATTGGGTATAAAAAAAGAAACAAATTTATGTCTGTTAAGACTCTTGGGTAGACAGCTTCCTAGGAATCAAGATATCTAGACTGCAGTCCTGGCTTTCCCCACATAGCCTGTGACTTTGGCAAACCTCTTCACCTCACTGGACTGTGCTCAGGCTCCTAATCTAGAAAATGAGGAGATTGAGCTCAATGATCACAAAAGTTGCTTCTATCTTTCAGGTTCTGTAATTGTTTTCATTGTTCTGATGTTTCAGTATAATTCCAAACAAACAATGGTATGAAGGTTTCTGATTAAGAAGGGTGTAGAACAGCAATGGCAAGTTGAACCAGGGAACCTCTGAGGCAGGGGTTTCAAAGAACATAAAATGGATAAGGCTTAATCAATAGGCATTTTACTCTTCAAAGGCCAAAGGACAAATGAAGGGCTGGGAAGATCTCTGACTCTTTCACTGTGTGTTCTTGGGCAAGGACACTTCAGTCCCCACCCTTCATGTGTCCATCTATGAAATGCAAATAAGGACACCAACCTGTTAATGCAAACATTTTTGTTAAGAGGTTTAGTCAAAAAGTGGGATGCAAATAGTGTGTATCAGACACTGAGGACCACAGCAGAGGCTTAACCCTAAGGCCTGGGTGACTGCTGAACCATCTCCAGCAGACCTAGGAACTTCCTCACTTAACCTCAGGGCTGTAAGACTGAATGTGAATTTACTTAAGGTTGAACTGAGAGAGAGATGTGAGGCACCTCCATTGAATGCCTTGCCCATCCCCTAAAGCCAAGGACCCCTCTATGCCTCCACAAATGAGTTAATGCTTGAAATAGCTCAGACTGCTGGACCCATAGCTGGTGCTGCTGCATCCATGGTCCAGGGCCATTTAGGGTCACAAGCTTTCATTAAGGGGGCAAGACCAAAGCTGGTTCTAGCAAATGCCAGAGCCTTGCTACAGGTGGTAACATTGAAGAGTTGTTGGCTTTGGATGAGATGGTTCTCCAGGAGTTCGTGCCTTGCATAGGTGGAGTAGCTTGTGTTAGCCACACACAGAGCTATGATATTGAAGGCAAGACTAGATATTGAAAGTTGTAGGCTGCTTGTAAAACTTCATGACAGGGCCTATACCAATGTGAAAACTTCTTTCCTAGGGACTAATCATGCACTGGGAGTCTGAAGTGTGGGAGAGAGTTTAGTCTTGGTCATTGACTCACCTATTTGGAAATGTCAGCCTTACTAGATTGGAAAATAGATGAATAGTGTTTTCTTCTGGAAATGTCACATGTCCACCTGGGAGAGGAATGAGGGCTTGAGACAGCAGGGTTTTCCAAGTTCCATCTGGCAGCTCTTTGCCATACTTTGGGTAAGACTAGCCGGCACATGTTCTTCTCTGTAAGTGGTGGGACATTCTAGGTCTCTGAACACTCCCAGGGGAGCAGAACCAACTGAGCCTATTGAGCGAGCCCACCAGGGCAGCAAGTCCGCAACAGTCGTGCTGACTACCTCCTCAGAGCCTGGGTCTCATGTGATTGTATGTAGAACCCCTTACTGAACCTTTCCCCTGCATCTTGAAAATTAAACTCTATTTCAGGCACCATTTCTCTTAAGAGTTTACCCATGGTTGGAAATGTGAAGAATCCATGGAATAAAAATGAAAATAAAAGAAGATGAAAGTGCTTTGTGTATTATTGTTGTTGCTGTATAAAAACCCATGGCCCCTCCCCCTGTGGTTCCTATATCCTGTGTGCTGAGTCAGGGAGCAGGGCCCTGTCAGCTGGTGACTTACATGCTCATATTCCCTGAGGAGAAGCCCAGTCCTATCCTTGTAGCCTGGCCAGCCTTGGCAGGAGGCCCAGGCTCATTAGGTCTTGATTGTGTTTTCCTTCTTATAGTCATAGCGAAGACCATGCACGTTGACTCCAGGCACTTTCCCTCATTTCCCAACCTGGGTTCACCTTGAGTTACACACGGATGATGGGTGATCACATAGTTTTCTTCTGTTTGATTATGAAGAGAGAACACGAGGGCACATCTATTCTCCCACTGTTGTTCTGGCTCAGGTGTCGGAGAGGTGGGTGTGGTTGGAATCAGGCCCCAAGGCACTCCCAGCTCTCAGCACAGCCTCTGAGTTCCCTTTCCAGCCCTTCTGAAGACTTCTCTTTCTTTCTCTGGCATCCTTTCAGTTTGAATTCATGTAAACTATTAAGGAGCCAGACAGCATTCTCCGATTTTTATAAACTGTACGATAGAGGTTTGTAAGAAAACAAGCCATAGTTGTGAAAGTTGCCATGAACATCAAGTTCTCATACTGCTGCTTTAGAATTGGCCTTTATTAGAAACTGATTATAATTCTTCCAGGGTAAGGACTGCTAAAAATTGACTTGGAAATTCTATGCTTTCATTATGCCCATTTCCCCCAGTTACTTGTTTATAGCCAGGAAATCTGACATATCTTAAGATATGTTGCTTGTTTTTGCCACAGGCCATAAACTTAATTTTCAGCTGCCTCACCTTGGAAACCCAAGACACTTAGAACATTGTTATTTATTTTCAGAAAAAAAATTATTTTAATCAATCAGATTTACTTTATCAGTAATTAGGTCAGCTGGGATAAACCTGCCCCCCCCTTTTAAAAGATTTTATTTATTTGTCAAAGAGAGAGAGAACACAAGCAGGGGGGGCAACAGGCAGAGGGAGAAGCAGACTCCTCACTGAACTGGGAGCCCGATGTGGGACTTGATCTCAGGACTCTGAGATCATGACCCGAACGGAAGGTAGATGCTTAACCAACTGAGCCACTGGTGTCCCTCCCCTCTTTTTTTAGTGAATGAAATTATGAGAACTATTGTATCCCATGATTATGCATTTAGATATTATGCTATCAAAAGACACCAACAAAAGAAAAACAATGGAATGAAACAGATAGGAGAAAACTCTATCCCCCTCTCTCTCCCCATGCCCCTTTTTGGCTATTTGAACATAAGCAGTTTTATTAATGTCCAGGGGAGTTTAAATTCTTCTTATTAGGATGACTATTATGAACTCTTCCCTAAGTGAAGATTTGTGTTCTGAAGTCATTGTGTTCTTGGGCTTTGGTCCAAAGTGACTTCATTTTCCGCCTCCTGGGATTTCAGAGAGACTGCTAATGTAAGGGCAGCAGATTTGTGAGGCAAAGATGTCTTTTTTTTCTGACTCATGTTAAATAAGACTGAACTGTGTGTTAAGATGCTACCAAGTTTCTCCAAAATTTCAATTAAGTATGGCAGAATTCTAGTTGGCCCAACTATGGAGTTAATTAAAATGTACATTATAGATCTGATAAACTTAACAATAAATTGAGCAACTAGAACTCTAAAAATAAACAGTTCTCAGAGAACAGTCCACAACCTCATATTAAACACATTAAAATTAATTTCAGCTGCATCAAAAAGTTGGCATGCAAGTCAGTCCCAGGATTTGTTTTTGTTTTTTGTTTTAATTGGTTTGAATAGAATGGCAAAATAATTCCAGGGTTTCAAGATGGAAATGAAGAGTTTACTATTCATGAGCCCACTTATTAAGAATGATGCAGCCATCTGAGCCATCTAGTATTTGGTACCACTGTGAACCAGAAGGTCAACACTCCAGGGAGAGCCTGAGCTAGAAAAAATCAACACTTAAAAGTCCTCTCTCTCGTGCTTGCTTTGGCAGCACATATACTAAAAGTTCTCTCTTGAGTCAGTTACTCTAGCCTTCTGGAAGAAGAAAAGTTTCAGAAGTCAGCTTAAAAGATAATCCAAGATGTGCAGAAACAATTTTTGTAGAAGGGTGTTCATTGTAACATTATTTATCATAATGAGAAATTGGGAACAGCCAAATAGCCAGAAAGTATTGGTAAAACAAATTATGATACATTTACACAATGGGATACAACAGAATCATAAAATAATGTTATGTTGTAGTAATACTAGAATTCATAAGAAAAATTTATGATATATTAAGCTAATTTTTATGTATGTTGAGAGAAAAAAGGTAGGCTAAAAAACAGTAGACTCCAAAAGAATTGTGGTTATCTCTCAGGCAATGCCAAAAAAGCTGAATTTTTTTCCCTGTACTTTTCTATAAGTCTTTTGTATTAAAAAAAAGAGAAATAAATGCCATAAAAAGATATTTTGTTTGCAAAATCTGCTGAGAGATGGTGGATATTTTAATCTCTTATTTTTAAACTAGAACCCTCAAATGACTTGGCTTTTTAGAGATTCATCTACTTTTTATATATCTCATCAATTTTTAAAAATATCTGTCACTTCCTATCATATTTGGAGGTTTTCTGCTCTCTACTTATGCAATGCTTTGGGGAAATTAAATTTGATTGTGTCAAAGTCATCAGAAAAGCCTTGACTTTGTTTCTGTGAAGCCTCTTTAAAAGTGGTTAGGTGGTGTTAATAGGCTGTTAAATTGGTCAAGAGGCCACCAGCACTGAAATAAAGTGGTTCTTTATCACTGCAAAAACCTCCACAGATAAACTCCGCCCTCGAAGCAACATGCAAACCCCAGAACCTGAAAAGAAGACACACACACGCTAAGCCAGGGTGCCTGCAGAGCACAGATCAAACTCCTTATTTGAAGATGGAGGATTGAGGCTTCAACCAGTAAGACCGTGAGCTGGGGAAAGACCAGCCTTAGGTCAGAATACTCTTGTGTGGGAGGATCCTTGTCTGCTACAATTTCATGGCACGAATGAGAATAACTCTTGGCTAGATGGGAAATTCTATGAAACCCTAGTATCTAAGATTGTCAGGAAACTATAGCGTTATTGTATTAGTTGTTCTTGATTTGAGACACATGTATTTAGAAAATTACAAAATAACCCCCTTCTCCCAAAGCAGCACAAAGAGGGACATTCTAAGATCATGACTCATTATAGCAATGGTTGGAGTTCTCAGTGTTCCTGCCACCACAGCTCTCTACCCATGACCTGGAGCTCCTCCTTTTTCCCTGGCACCCGTGTTTCTTACCTCCACTCCACCCATTGTACAAAGCCACTGCATGAAGGATGATGGAGCGGCATTTCTCTTTGCTTCCAGCCTAGAGTGGTTGCATGCTCTAGGGGAGGAGAGAGCAGAAACTCCAGGCCCCAGAGGCGCTGCAGTCTGGCTTGGTGTGGTGGGATGCAAGTACCATGGGGATAACGAGACCCAGGTCAGTAGAGGGAAAGAGTAGGGTGAGGAAGAGCAGAGGGAGACTGGGGAGAAGAGGTGAATAACGTGGGCAAGGTCAGGGCACCATGCATGGCTTTGGTGGGCGGGGGGGGCCCAGGCATGGAAACTGCTAGAGGGGGCAGGAGGGAGGAATGGTTGGTAAAGCAGAGGCACTTTCAACGGAAGTCTGTGGATTCTAGTTTTAGTTTTGTGTGTTTGAAAATATCTTTACTTTTCTCCATCACCCAAATTGTGCTTTAGTTGGGTATAGCAGTCTAAGTTGAGAGTTTTGTTCATCAAATTTTGTTCGCCTTGAAGAATGCTTTTTCCATCATTTTGTGGCATAATATTGCCACTGAGAGGTCTGGTAGTATTCTCTTTCTTGTGTGATAATCTGTATTTTCTTTCTGACACATTTAAGATTTCCTTTTATTCTTTATGTTCTAAGTCTCATCACAGTGTTCCAAGTGGGAATTTATTTTTATTTATCCTTTTGTCACCTAGAGCCAACTTTCGACCTGATGACCTATGGTTTTCTTTAGCTCTGGGGGAATTCTTAGCCATACTTTTATGCTAAGCAACTTACATTGCTTCTCACTTGTTCTTTTCATTCTCTTTTTTTAGGTCTCATGTTATATGCACATAATCACTCTTTTATATATTTAAGCTTTTTGTCTCTCTGTGTTGAATTTGGGGTGAGCATCTTGGTTTGATCTTACCAGTCACCAGTACTTCCTTTAGTGAGTCTAAAGTTTATTCCAACTATTAAGTATTTTTTAAACTTCCAATGGGTACCTTTTAATTTCCAAGAGTTCTATTTGTTATTTTGAACATCCATTTATTCTTGCTTCATTTATGCCTGATTTTGTTCCATATGGCTAGTTCTTTTTATAACTATTATTCTCTTATCTCTTCAGGCTTCCTTATTTTAACCAATTTGTCATACCATTCATTAAAATTAATTTTTTTCTGCAGTGAATTCATGTTCTGATTTAATGCTTTATTGACTGTATTTTAGGATTTCATGGATTTTAGAATTTTGATTTGTAAGCCTATTTTGAATTGGAATTTTTTATTGTTGTTTGTCTTTAATTTTTTTTTCTCTCTCTTCTCTCTATTTCTCTAAATCCATTGGTTTTGTAGTTGTCTCTTTACTTGGCCCCCTGGAATTCCATTTCAGAACCAGATGCTATGAAAGCAGTTCAGCACTCTTGGCCAAGGAGGTGTCAGAGATAACTTGGGTCCAGTCACTGGGCCAACACATGGCTTGGTTCTTTTCCTGGTTTCATGGCTGGATCTCTTTATCTTCCCAGGTACACAGACTCTCCTAATTCATAGCTCAGGCAGCCTCTCTAAGTTGATCACCCCAATTTAGGTCCCTTGTTGCAAGCGGTGTAGGCTCCCTGCAATGCGGCCACCACTACCTAATTCTGAGCCTGGAGACCAGCAGGTCCATGGTGTTAGCCCAGCTCACTCTTTGGCATTATATTGCTTTTTCTCGTCCATGGAGATAGCAATCTTTTTTTTTCCCTTGAACTCTGCAATGTCATTTTTGTTTCCTTTTTTATAGTTTATCTTTGCCATGTGTTTAGGGGAAGAAGAGCAATGCAGGAATCTGCTGTGCTTGGATATGTCTAATTGATGTACTCTGGCTCATACATTAATAAGCTAGCTGTAAATGAGGGGCTGGGGAAGCAAGTTTCCTTTCTGCTGTCTCAGAGAGCCAGGGCTCTGAATATGGACATTTCTCCAAATTTAGCAACAATGTTCAGGTACCAGGCAACCAGAAAGTTTGCCAATATTTACTACATTTAATAAAATACAGTTTCCAAAAAATAAAGCTGTTGAAGTGCCCATGGGGTTGCGTATGGGGCAAGACCATCCATTGTGCTAAATAGTCACCATTTACTCTTCTGAATCCACTCTCCACTCTTCTACACCCTGCACTGTGCTCCCTGGAGGCTGATCTACATAGACTGCATCAACCAGCTTCCTGGCCCTTTGCTTCCTGTTGGGTTGAGCTAGTGGGAGGGGATGGAGGAGATGGGAAGGTAGCAGATGGGTGAGGTTTGGGAATTTAGTTATAAATTCCCTCCTGGCTGGATTGCAGGTTGTTCCTCTCCTGAAAGGTGTCTGTTGGGTGGCCATCTTTTACAGCTGGGGTTCTGGCTACCACTCCTTTTCCCTGCCCCTTCAGGTTCCCACTATTGCTAGCCCTGGGGACTTACCCAACACTTCTGGCTTCCCTTACCTCTCTATATACCTTATAAATAGCTTCATTTAAACTCTCCTCGATTATCCCTTTAGCTTGTTCTATCAGTTCCCCGCCAGGATCCTGAATAATACCTCCATCCCCACTGTGACATATGATGGGGTCTTATTTTCTCATCTTGCCGATCAAAGTGCTAGAATATATTTCCTTTTGTTTCCTTCTCAAACCCCAAATCAATTGAGTTCCATGAAAACAATATTTTGAAATATGACAGCAGGAGAAATCTGTCATTAGGGTTTCAAAATTTATTTTCTAGAGCTATAGCCTGGCCATGCAACATAAAAAGTGCCCCTCCACCCCCAAAATCATGAATTTGGGACTCCATTTCAGACCATGAGGGAGACTGAGTCATATTTTTCTTTTTTAAAAAGTGTATTGGCTGGTCCTGAGGCAAACAGATAGATGTTAAGGAAGAAGGATTCACAGAAAAAATACAAAATAATAAATAGTGCTCTTACCTTTCCACATATTCCAATGGACATATTGCTTCCTTCACAAGTACCACAACTATGAGGAGGCTAAAATTAATACCCTGAGTGGATTTTCTTTTACAAAGAGAAAAATTGTATGTGTCTGAATTCTCATAAAGCTCTACAAAGTACTTCCTTGTTGAAAGAGCTGTTTTCCCCAGTTGCTTCTGATTGATGTATAATTTCCTCTCACATTCTAACAGATGTCTTAGCCATTTCTGCCACCTGTAGCATGAAATCCTCTGCCCATAAAACCTTTACTAATATGATACAGTAATGAATCAATTGAAAATTACTCTACTTTGCTTAAAAAAATTTCAAGAAAACAAGGTCATATAAAGGTAACAAAAAAAAAATCAACTCTTAGTATAGGTTCAACCCCTTCCCCATCTACTAGTAGTTATGTATGTGATCATAGATCTTCAGAATGATGGATGAGGGAACTCCATTATCTCAAAAAATGTATGATTATATTTAATATTACTGAATGCATTTTATATGCCTAGCTCTTCTCCAAATTTTATGGGGAATGAAGAAATACGATATGCGACACAAACAGCATACACTATAATAGGAACGACAGTGAAAATCATTGAAATCATATTAAATGCTTAATTGTGTGCCGTTAAATGGAGAGAAGTTCAGAGAACTCTGGTATGTTCCTGTATAATGTATTTCATTGTTCCTAATTGGTCAACCAGCTTAGACCAGTCAGTCTTGGTAGATGACCCAGTTAATATCCGTGACCACATCTCTCTTCCCAAGCCTTCTCTCTATATGGCTTGAAATTGTGTTCCATTTTTCACATTCACATCAGATGACTGCTTCTAAAAAGTTTTACAATGATGATTCTAACATTAGGTTTCTTATATCCTATACTTATTGCAACTAATTTTCTGAACCTGTAAATAAAACTTCATACTCATCCCTATTCCATTATGCTGTTTTTTTAGGCCTGTTGTTCCAATTCATTAAACAAATTTGGATCCTGTTTTGATCATTCAGTTTATAAAAAGGTTCTTCTCCAAACTTTGGTCATCTGAAGTTTCATTTTGGATATATCTTATATGTAAGGAATTTTAGTGTACTGTGGAGTTTGGAAACCTTATTGTTTACATTATCTCATTTTATCATCAATATTTCTGGGCAGTACTTATTCTCTTTCTTATAGGTGTGGAAGCTCAGAAGCAGCAAATGCAGAGCTGGGACAGGATGATGCATGTCTTCAGACTAGTGCCTGGGTGTTCTTTCTTTCTTTAAAATATATTTTTAGAAAGAGGTCTTTCATTTATTTCTAATATCAGGGGTAATATGTTAGCACATTAACATTGCATAAAACCAAACACCATAGATTAAGTGAACACTCCCTTGGTCCTTCCTGCAACCCCTTGTCCCTCTCCAGAGGTAAGCCAACTCCGCTTGGAGTGTGTTCTTCAGGAACTTTTCCCATGCACTTCTTCACTTTTGGAAATAGTTCATTTTGTGGGGTATCATATTGTACTTGTTTTTCTGAAATTTGTCCTTTCCACTTCGTAACATATTGTAGAGCCCTTTCCATGTCAGCATTTACAAATATTACTCATCTCTTTACCTGATGCACAGTGCTCCATTGCAGGGATGAGTACAACATATTTAACTTTCCCTTTGTTGATAGATGTTAAGATTGTTTCATTGTAATAAATATCTTGTACATGACTCTTTGGGTACACGTGTGGGAACTTCTCTAGGCTAGAGACCTAGAAGTGGAATTGCTGCTTGATCTTTAAATGCAATTGTCTGCTAGGCAGTGGATCCCTCTAACCAGCTTACAGACTGGGCAACACCCTTCCGTCTTGCTCAAATAAATATTATGAACATCTTTGCAAAATACTGTGTTGAGAAAAAGATTGTGCCTGGTACTCTTGTATTCTATCTTTTAGCTCTCTCAGAAAATAATATGAAGTTAGTTTAACCTGTCTCAATCGTTAGCTCACTAATGTTTATGTGATATGCATTCTAGAGTATTGCAGAATGTATGCTAAGTTTGTTCACTCTGTAGATTCTATAATCCATTTTTTTCTCCTTTGAGAAAATCTGTATTGTTGCCTGGCTTAGATTTCTGGGACCTGTCCTATTTTCTATTTCCCTGAGACTATCTGAGACAGTGTTTCTGAGACTTATAATCTTTGATTCCGTCTGCAAAGCCTGGATCCTGGGTTCTCTCTGCCTCTCGTCATTTAGGTTGGGCCCCAATTTATTCTCTGAGGCATCTGTTATACCCTTCTCAGTTTGAAGATTGTGTTCCTTGCTGGAGAAGAAAGAAGCAATTGAGTAGCCTTCCCTGTTATCATTTAACAGGATCTTCTCTAAGCACTTAGCTTATACTTGCCTTCATCTTCTTGCTTTACACTGTGTGTATGTTTTCAAAGCCCTCTCTGTGGCTCATATCATCTAGCACTCTGCACGACCTTCTGTCACTTTCTTACAGGATTTGTATGATTTTCTTATTCACCTTGATTGGTGTCTTTTCTTTCATCTTTTGTATATGTCAGTTCAAAATACAGACTCATCAGAAAACTCCATGTTGGGTCATATTGGTTTCTGCAGGTAATGATTACACCACAAAGTTTAATTTTTCAGAGTTTCACAATTAAAAAGAAAAACCCCTGATATATTCCTTTTTATTGCCTCTGGACTTGGGGTTATATTTATATTCCCATGAGCTTTTGGAAGTTTATTTTCCTAAAGCCTCAATTACACGTCTACTATAACAAAAGGTTCTTCATTTTTTTTTTCTACTACAGATTCTAGGATGGCGTGCCTACTTTCTTTCATTTTCAGGAAGGCAAGGATTGCATTTTATTTCATATGTTCACTGAAATATTTTTATCATATGAACATCACCATCAAACCCTTCCTCTCTGGTCAGAACTGAGGCTAGTGTAGCACTTCCTTCTTTCTTGTGCTTTTTGAAAGATAAAATCAGGGCGCCTGGGTGGCTCAGTCGTTAAGCGTCTGCCTTCGGCTCAGGTCATGGTCCCAGGTCCTGGGATCAAGCCCCGCATCGGGCTCCCTGCTCCGCGGGAAGCCTGCTTCTCCCTCTCCCACTCCCCCTGCTTGTGTTCCTGCTCTCGCTATCTCTCTCTCTGTCAAATAAATAAATAAAATCTTAAAAAAAAAAAAGAAAGATAAAATCATCAGGAAGGCAAGTCAAGAATGTATTAAATTCTAAGATTGTTGTAGAGATTTTGAACAGATGTCTAAGTACTTGAAGCAACACATCAGTATGACAACTTGCCTCTGTGTCATTTTTATCATTTGATTTAAGAAAGCATTCTCCAGCTCTTCTATTCAGCTTGGCATTCCTAGCACGCTCCTACAAATAGCAGTAATCTCTCACTCATGTTTAATCTTCTCCATATGCTGTATGCTGTACTTGTGGATTCCATATATTTGCAGTTTTGACACATGGTGGTACTATATACCCATTTTTATCAGATCTGTTTATATTGAAAAACATATACCATTTCATTGCTTAAGCCAGTTCTATTTCCTCAAATTTCAGGGACATCTAGGAAATTATAGTTATAAGTGTGGTGCATCCACACATGATGTGTTGCCCATTCCCCTTCAGAAATAAAGGAATTATCCCCCAGTCAACCAAACTCAAATTGAGAGACATTCTATAGTATGCCCAAGTATTCCTCAAAAATGTCAAGGTCATCAAAAACAAGGAAAGTCCGAGAAATTGTCCCAGCCAGAAGGGTCTTAAGGACATATGACTGGGACTTAATGTGATATCTTAGATAGGGTCCTGGAACAGAAAAAAGGAAACTAATGAAATCCAAATAAGGCATGACACTTAATAATAATGTATTCTATCGCTTTGTCCGTTGTGACCAAGGAGTGATAGTGATACAGATGTTAACCACAGGGGCCACTGGATGTGGGATATACAGGAACTCTGTATTAACTTGGCAACTTTTCTGTAAATCTCCAATTATTCTAAAATAAAAATGTTTATTTAAAAAAATAATAAAGGAATTTTTACTCCAGCTCCTGGCAACGCCACCAAAGTCATTCTTTGCCTGTCCGTCTCTGCCAGGACTGTTTCAGCTGAAGAGAGCTGCCTCATCTCCCAAGGCCATGTCCCTTCCAGGGTGGCCTGTGTCCAGTGACTGATTGATGTGGTGATAAAGGGTCTGGTGCTCTTGCCCCAGTTCAGGATGGCTTTGAAGGGTTATCACATCCTCAGAACTCTCAGCAGGCATCAGAACACCACTTCTCCCTCTGCTCAGTTCTACTTCTTCCTTCCCATCCGCAGGTGTTCATACCAAGAGCACTCGCGGATAAACTTCCTGCAAGCGAATCTCCATCTCAGGGTCAGCTTCCTGAGAAACCCAGCCTGGGAGAATCCGCTTGTTTTAAGGTCAGTTACGTTGTATTTTCTTGTATGTTCAAACATGAGTAATTGAGCCTTAAGTATTATTCCTGGTCTGGTTCTCTGTTATTTCCTTAGAATTACTGGGCTTCTCTTTCTCCCACTATGCATCTTCTTTCTATGCCATTCATGTTAACTTCCATTTACGTGATTTAGAAGTTTCTTCTGAGCCTTTTTCTCCCTTCCCTTCAAACTTTACGTGAAGCTCTTTGACTAGTAACCTTTGTCCCTAAAACATTTTTTTTCTAATCTTCTTAACATGCATTTCTTGCTTTGCCAAGAGTCTATTATTTTGGTATTACGAATCAGAGTTGAGAAGAAAAATATTGACGCCATCTTCTGAAACACCTTCTTCTTAATCGTCCAAAGGCAGAGCTTTCAGCTGGAAGAGCCAGGATAGTGCTGGTTCAGTCAGTCCTCTGCCTGTCACCACCGCCCCCGCCGCCCCCACCAGCAGCTCGGGAGCCTCTGTCCGAGAGTCTTCCACTGAGAAGACTCAGTGTGAGGCACTGACTCTCAAAGGAGGGCCAGTGGGCTCACATCCTTGGAGGAGTCCTTGGGGGCCAATGAGCCCTATGTGTCAGTTTGGGTCCTCTGGGGAGCACGATGAGGTGGAGTGAGGAGTCAAGCTAAAAAGGGAGGAAGTGGCTAGGGCAGGGAAAGATCTCAGGCAGTCAAGTGGTCTGCACCTGTCAAAAGGGAGTGGCGCAGATGCAGAATTGTGCAGGCAGAGCCTCAGACTGTGTTGCAGATCTAGCAGAGTCTCAGCCCGTCCACTGGGGGAGATTTGGAGCAAAGCCTGCTTATTAGGGTTAGCCTGCAATGGGCAGAAGCACTCCGGGTGCTCGGTCATTGACTGAGGGCTGCCTGTGAAGTGTAGGGCCCAGCCTTCAAACTTGAGGCAGATCCCGAAGGTGCTGCAGCTGGAGACCCTCAGGGACCCATACTCCTTGCAGCTGAGTGGCACCTTCTTTCTTGAAGAGAGATCCAAGTGGTGCACCCACATAGCTGCCATAGTCCTCCCTGGGTCATTAGGGTCTCATTCTCTATACACGTTCAGGGAGCAGTCCCTCCAGGATTCCAGCACGCCCCGCTTCCTGAGGACGAGGGAGGCTAGTGCAAGAGCCACAGGCCTCATGGCACACAATACCGTTCAGAATGGGGTTCTCATTGCCGGAGAGACCGTGAGGATCCAGGCACAGCACCTCATCTTACCATCTGCTTTCTTGAACCATTGTCTACATTGCCCAGGTCAGCTGGGTCCTGCAGGAAGCAGATGCCGAGACACGACTGGAAGCGCAAGACATTGATGGGAGGTAGGAGGTGGGGACGATGCCTGAGAAAGATAAAAGGGAGGAGGAAAGACAAGGTAGGGCAAGCCTTTAGACCATGATGCAGATCTGACATCTGCAAAATGAAAGAGGGAGGGAAGCGGAATTAGGAAGCAAGTACATCAGACTGCAGGGTGGATCTGACCGTCTTGGCCAGCCCGTGGGAGCTCTGCATCAAAGACGGTCTGTTAGAGAAGTCCTGCTTATGGTCGCAGTGGCCAGGCCCTGGCTCTGCCACGCTCAGCCCTTGACTGGGGCTGCCTGGCATGGGCATGGCCTTGGCCCTGCAGCCGCCAGCAACGGCAAGTTCTTTGTTGAAGGAAGAATCTGGACGGAAGGTCTCTACACCCCCCACATTGCTGGAGCATGCTAACTCCGGCTCCATGGCATTGGGGAACCAGTGTTCACCCCCTCTGATGGCACGGTCACACATCCTGGCCTGACCATGGCTTTACAGAGTAATGTGTCTTCAGGGGGCCTAAAAACCTAGTTTGGGGTGGGGGGAGGAAGCTCTTGTCTATAAAATAGAGCATTTAATCTTATGGGGAACCTATCTTTCTAGGATGTGACAAGAACATGTGCTGCTCAGTATTCAGCAGAGTAGGATGGACTGCTGCTTTTTTTTTTTTTAAGATTTTATTTATTTATTTGAGAGAGAGAATGAGATAGAGAGCATGAGAGGGGGGAGGGTCAGAGGGAGAAGCAGACTCCCCGCTGAGCAGGGAGCCTGACGCGGGACTCGATCCCGGGACTCCAGGATCATGACCTGAGCCGAAGGCAGTCGCTTAAACAACTGAGCCACCCAGGCGCCCTTTTTTTTTGGCTTTTTAAAAAAAGTGAGGGGCACCTGCACGGCTCAGTCAGTTAAGCATCTGACTTTGGCTCAGGTCATGATCCCAGGGTCCTGGAACGGAGCCCCGAGTTGGGTTCTGTGCTCAGCAGGGAGTCTGCTTGTCTCTCTCTCCCTCTGCCCCTCCCTCCCGCTTGTCCTCACTCTCAAATAAATAAATAATCTTAGAAAATTGATAAACTTGACATTTAACATCACGTAAGTGTAAGATGTACAGCATGTTACTTTGGTACATTTATATATTGTAATATGATTGCTAATGTAGCAATATTTATCACATTACATAATTATCGTACAATATTACTGTCTATATTCACAATACTGTGCATTAGCTCTCTACAACTTATTTACTGTGAAGAATGCCTTTGGTATTTTGCCTGGGATTGTGTCAAATCTTTAGATGGCTTTGGGTAGTATGGCCATTTTTACAGTATTAATTCTACTGACCTATGAACACAAGATGTCTTTCTATTTGTCTCTTCCAATTTCTGTCAGCAAAGCTTCGTAGTTTTCACTGTACAGGTCTTTCACATCCCTGGTTAAGTTTATTCCCAAATATTTTGTTGTTTTGATGCTATTGTCAGTGGGATGGTTTTATTTCTTTTTCTGATGCTTCATTACTAATATAAAGGAATGCGATGGATTTCTGTATGTTGATTTTGTATCCTGCCTTTTTACTGAAGTCACTGATTATTTCTAACAGTTTTTCAACTGATTCTTTGGGATTCTCTATGTCCAGGATCTTATCATCAGCAAATAATTTTTACTTCTTCCTTTCCAATTTGGATGCCTTTTATTTCTTTGTCTCGCCTAATTGCCCTAGCTAGGAATTCCAGTATTATAATGAATAGGAGCGGCAAGAGTGGGCATCCTTGCCTTGCTCCTGATCTTAGGGGAAATGCTTTCAATTTCGCTCCATTGAGTATAATGTTAGCAGTGGGTTTGTCTTTTATGGCCTTTGTAATGTTGAGGTATGTTCTTTCTATACTTGTCTGTTAAGGTTTTCATCACGAAAAGATGTTGTTTTATCAATAATTTTTCTGCATCTATTGAGATAATCATGTGATTTTTCTCTTTCATTTTATTGGCATGATGTATTACATTTATTGAATTGCATATGTCAGATCATCCTTACATTGCATGGATAAATCCCGCTTGGTTATAAAAGTATATAATCCTTTTAATGTATTCTTGAATTCGGTTTACTGATATATTGTTGAGAATTCCTGCATCTGTATTTATCAGGGATGTTGGTCTTTATATTTTTTGTGTGTGATATTCTTATCTGGTTTTGATTTCAAAGTAATGCTGGCCTCATAGAATGAGTTTGGATGTATTCTTTTCTTGATATTTTAGAAGAGTTTGAGGAGGAGTGATGTTAATTCTTTAAATGTTGATAGAATTCTCCAGTGAAGCCATTTGGTCCTGGAGTTTTCTGTGTTGGGAGTTTTTTGATTACTGAGTCAATCTCTCTACTTGTTATCAATCTGTTCAGATTTTTTATTCCTTATTTAGTCTTGGTAAATTGTGTTTCTAGAAATGTATCCATTTCATCTAGGTTATGTAATTTGTTGGCCTATAATTGTTTATAGTAGTCTCATGATTCTACACATTTCTGTAGTATCAGTTGTAAGCCCTCCTCTTTCATTTCTAATTTTATTTTTTTCTTAGTTAAGTTTAGCTAAAGGTTTGTCAATTTTATTTATCTTTTCAAAGATCTAACTCTTAGTTCCATTGAAACTTTCTATTGTTTTTCTGGTCTCTATTAAATTATTTCTACTCTAATCAAAAACTAATGATGTAATATATGGTGATTAACATAACATAATAATAATAAAAAAAGTTCAACAACAAAAATAAACTGCAAAAACCATGAAAAAAATTATTTCTACTTAATCCTTATTATTTCCTTCCTTCTGCTAGCTTTGGGCTTATTTTGTTCTTTTCTTTTTCCTAGTTCCTTAAGGTGCAAAGTTAGGTGTTTATCTGAGATCTTTCTAATTTTTAATATATGCATTTATCCCTATAGACTTTCTTCTCAGAACTGCTTTTGCTGCATTCCGCAATATTTGATATGTTGTGTTTTCATTTTCGTTTGTTTTGAGATAATTTTTTATTTCCTTTTTGATTTCTACTTTGACCCAATGGTTGTTTAGCAGTATATTGTTTAGTTTCCATGTATTTGTAGATCTCACTTTCCTTTTGTTGATTTCTTGTTTCATACCTTCGTGGTCAGAAAAGATGGTTGGTATGATCTCAATCTTAAATTTGCTAAGATTTGTTTTGTGGCCGATCATATGATCTGTCCTGGAGAATGTTCCATGTGCACTTGAAAAGAATGTATATTCTGCTGCTGTTAGATGTGAGGTTCTGTATATGTCCATTAAGTCCATTTACTCTAAAGTATGGTTCAATTCCATATCAATTCTTTGTTGATTTTCTGTCTGGATGACCTATCTATTGCTCATAGTGGAGTATTGAGGTCCTCTATGATTTTGCACTGTTGTCTATTGCTCCCTTGATATCTGTTATTAATTGCTTAATATATTTCAGTGCTCAGGTGTTAGGAGTGTATATATTTACAATTGTTATATCTTTTTGATGTATGGACCTCTTTATCATTAGATGATGACCTTCGTTGTCTTTTGTTACCCTTTTTGGCTTGAAGTCTATTTTGTCTGGTATAAATATGGCTACAGCCACCTTCTTTTTGTATCTGTTTGCTTGGAATGTCGTCTTCCATCCTTTGACTTTAAGCTTCTGTGTGTCTCTAGATCTGAAATGAGTCTCCTGCAAGCAGCATACAGTAGGGTCTTGTTTCTTATACATCCAGCTGCTTTGTGCCTTTTGATTAGTGAGTTCAATCCATTTACTGTTGTTCTTCCCATTTTGCAGATGGTGAAGCTGAGGCATAGAGAAGTACAGTGACTTTTCCAAGGTCATATCGAGAGCAGGCAATGAAGACAGGGTGTAGATCAAAGCAGCCTGGCTCCAAGTCCACCTAGGAACTCCTACACTACACTGCCCACTAAAAGATTTATCAAGCCTCCCTGTGGTGCCTCAAGAAATCCTACAGGAAGATTCAAGAATAGGTGGCTACTTGATAAAACTTTAGCCAAAGAAGGGTCCTTTGCCAGGGGGAATCACTCTCTTGCTTTTCCCAATGGGAGCCAATATTGCCATATGCCATGCCTCTTCATGAAGGCTGCTAATTCTAGTGCTTCTGAGACAGCTCTTTTCAGTCTGAAGGTTGGTTTCCTTCTAAATTGTTACTCTTCACTTCCCATTATTTGTAGCCATGGCCTATCGGCTAAGCAATTAACACCTGGAAAGGAGCTTATTTCCCTGGTGGCATTCTAGAATAATTTATTAATTTCTTCCCACCTGTTTGCCAGGACTATTCATTCAGTGAGCCTCTTGGTCTAGGGGCCTGTGAGAAGCCTCTCAAATTCACTTTAGTCTTCTCTATATTGTTATTTCTTACCCTTAGGAAACAAGCAAGGCAATGAATGCTTAGTAAAAAATTAACATGGAAAGTACACTAATTCATTTTAGAAAGATTTTCTATTGGAAGGTTTTTCCAGTTAATCTTCCATCTCTTATTATCCAGAAAATTAAATTAACAAGAACATACAATTTCCAGAGCAAGCTGGTCAATCCATATTTCAATGTAAAACAAAGTTAATATTTATGGTCATTAATCTAATTTTTCTCAAGAGTCTATTCATTTGATTAATGTTTTTTCCTTGTAACTCTCTTACTTAGCTTGTACATCTCTCCAATCTAATTTCTCCTTGTTTGCAAATGGCTTAAGAATTTTATCCTGAGTATAAGAAAATGTTCATGGAATTAGTCCACGGGATAAATATCACAGAAGAGCTACTCCTGGGACATGGAAAACCACATCATTGTTCTCATCACCTAAAGGACAGTTAAACATCTTTGAGGTTCTGGTTTGTGTTTCGGCACAGGCTCAACAATACTGATTGGCCATAATATTGTATGATGTATATTATCAGGTGTTAGATTTAACTGTGAACCCACCAAGTTTGTAGATGTAATATTTATAAGATTCTTCAAAGCCTGTGGACAATTTCCTGGGTTCTGGGAAGCGAGGACCATGTTTCTCAAATCATGGTCCATGACCATGTATATCAGATCGTCTTATGGATAGTGTTAAAAATGCAAATGCCCAGGCCCTTGGTAGAACTACTGAATGACAATATTCAAAGTCAGGCCCTAGCACATGCATTTTTATAATTCTTAAGCACATTGAAGTTTGAGCACCACAGGTCAGCCGAAGTAAACAATTTAGGTTAAGAATCAATGGAGGGTAGAACTTTTTGTGGATATTCACAATCTGATTCTAAAATTTACCTGGAAAGGCAGAGGAATTAGAATGGTCAAAACAGTTCTAGAAAAGAACAAGTTTGGAAGAGTCATACTACTTGGCTTCAAGGCTTACTAAAAAGGTACAGTAATCAAAACTGTGTGGTATTGGTGAAAAGATAGATACATAGATTGGTAGAACAGAATAGAGAACCCAGAAATAGACCCACACAAATATGGTCAATTGGGTTTTGACAAAAGTGCAAATGCAATTCAACAAAAGGTATGGGAACAATTGGATGCCAGTAAACATAAAAGTGAACCTCACACTATACTCCAAGCCTTAAAAAAATTAGCTCAAAATGGATCACAGAACTGAGTATAAAATGTAAAACTATAAAACTTTTAGAAGAAACAATAGGTAGAAATCTTTGTGAGCTTGAGTTAGGCAGAGTTCTTAAAACAGCATAAGCATGAACCCTGAAAGAAAAATTAATAAATGGGACTTGATCAAAATTTAAAATTTTGCTTTGCACAGACATTGTTAAGAGAATGAAAGATAAGTTACAGACTGGGGGAAAATATTTGCACATCACATATCTGACAAAGGACTATTATCCAAAACATATAAAACTCTCAAAACTCAACAGTAAGACAATAACTCAATTAAAAAAATAAGTAGGGGCATCTGGGTGGCTCAGTCTGGGGTCATGGGATCAAGCCCTGCGACAGACTCTGTGCTTAGCATCGAGTTGGCTTGTCCCTCTTCCTCTGCTCCTCCCCCTGCTTGCTCTCTTTCCCTCTCTTTCTCAGATAAATAAATAGATAAAATCTTTAAATAATAATAAAAATTAATAAAAATTAATAAAAATTAAAAATTAAAAAGTAGGTAAAAGATTTGAACACATATTTTGTCATAGAAGATAATACATAGATGGCAAATAAATACATGGGAAGATGCTCAGTATATCATTATTTATTAGGGAAATGCCAATTAATACTGCAATGAAATAACATTAAATTCCTATCAGAATGTCTAAAACAAAACAAATTGACAACTCCAAGAGCTGATGAGGATGCAGAGTAACTGAAACTCATATATTGCTGATAAGAATACTATGAAATGGTACAGCTCCTGTATAAGAAACTATAAAGGTTTCTTATAGGTTTCTTATAAAATTAGGTATACATTTATCATAACATACAAAAATCCTGCTCTTAGGTATTCGTTGAAGAGAAGTGAAAATTTATGTTCACATAAAACCCTATATGCAAATATTTACAACAGCTTTATTCATAATTGCCAAAGATTGGAAACAACCCAAATATCTTTCAACTGGTGAATGAATAAACAAACAGTTGGACAGCCATACAATGGAATACTTATCAGCAATAAAGAATAAACTACTGATACATGCACCAAAATGGATGACTTTCATATGCATTTTTCTAAGTGGAACAAGACAGATCCAAAGGCTACATCCTCCATGATCACCTTTATATGGCATTCAGGAAAGAGCAAAACTATAGGGACAAATAACTGACCAGTGTTTGCCAGGGACTAAGGGAAAGGGGAATTTTTGACTACAAAGGGGCAGCACATATAAAGAAGTTTATTTAGGGTAATGGAACTCTTCTGTATTTTAATTGTGGTGGTGGTTACATGCCTCTATGATTCAGAAATATACCAAAAAGTATGGATTTTACTTATGTGAATAAAAAAGATTCAGCTAAGGCATATCTGCCTTAAAACTGCCAATGAATCCAAACCTCTATTTATTGAGCATCTATTATGAGCAGGGCCTGGGCTGGTGGTATGAGGAAAACAAAGCTTTATAATAAGCTCCTTCTCTCCATAGACACCAGTCCAATGGAAGACACAAACCAGTACACAAATAACTACCATGGGGCAGGGGGGATATGTGCCCAAAAAAGGAACAAAGAAGGTATAACTGGAGAATATTGGATATTTACAAGGAGAACTATACGTTTGGAAAACTGTCTGGCTGAGTCACAGTAGAAATAAATCAAATTATACACTGACCAAAAATTAGACAGGATAAAGTTATGAGCACAGAAAAATTGATTATTGATCAGGAAGGGTAAGGTAATAAAAAGCAAACTCCAAATGTCATAAGACTCAATCAATGCATGTAATGCTGTTTTTTAAAAAGGCAAGTCAAATGATTCAGTGTTCAGTGTTGATTCCTCCCAAGGAAGGGAAATGAAAAGATATGGGTATGAGGTTGTGGTATAAGTTGTGTTGACTTGGGATTCCATGAACAATTTCTTCATTCCTCCTGCCCCATAAAAATAGTTCCCTCCTCTGAGAACTACTGTTGGAAGAAGAGGCAGGTCTTCCATAAGTAGAATATGAAGGTTATTATCAGAAGAGATCTCTGTCTGTCTTGGATATGAGGGAGTCATCTGGTAGTTAGATCTTAAAGAGGAGGTTGCTGTAAAGGAGGTTTAAAATTAAAACTTCCCCCTTTCAGCATTATCTAGGATAGTGGTTCTCAAAGCATGGACCCTACAAAGCTTCATTTGGGAACTTGTTAGAAATACAGATTCTAAGACTGTATGCCAAACCTACTGAATCAGAAACTGGGGTTGGGCCCAGCAATCTGTTTCAGTCGTCGGTGTGATTCTGATGAATGTCTGAGAGGTTTGGGAGTTTGAGATGTCAACCTGAATGCTGTGTTTAACCATTATAACCAGCTGGAGTGAAAAAGAAATATTAGCTTCTAGTGAACCCCCCATCCAGACCCTTAATGGGCCCAACTGAAGGCTCTCCAGACCCATGATGTTTTAACCAATCATGTAAGACATTTGGACTGGCTCCATTCTATCTAGAACATTAGTTTTCAATGCTCAATTAGCATTAACACCTTGAATCTCTTCCACTTTTCTAAAGCGCTTATAAAATTATGACTTTTTCCCCTCAACAAACTAGTCAATGAATTTTTTTTTTTAACTGATGAGTGTCTTCTTGTCAGGCAACTAAATAAACTCCAAAGTCTGCTTTCTTTTCCACGGGTGAAGCTCTGGTGGGTCCTTTACAGACAGCAGGCAGTCAGCATGTTACTCTAGGATGTAAGGTTACTTTTTCATCCCCGGACAAGTACATTAGAATCAGAAGACCTATACTCTAATCCTCGTGCCAACCCAAATTGTGGAAGGCCTTGGAAGGGTACTTAACATGTCAAGAGGGTCAGTTTTCTCATCTATAAAAAGCAAGGAGGTAAGCATCAATCAACATGTGAAGTTGCTTAGTAAAGTGGAAAGTGGATATACATGTAAGTAAGCCTTATCATTTTGTGAGCCTTTCTCAATACTGCACGCAATACCCTCTATTTTTTTTTTCACTTGTCATCAGAGCACCCCACAGGAGAAGCCTGCAGCCTGGGCATGGTCCAGACTCCTCTGGAGGCCTTGCCAGCAGGACAACCGCCATTGTTTTGGCATTAATCTGGATGAATGGAATAGCCGAAAATATGCCAGCTTGAGGGATCATAGATAAAAACATTAGATTATTATAGGAATACATTATAGACTTTCCAACAGAACTTGGAAATGGCATTGCAAATTGGCATGCAGTTTACAATAAAATAATGCTCTTCTAATCCTTGGAATGAACAATTGGCTTATAACAAATCTTCTGAGCTTCCTCAAATCAAAGTGTTCTGCATGCAGAGCATCTCATTACCTGACACAAACAAATAGGGTACAGCTGATGTCAGTGTCTAGCAGTACTAGGAAATAAACTGCTGCTTCTGGTAAATAAATGGGACTCTATATTGAGTTATTTGCTAAGGTCCAAATTAGTCCCTTATAGTATATGCAACATTTCTCAAGAATAAAAAATGTTTCTCTGCCTAAATAATACCCTGACCCAGGCAATTATTACTGTAATGTATCGGACATAGGAATGATCCTGACACTTCCCTAGGGTCTTTAGGAATAAGAGGATTTTTCTAAAGCATGCTAACATTGAAAGGAAAGTAGATCTCTGGGCAAGCAGAGAATATATTTAATGGAGAAGGGAAGGTGACATCATTTGTCTAGCTCTTTCTGTGAACCAGGCACTGCACTAAAAGTTACAAGTATTAACCTTATCCTCACAATAACTCTGAGAGGTAGCTATATTCCCCTCATTTGAACAGAATAAGACACTGTGGCTCAGAGCAGTTAAGTGGCTTCCACAAAGTCACACAGCACATAGTTTATGGCAGAACCGAGATTGAAATTTGGCAGGTGGTCTTTATCTAGACAGTTGCAGCCGCCTCCTGTGCTAGATAGCTTCCCTATGCCCATCCAGATGCCCTCTCCACTCTTCTCTATCTTACTCTGCACTTGGAGAGGTTGTCCCAAGGTTTGCCTTCTGGTTTCCAGTTGTGTTTCACCAATGGCGGGTATTGGCCAGAGGTGAAAAGAGGGAGGAGAGTAAGGCCAAGGTTTTTATGCTCCCCTCCCCAGCTCCCTCTTGCTCCAGTGGCCCAGAAATCTTAGCTCCTCCACCCCCCGCCCCCGAGGACCCTGCATCCTGGCCACTTCTTCCCAAATCTCCCAGTCTCAGTGTGCCATGCAATTAATTTTAGTTTGACCAGCTTATAACCCATCAAGGCTTAGAAATGACTGCCCTTCCATTTTGTTGTTGTTCTGTTGTTTGTCCTCATTCAAATGAAGTTGTTTGTTGAATGATAGACACAGTCTCTTATCCTACACAGTGTTCTATATGAATAGATCCCGGTTCAACATTTAGAGAGTGTCTCTACCTCTGGCTACAGCTCACTGAGAAAAACTATAGGGTTTTTATGAACAAAAGCACGTCACTGAGCCATATGTGGTTTCTGAATGATGACATTCAGAGTTTGATGAAAAACAGTGACAGAACCTGACATTTATACAAAGTTCTATAGCTTTGCATTCATTACTTTCTATTTAAGGGTATATTAGAAGCTACGTGTGGACCCAGAAAAAAAAATAGCTGAACATGAAGTTACAGTAAAGTTATTTTTTTAAAGACAGGTAATGACTGAACTCTGATCAAGACATATAACAGCTGTTGAAGGTCTTGCCCCAAACTATTTTCATTAAGCTAATGAAATGGTCTGTTTTGGCAATGCTGTAACTCCTATTTTCTGAGTGAATTTATTACCCATGACTTCCGAAGAATAAAGAGAAAATAGAAATAGACTATTTAACATGACAGACGCAGTGAATATTTTTACACATGTTAATGCCTTAGGCACAAATAAAACCCTTGGTGATCAGCAAACGTAACAGTCCTAACATTTTCAAAGGTGTTACTCTTAAAAGTCTAATGTCATGCATGGATGGGCAATACTTTTTTAAAAATCAGTTTCATCATATTTTTGTGCTTGAAATGACAAGGCATTTTGGAAATCATCATCTTACCTGAAGGTAGTTAGTTATTCTATTATTAGATAATTATGGCACTTAACACAAGGAAGGAAGATAGAAACGGTTGGTATTTTAAAATATCTTCCTATAATTATGAAATATCCCTTTTAATCTCTAGCAATATTTCTTACCTCAATATCTGCTTTGCTCATATTAATTTAACTACATCAGGTTTACTTTGATTAGTGTTTGTGTAGGATACCTTTTCTCATCCTTTTGTTTTCACATTTCTCTTTTTACTTAACGTGTGACTCCAGCACAAATAGCATATAGCTTGGTTTTGCCTTTTTAAAAATTCGGTCCGACAAACTGCCTTTTAATTGGGTTGTAGACCATTGACATTTAAAATAATTAATAATCAATGATATAGTTTGAGTCGAATATCTTGCTCTTTGTCCTCTTGTCCTTTGTTCCTTTATTTCTCATTTCCTGCCTTCTCGTGCATGATGAAGGCATCTTTTATTATTCCATTTCTCTTTTTCCATTTTTTAGTTAACGTCTTCCATAGTTCTTTCAGTTGTTAAGCTAGAGACTACAATAGGCATCCTTGGTGTAATACAGCCTACTTTAAATGAGTACTTTTGATTTGATCACTTCCTAAATAAGGCAAGGACCTTGGCAACAGTTTAACTGTATGGAGTGCCCTCCACCATTTGTCGTCTCTATTGCCGTCATCTCTCCTATTTCTACGGATGCATTTATTATTGTTTTATGTAAGTAGTCGATGTTCTTTTATATTTAACCATGTATTTACCCTCTCCAGTGCCCTTCCATGCTACTATCTGAGATCATTTTCTTTCAGCCTGAAGAACTTCCTAGTGTTTCTTTTGGTTCACAGCTGCCGGCACTGAATTCTCTCAGGTTTTATTTGTGAAAACTTCTTTACTTAACCTTCGTTTTTATTTGTCCATTTGCATTGTGGCATGATTTATGTATAATAAAATTCACCCATATTAGGTGTAGAGTTTGATGAACTTCGGTAAGTTGCATGGATTCGTGTATACAGTCATGCCTCCGGCCCCCCCACAATCCGATTTTAGAATACTTCTATCACCCACAAAAAAGTTCCCTTCTGCCTTTTGAAGTCCGTCCTTGCCCCCAGGGAACCACTGATCTGCTTCAGGTCATTGGAGTTCTGCCTTTTCTAGAATTTCATATAAATGAAATCATACAGTATGTTGTTTTTGTGACTATTTTCTTCCATTTAGCATGGTGTTTTTGAGTTTTATCCATGTTGTTATGTGTTATCAGTAGTTCATTCCTCTTAATTACTGGGTAATAATCCATTGCATGGATATGCTATATTTTGATTATCCATTCAATAGATATTTGACATTTGTATTGTTACATTTGTGGCTATTATGAGTGCTTATGCTATAAACATTCATATACAAGTTTTGTGAGGACATGTTTTCATTTTTCTTGAATAGATATCTAGGAGTGAAATTGCTGAACCATGTGGTAGGTATATGTGTTTAACTTTTAAAAAAAACTGCTAAACTGATTTTCAAAGTGGTTCTACCATTTTGCATTCCTGCTTATAATGTATGAGGACCCCAAGTTGCTCTACAGTCAAAAAGGCTTAATATTGTCAATATTTTTAATTTCAGCCAACCTTCTGAGTAAACTCTGGTTTTAATTTGCATTTTCCTACTGGCTAATGATTTGGGACATCTTTTATGAGTTTGTGGCCATAAGCTTTTGGTACCTTTTTTGGTAAAATATTTCCTCAAATCTTTTGTCCAATTTGTCCCTGTCATATCTTGAGAAGTTTTTTTTTTTTTTAACATATTCTGAATATAAGTCCTCCGTCAGATACATGTTTTGTTTTGCAAATATTTTCTGTCTGTGGTTTGCCTTTTCATCCTTTTTGATATTAATATGATGGATTACATTGAATGATTTTGAGATATTGAACCAGTATCACATTACCAGGATAAATTCCTTTGATTGTGGTGTATTATTCTTTTATATATTACTGGATTCAGTTTGCTAATACCTTTGGGATTTTTGTGTTTCTGATTATCGAGTATGTTCATCTTTAGTTTTCTTTTCTTTGTACTATCTTTGTTTTTTGTATCAGGATAATGCCGATCTCATAAAGTAAGTTGGGAAGTGTTCATTCCTCTTCTGTTTTCTGGAAGAAATTGTGCAGAAATAATATTATTTCTTCTTTAAACATTTTGAAAAAGATCTCTTTTTTTTTTTTAAGATTTTATACTATGAATTCAATCTCTTTAATAGCTATGATAGTGGCAATTTCTCTCTCTTGCTAAAGACTTATCAGTTTTATTGAGCTTTTGATCTCGTTGATTTTTTCTACTGGTTTTGTTTTCAATTTCATTGATTTTTTTTGCTCTTATATTTATTTTTTCCATCCTGCTTATTTCAGTTTTATTTTACTCATATTTTTTAAGTTTCTCAAGGTGGAGTTTAGAATATTTATTTGAGAACCTTCATCTTTGCCAATATAAGCCTTTAATGCTATAAGTATCTCTCTAGGCAATGCTTTAATTGCATCCACATATTATGATATGTTATATTTTCATTTTTGTTCATTTTTAGGTATTTTCTAATTTTTACTTTAGAAAAGTATTTTAAAGAACTCAAGAGGAGAATACTCTCTTATATTTACCTATATATTTGCTATTTTTGTTGCTCTGTCTTCATTTCTGATGTCCCAGTTTCCTCTGGTAACTTTTTCCTTCTATCTGAAGGACTTTCTTCAGCAGTTATTTTTGGACAGGTCTACTAGCTCTTAGTTTTCCTTCATTGAGAATGTCTTTATTTCACCTTCCTGTCTATATTTTACTGGATATAGAATTCTGGTTTGACAGTGTTTTTTCTTTTAGCACTTTATGAATATTGTTCCACTTCCTTTCTGTCCTCCATAGTTTCTGATAAGAATTCCACAGTCATTTGAATTGTTGTTTGCCTATAAATAATATGTCCATTTCCTCTGGTCACCTTCAAGTGTTTTTCTTTGTGGTTAGAGTATAAGTTTGCTTACAATGTGTCTTGGCACAGATTTCTTTGGATTTATTCTGTTGAGGTTGCTGAGCTCCTTGAGTCTGTAGATTTATGCCTTTGACAAAATTTGGGAAATTTCTAGCCAACATTTCTTCAGATAATTTTTCTACATTACTTTTATCATTTCCTGTGGGACCCTGATGACATCAGTGCTAGATCTTTTGGTATTTCACAGGTGTCTGAAGCTCTATTCTTTAAAAAAATCCTCTCTTGTTCACTTTGGGTAAATGCTATTGATCTGTCTTCAAGTTCACTTACACTTTTCTCTGCCATCTCTATTCTGCTGTTGGGTCCATTTAGTAAGGTTTTTTTTCTTTTCAGTTTTGTATTTTTTTAGTTCTAAAATTGCCATTTGCTGCTTCTTTATATCTTTAATTTCTTTGCTGAGACTTTTTAGCTTTTTATATTTAAGAGTGTTTGCCTTTACTTTCTGGAGTATTTTTATAATAGTGGCTTGAAAGTTTTTATCAGATAATTCCTACATGTGTGTCATCTTGGCATTGGCGTATATTGATTATCTTTTACCACACAGGGTTGAGATTTTCCTGGTTCTTTATATGTTGATTACTATTGGAGTGTATCTTGGAATTTTGAATATTATGTTATGGGATCCTGAGTATTTGTTTTGTTTTAACAGACAACCAACCCAGTTTGGTTCAGGTACAAGTTCCAATCAGCTTTCTATGGTTTCAATGTAATGTCTAATTGTAAAACTTTCTCAGTGCTATTCAGATCTACCTTGCATGTGAACCACCCAGTGGCTAGTTTGGGACTAGTGGTCTATTCCATAGATCAGTTCTTATAATCTATGGCATGCTGTTTAGGGTCAAATCCATGAGTAGGGGCACTGGGTGGCTCAGTCGTTGGGCATCTGCCTTCGGCTCGGGTCATGATCATGGGGTCCTGGGATCGAGCCCCGCGTTGGGCTCCCTGCTCAGTGGGAAACCTGCTTCTCCCTCTCCCACTCCCCCTACTTGTGTTCCTGCTCTTGCTATGTCTCTCTGTCAAATAAATAAAGAAAATATTAAAAAAAAAATCCATGAGTATACACTTGGAAATGAGCCCAGGAGTTCATAACCAACTTTATGGGGCTGCTTACCCAATCTCCTCCCTATAGTAATCTCTTCAGTAGTTTCTGGTTACCTGGAGTTCTCCAACCAGAATTGGGGCAATTTTTATCCACTCTGTTGCACACTTTTTGCAACTACAATGATGTCCAAGGCTTACCAGTAGGAGGACACAGAGAAGACAAAAAGCAATAGGGGTTTGTCTCACCCTCTGAGAATCATAGCACCTCTGATCAGGGAGGAAGTTTCCCCTCCCCTCAGAATCCTGTAAGCCAATTGTCACCAGTTGCTGCCACTGCCATAATGGGATTTCTTAGAGGCTGGGGTATGAAAGAATGAAGAAAAGATAAAGGGGGAGGGGAGTTTTCCCCTACTCTGAGCATTAGGAGACTCTTACCTGCTCTTTGAGCCAGAAGTAGACAACTTCTCCTGGAGCTCCCTCTGTCTGTGCAGATGCCCACATTCAGGTTTTGTGTTCCTTACAGTTGAACCTGGTATATTGGAGGAAAAAGATAATAAACTCACCACCAATTTGATGGTACTTCAAATTCTAGTCCCCTTCTCCAATCACCAGCTACTATTTAATTTTCAGAGTCCTTGAAAAGCTGCTGTATACCTTCTGCTCAGGTTTTTACCTGCATCCAGTTTGGAATATGTTTACACCATTATTTACCCAGAATGTGAGTATTCTATCTTGTTTGAACCACTGAATTATTGTTGGGTTATTGGTTACAGCACTGAAACCTATCCTAACTTATCGGGTCATTTCCACCATTCCTTTGTTTTCCACTTGCATCTATTCTGCAATCTTTCTATCTTGGATTAATCCTAAAATCCACCTTTCTGACCCCTACACCAAGAATGATGAGCTGGGCTGGAGAAAATTCATTCAATTGTGTGGGCTGGTGGTCTTTCACTTGTCAAATATCTCTGTACAGTTCTCTCCTGTTCTTCACAGAAATTACTATTAATGTTTTTCTTGCTCCTCAAAACCTTTATTCTCACTTTCTTAGCAGATGTCTTCACCTGCTACTTCTCAGAGAAAATGTAGCTATTAGACAGCTTCTTACTGCTTACCTATAGCTGTGTTTTTTCTCCTGTTTTATTTATTTTTTTCATAGTTTTTTTTTTTTATTTTGAGATTTACCATAAAGATGTGACCTAAATTCTGCTTTTGTAACTTTTATTAAGGAGCTTTTTAAAAAATTTTATTATGTTAATCACCATACATTACATCATTAGTTTTTGATGTAGTGTTCCATGATTCATTGTCTGCGTATAACACCCAGGGCTCCATTCAATATGTGCCTTCTTTAATACCCATCACCAGGCTAACCCATCCGTCCACCCCCCTCCCCTCTAGAACCATCAGTTTGTTTCTCATGGTTTGTCTCCCCCCTCCGATCCCCCCCCTTCATTTTACCCTTCCTACTATCTTCTTCTTCTTCTTTTTTTTTTTTTTTTTAACATGTAATGTATTATTTGTTTCAGAGGTACAGGTCTGTGATTCAACAGTCTTGCACAATTCACAGAGCTCACCATAGCACATACCCTCCCCAATGTCTATCACCCAGCCACCCCATCCCTTCCACCCCCACCACTTCAGAAACCCTCAGTTTGTTTTAAATAAAGAGACCTCACTCCTTTCCTTCTCCTGTTGAAGGAGCTATTGCTTCCTATGCTCTGGATCCCATCTCCTTCTGTCTTCTTAATATTATCTATAAATTATTATCCCTCTTTCTTCCATTTTCCACTTATCTTCTTTAAGGGCTCCTATACTTCAGCATATAACATGGGAAGTCTCTATTTTTATCTTAAGTATTGCAACCATCTCCTAATACTCCTCCTGTGTTAGTCAGGGTAATCCAACAGTTTTTTAAAAATAATATTTAGATCTCTGAGGCTTAGTACACAAAAACGCGAAGTTCAACATAAGTGTAATTGGCTGGGGGGCTCTCCTGGGCATCTCTTTTCTGACTCAGGGATCCAGGTTTTTTTCCATCTTGTGATACAACCATTTTCAACAGGAGGCCTTCAGGTTTGCTGTGGAAGTGAAAACTGCATAGGGTAGATTCACTTAACCCTTTTGGCTCAGAATAACTTACACACCTTAACTCACATTCCTTTCACCAGAACTAGTCACATGGTTCCACTTGGCGAGAACTGGGAAATGTCGACCCTTGTAAAGGAAATGTTTCCCAGCATCCAATCTGTACTGTACAAGGGGATCATGTATCATCAGTAGAGAGCCAGCTATTTCAGTTATACTTTTTACCTCTGGTCTTACCACATATTCATCCACATGGAATCCATTGTGATCCTACCTAACACAGATATGATTGTGTCACTTCCCCTTTTAGCACTCATCAATTATTGCCCACTGCCAAATGAATGACCCTTTGTCAGGCCATTCAAGGCCATTTAGGATCTAGCCCTTCCAGCCTTATCTTTATGAGGTCTTGTCTTAGGCACCAGACCCATCAAACTTCTTCCAGTTCCCAGAAGCTGCGTTATTGCTACTTGCCTGTGTACATTAGCACATGCTCTCCCATCTTTCTGAAATATCCCTCTTTCCTGGGTCTAGTGGGAAAATTTCTACCTCTCCTTCAAAACTCAGTATAAGTATCTTCTTCTGTGAACTTTCCATAGTCTTTCTCATTAGGTAGAGTTATCATTTAGTTTTTTTGTGCTACCACTGAACTTTCATCAAACTTCCTTAGTAGTACCCATTATAGTGAATTGAAATTTTATTTTTACATCTCTCTCTCTCCTTTTTTAAATTGTGAGCTCCTTGAGAATTGGAACCGTGAATTGCTCTCTTACTATCTCCAATGCCTACTAGAGTGTCTGCCACGTGATGGATGTTTAATAAATGTTCATGTAATGAATAATTAAATGAATGAATAAATGCAGTACAATTTCAGATATTTCTTACACTTAAATTTCAGTTTAATGTTCATTCAATATTTAAAAACTCTTAGAGAAAATGATGAACTTGTGTTGTATTTACTGTCATCTTCTTCTAATGGAGAAGAATGGAAAGCATTAAATTAAAGCCTTACAGAAATACACTAATATAAATTCTTGATTTGGTGAGGGAAGCTTCTTCATACTCAACAAACTTAATGAAAGAATGGGCTGAAAACTTTTAAAGTTAAAGTAAGTTTCTTACTGATGCAAATATAATAGTGAAAATTTCAGCTCTGCAAAGTCAAAGAGCACAGAGAACACTAATAAAGACTGAGAGGGTTTGGGTGATTGAAATGAAAAGCTTGGGGATGCCTGGGTGGCTCAGTCATTAAGCATCTGCCTTTGGCTTAGGTCATGATCCCAGGGTCCTGGGATCAAGCCCCGCATCAGGCTCCCTGCTCAGTGGGAAGCCTGCTTCTCCTTCTCCCACTCCCCCTGCTTGTGTTCCCTCTCTCTCTGTGTCTCTCTCTGTCAAACAAATAAAATCTTTTTTTTTTTGAAGATTTTATTTATTTATTTGAGAGAGAGAATGAGACAGAGAGCATGAGAGAGGGGAGGGTCAGAGGGAGAAGCAGACTCCCCGCTGAGCAGGGAGCCCGATGCAGGACTCGATCCCGGTACTCCAGGATCATGACCTGAGCCGAAGGCAGCCGCTTAACCGACTGAGCCACCCAGGCGCCCCCAAATAAATAAAATCTTAAAAAAAAAAAAAAAAGAAATAAAAAGCTTGAGGAAACATTATTTCAGTCCATAATATAATAGGGTTCAGAGGCATGAGAACACTCCTCTGAACTCTTATGAATCATGAGAAAATAACTAAACTATATTTCATGTAGGTTTTGATTTAACTATATTTCATTAATAATTCTGTGAAAATCATTGTTCATCTATTTTATATATACTATCTCTTAATTAACTAAACTGTTCATTTAATCAGCTCCTCAGTCCATCTGACCAGTTTATGTAAGTAGAAATCACTCTATTCAAAAGCACCAAACCGAAAAACAAACCCCTCACAAAACAAATACCCTGATGCTTGTATTATTTCTTCTGACCCATAATCAGTTACTGTCATAATTTGGGTGGTCTCAGCTTGATCTATGCTAGAAGTTTGCCACCCAGATTGGCTGGGGGGCAGAAAGGGGTCAATGGGAACCTGAAAGGAGGTAGGACTATTCTTTATCAAGTTGAGATAAGAATCAGAAAAACTGTCCCAGCTATAGGGACTAGTGCAGAGCAGGAAAAGAGTGAGAGGGCCTTAGCCCTCATTTCTGACATTAGGATATGGATGCAACAGTAGAAATTCTGCCTCTCCATGAATTTGGAGATCATGGACATAAGGTCACCTTCTGAGTTGAACTAGTGAAATTCACAGACAATGGATATGATTAGTCATCTGTGGGAATAAAACAAGAGACTGTGAAATGCATGGACGATTTGGTGTAATCAGAGGAAAGCAGGTCCAGAAGGTGAGTGACATTTAGTAGAAGATAGTAAATCAATTGTATTGTACATTTCCTGGAGGAAGACTGTGTGAAGGTGGGTGGAGGTGTGGACAGAAGGGAAGTAATCAACTGGGCTACAGAAAGTGAAAACCCAAGCACTGTGCAGAAGAGAGACCCTGCCCTTTGTGGCTGCCAGAGAAGTATGGTCTGCTGTGAGATTGGAGTGCTTCTTCTGATCTCTCTTCAGTACCCTCTGTGCTCTTTGCTCAGCATTTATGCTCATTTTGTCCCTAGGACTGGCTGTTCTGGACAGTGGACATAAGCTTTTCAGTCCCTGGGAAGAAATGCTTCCAATGTAAATTTGTAGGTTGACTATGAGTAATCTTATGGATTTACCTGATTCAAGCGATCTTGAATTCTGAAAACTTCTGAGTTCCTGATGAGGATAAACAATAAAATTTGGAAAGTGATCAGTTTCTGAAAGGGATACTACATGAGACCTCTTGATAGGCAGCAACAGCCTTCTCCTGGGAAGGCACTGACCTCATCGTCAGTCCTTTCTTGCCTTCAACAGATAATACTACAATATCCAGATAGGCGAGGGATTCTTAATCTGATTAGACCCAATGACCTGATTTTTTTTTTTTAAGACACTGTTTATTTTACTTCAACTTTATTTCCATTTTGTTTGCCTTTGTGGAAGGGCAGCTTAAGACCACACAGTGGTTGTTCCTACCCATTCAGCGGTCTGAGCAGTGGGAGCTGCAGACCAGTCTTCAGGGGTCGGCTGGGCACTCCAGTTTTCCGTAGGGAACTGCTGAATATGCACAAAGGGCACCTGCACACTTTCAGACCAGTCTGCGACCTCAGGTTGAGTAGCGGTGAACTCAGGAGCTGGAGTAGTCCATTCACCCTGAAATCCCTCCTTCATCACAGCCTTTTCAGGAATAGCCTGCTCTTCCTTTTCAGTTTCCTCAGGATCTCTGTAGAAGTAGAAATCGGGCATGACCTCAAAATGGTGCCACACATGCATAGAACTTCCCGGGCCAGCATCTGAGTGAGTTCCCTTGTTGTTGCAAGGGATGGCAATGTGCACATAGCGCAGTAGAGAGTCTGTGTTACACAGAGTGATAGTAGGCAGGTTAACATAAGAGTCTCTGTGAGAGGCTGGTGGTCAGCTCTGGGATCAGTAACCACCAGAAGTCTCCTGGAAGGCTGCCTGGATCTGGTTAGCAAAGGTTCCAGGAGTGAAGCAGCCAACAATAGGAGTGGCTCCAGTGGCAGCAGCAAACTTCAGCACAGCTCGCTGGTCAGTATTCCCCGATGATATGACATTGACATCAGCAGGGTTTTCAATGGAACAATGGCACGAGCTGCCAGCAGAAGCTTCTCCCAGGTTCTCTTCAGATTTTTGATGTAGACGCCATCACTTTTCCTTTTGTAGATGTACTGTTCCATTTCAATGTCAAAGTTGGTGCCACCTAAGTTTTTCCTGCTGCAAGGGATTTGATGACATCCTCCTCTTTCATTTGCAGGACATCAAGGTCTGCAGACATTGCATAAGTTTCTCTTTAAGTTGCCATGGGAACACAGAACAATGCTGTATGGACCCCTCCCTGGGTAGCATGGAAAGCCAATGACCTAATTTTATTTTATTTTATTTTATTTTATTTATTTATTTATTTTTAAAATTTTTTATTTATTTGCGAGAGAGAGAATGAGAGACAGAGAGCATGAGAAGGAGGAGGATCAGAGGGAGAAGCAGACTCCCTGCTGAGCAGGGAGCCTGATGTGGGACTCGATCCCGGGACTCCAGGATCATGACCTGAGCTTAACCAACTGAGCCACCAGGCACCCTCAATGACCTACTTTTAAATGAATGTTTTGTTAAGTTCCATTTACTATTCTGAAAAGAAATTCATAGATAATAAACCACCTATATACATATTTTTAATATAATGTCCTAACTATAAAAATAAAGAAAAATACTGGTGGAAGAGGAATAATTTGTAATAAAATAATACGTATTGGAGTATATGAATGCTTGGGGATGACTAACGAGAAGAGAGAATGAAGTAGTCTGTTGCTTTGAGATCAGAGTGAATGGGACAGAGACAAACGTAGACAGAGACAGGTATGCTGGCAACTCCAATACCAAGAACGATATCACTGACAGTGAGGTGCTTTTCTGAGATTGTGACTACTGCTGGTAAAGTTCTGAACCAAACACAGCACAATCTTTACCTCCCTTAAAAATGCTTCGAGAGGGGCGCCTGGGTGGCTCAGTCGGTTAAGCGTCTGCCTTCAGCTCAGGTCATGATCCCAGGGTCCTGGGATCGAGCCCCGCATCGGGCTCCCTGCTGGGCGGGAAGCCTGCTTCTCCCTCTCCCACTCCCCCTACTTCTGTTCCCTCTCTCGCTGTGTCTCTCTCTGTCAAATAAATAAATAAAATCTTAAAAAAAAAAAAAATGCTTCGAGAGCATTTATGGAAAATTCCATGTATATTAAAACTATGCAAAAGTAATTGTATTTCCAAGTAAAATGGGATTGAGTTCCACACCCAGATAATTATAAACAGGTTTTCCCACACAAACATCCAGCGTGAGTTTTGAAGGTTACCCAGGACACACAACATTTCTTGATTAAGGTGCCTGTGTGCCCACAATTGGAGGATAGCATCCTGGCTTCTCTCTCACTAAATGCCACTAGCGCCCCTCCCCAAAACTGTGGCAATCAAAAAAATGCCCCCTTGAGTTTCCAATACCTGCCCCAGAGGTGGTTCCACTCGTGTTGAGAGACACTGAATTAAGTCAACAGAAATCAATCATGAGGGTCCAATAAGACAAATGTGCCCTGTCCCAAGGCACAATCATTCCATTACCTGGCATCACAGAAACCCCCAGCTAGTGGGGAGAAGGGACAAAGACGGATGAAAGGTGGGTAGAGTATCTAGTTCTAGAAGGAGACGCAGAATTCTAGGGAGGGCAAGAATTAAGAACTTCGGAGAGGAAACCAGAGTAACAGTTCACCTCTGGGATTTGGGCCAACATATAGGGAAAGGCCAACAGAGAAAGAACTTTGGCTCTGGAGCCACACTGGTACCCAGGTTAGTTCTGGGGAGCATTTATCTCAGGCCTGGCTGAAAGGGAAGGATTTGGGGTCAACACAGGAGCCTGGAAGTAATAACTTGGTTCCTGGGACTTGGGTCTGGGAATCGTGACTTATTTCCAAACCCTTTATACACAGCACCAACCAGAAGTGACTCAGCATCAGGCATGGGCTTCAGTCTTCTCAAATAGTAGCAGCTGAGAAGATAGCAAAAGAAGGAAAGACCAGCAGTCACAGATTATCAACACCTCACGTGTGATTGGAGAGGGGATGTCTATACAACATTTGATTTTCTTACATTAGAGTGCTTTTTGCCCTCACTTAAACACAAACTAATCAGTTCATTCTTCAAACAAAAATACCTGTTCAAGAGAACAAGACTTGGGCATTCACAAACCATTTCACTCATCCCACATCATTTATCTGTCAGCTTCCTGTGGTCAGACATAAAACAGCTGCCTGGAACTCAGATTTGGAGTCCATTTCCAAAAGTGGGGTCATGAAGGCATGACCATAAATCAAGGTGTTGGTTATACTGTATACCATAATTTACAAGGATAAGTACATAATTTCGCCTGGAGCCTGGACTAAGGCCAGCCCTACAACCCATGCTTTGTGACTCAGGAGCCACTCACATAAACCCAATATTCCCTGAAGACCCTCCCAACAGGATGATGCTTCATCTCCTATGACCATTCCCAAAGTCCCATCCAAGACAATTATCTAATCTGTGCTCAGAAATCAAATTATCTAATGTTTTTACTCTATTTGCTTGAGCAGGCTTCTTTGTACATACAGTTCCTGGAAAATATAAAAAGATGCTCTTACTTCAATCACCACCCTTTCAAAGTTCTTATTACTCGATCTGTCCCATGTTCATTAGAGTGGATAGTCATGAGAACATTATAGTGCTTGATAGAATGAATTAGCAAAATTGAGTCCTGAAAGAGAGAGAGAGAAATAAAAGCATTCTGTGCATGAGAAAAGATTTTCCATTTTAACCTGTAAAGAGGGAAGGAACTAAAGAAATGATCTGCTATTACAAAATAATCAGGGAGATAGCTGACAATATGTTTTCCTCTTCTAGAAACTTTGATTCTATCATGCTTAAGATATTGCTGAATTGCACACCCAAGGTCCCAACTCCACATGCTGGTGAGCATGTGCCTGGATAGCTTTCAGGGCTGTTTACATTTTGCTTGTTTCCTCAGTACCACCAACCAGGGATTTGATCCCCTAGTAGTTTAAGACGTAAGAGGCCACTGGAAGTAACTCTGGACAAGGGTCTCTATGAAAAGGAAGGACATCTTTATCTACGTGCTAATATACTTCTCTGTGCTTTTTAAAAATATGAAGGCATCCTTAGTATTTCCTTCCTGTGTGTGTCTCAGTTTAAAACCCTGAATGCAGATCCACTTCCCTGCTCAGAAACTTTTAATGTTTCCCACTGCCCACAAAACCAAGTCCAAGTTTGTAATATAGTATTCCAGATCCTCTGTGATCTGCCCCCAACACACCTTTCCAAGAAATCAACTCTTCTAGCCACAGTGAGAGAAGCAGTGGCTGAATGTCTGGGCTCAGATTCCAGCTCAGTCACTTACCAGCTGTGGCCTCAGATAAGTTACTTAAAACCTCTCTATGCCTCAGTCTCCTTGACTGTAAAAATGTGATAATAGTAGTAATAATTTGAACTGCATGAGAATCAAGAGAATTAATAAACGTTAGCTGCTGAGAATAGTATCTGATACATGATAAGCATCATCTACTATTGCAATTAGCATTACTCACTACCCTCAGCACACTTGCATTTTTCTATTTTTTTGTATCTTTTCTCAGTTACCAATTTCTGGAATGCTCTTTCCTTCTCTCCACTCCTCTAAATTCTACCCATCCTTCAAAGTCCTGACGAGATCTTTCCTTTTCCACAAACTTCCCTGGACTGTTCAGTTCCCAGCGTTCTTTTTTTTCTGTGTACCAACGCACAGATTATCTGCTCTAGTAATTTTGCAAATGGTCATTTGTTGCTTCATGGCACTTCTTGTATTGTTACCCTGTGATATTAACTTAAAATGTAGTATCACCTGGTCTCCCCCTGTTAGCTGTGAGTCCTTTGAAGGCAGGGACTCGGACATGTCTTTGTACAGGGCTCAGCACCTGTACATTGCCTTTCCAAGGAATACCTCAATTAATGCCTGCTTATTTGACTTGATTTGATCCAGAGGTTGAAGGCAAGTTTGTTGGATGCTTTTGGAAGTGGTGAACTGGAGGGAGTATAGAAGAGTTGGACCTTAGTTATTCACTTGTTGAACATTTATGAAGTGTCTGTGCAAGATGCGTCACGTGCACCTTGTACCTGACAGGGCATCACCCGCTCCACTCCAGGAGGCGGTAGCAGGACTGTCTGATGGGTGGAGATCCACTAGGATGAGATCAGGTACTGTGTTTGGCCAGAGGGGGCAGGCTTGGCAGCCAGAAGGGCTTTTAGAACAGAAACTTCTGTTCTTTCTCTCTCTGCAGGATGCAGGGAGGCAGGAACAGAGTCTCCAGGGCGGGCTGCAACATAAAAAGGTCTCCTAAAGCACAGTAGTTCCCACAAAGAAGTTTCGCAAATTCAGACCTTCCTTCCTTCCTTGGTTGCTCAGAGTTGCCCCTGGGTGAACACCTTTGGCATTTAAAAAGGCCAGGGTAGGTAAGATAGGAGAAGGGCTTAGGTGGTATTAGATCAAGACTTCTGGGTTCTAGTGCAGATTCTTTCACTAACATCCTGGATGGCCTGGACACTGATGTCATTGCCACACTCTTAAGTCCCCTCATCTGTCAATGAAGATGTTGGATCAATAGGTAAGCTCTAGGGTCCCAGTTCTCTCTAATATTCTATCACCCTAGAATTCTTCTTATAGTAGAGTTGTTATCTACAAGTTCTTGTTATTTACAGAGACCTCCTTTGTCAGAAATTCAGATTCTTCTGACCAGTGAAGCTCAACTGAGTCAGTCCCTAGGGTATGGGATGGTCTCATCTATTGGGAGTGGCCCCGCTTGCAACAGTCTTGGAATCCTTTTCCTTCTCCACCAAATCTGGGAAAGTAAGGACTTGAGATACAGGATAACAAAGAGATGGCAGGGTAATAATGGGGCAAAGGTGTTAAATTGGAGCCATCTCTGTTTATCTGGTCAATCGTCCTTGCCTTTGGATTATCATTGTTTCCTCCTTGTAGTTCTAGTGAAAGGACTAGAGTCACGGTTGCTGATAAGGGTAAAGTTCTAGGGAGATGAAGCAAGACTGCACTGAGGCTTGGTACCAAGTGTACACAAGTGGTCAGAGAACCTACACTGGCCTTGGGCTCGGCCTTAGAGATGCATTTCCCGGGCCCACCCACCCCTCCCACTGCAAAATGGCGCTCTCTCCTTCCAGTCACCCAGATGTCCTCAGCAGCTTTCCTCAGATGCTCCTGGCTCTTCCTGCTTCAGTACCACCACTCCCTCTCAACTTAAGCTCATGATAGCCCCTCCCACAGATTCACCTCTACCTTTCCAGCTAAGGTAGCCAGTCTGCCTTCTTTACTTACATCAGACTCCTGGGGTGTGAGATCACTGAGGTCATGTCTCTTCATGCCTCTGAGCCCATCTTGTGCCTGGAAAATCATGCCAAGGAGGACGATATTGCTGCTGCCACCATGGGAAACTGTGCTGTGTTCTAGGATTTGGGGAATAGTGTGGCAGGCAGAGGACTGCCTAGGGCAGAACATGTACAAGGACACCAGTTCTTGTAGGACAAGTGGTCAAATGCGGAAATGGACATCTGTCCCACTTACTTATTTTGCATTCTGTACTTCGCCTTACCTCTTCCTGGCAATGCAACAACCCCAGCTAGGTGCTTGGCTCTGTGACAGTTGCTGGAGGGAGAAAACACATGGCCTGAACCTCCAAGGAGCTTGCAATCTGGTTAGAGAAGCAAGGCATACATACATTTGCAAGAATTCGTAAGGGTGGCCGAAAGTAGGGGAATTTTACCTGGTATCTATGTTGAGCTTAAACATCTAAAAATCCCAAGTTCATCTTTCTGGAGAGAGGATCCATAGTTATCTGATTTTAAAGGCACACTGGACCCCTCATAAGGATGAATAACTGAGCTCAAGTTGGAAGACCTAAGCTGGAGTACTGCCTTTCTACCTGATTTCTGTGCAATCACACATTGCCTAACCGCCCTGATCCTCAGTTTCTTCATCTCTAAAATGGGGAAAATAGTTTCTGTCCTACCTCTCTCAGAGCATAATTATGAGGATCAAATAAGACAAGTGTCTGAAAGTGCTTTCTAAACCATAAAGCACCATACAGGTTAATCTTTAAAACCAACCCACAAGGCCATACAAAATGACAGAACATAGTTTATGGAAACTTGGAGATGTTTACATGGATATTCTCCTCTTGCAGACAACGAGATTGGGACCCAGACAGGGTAAGTGGCCCAGGGATAAATAGCTGGTCCAAGGCACAGCCAAGACCAGAGGACAGCTTCCCCAGGGCTCTGCCCTGGAGCCGCAGGGGAGCCGGGCAGCCAGGGCCCAGCACAGCTCTCTGCCTCTGTGAGCCCGCGGCCTCGTTTGCTGAAGACAGGGCCTCTTGCTCCCTCAGCTGCATGGAAAATCCTTTCTGGCTAAATCTGGATTTTTTTTTTTTTTTACCTCTTCATTCTCTTCTGCTTCAGTTCCCATTTCAAAACCTCTATGAAAATTGTTTCCAAAGGGAATCTGGGTTTCAAGTTACATCACCAGCAAATAATTCATTCCCTTCTGGAAGAGACCCAGAGATAAGTTGGGAACAACTTGTGTGGAAAACGAGAGGCCTGGTAGCCAATCCAAATACTGCAGACAGAATTTTTGTGAGCAAGGGCTTTCTAAAAAACCATTTGCCAAGATGGCTTCCATCTTTGCAAGTGAAGATCTAGGACAAGTTCATGAAACAAATGACACAGAGGCAGCTTAATGGAAGGGGCTCTGGCATGGAGGTGGGAGGTGGGCCAGTGGGGACTGTGGGCCTTCTCATCTGTCCATTTCTCTCCAGCTGCTGTGAAAGACCTCTAATCCTAGACGAGTTCTCTTCTTTCCCAGTCTAGAAGAGAACCTGGGGAGCCAGCTCATCCAGGACGTGCCTCTGTCTCCACACTGGCTATCACATGCAACACTGCAGACCCCAAGGGCTCTATTTTTTCAATAAATAGCCCCAGAGGAGAGTGCCCGGCCATTCTCTGTGACCCATTCTAGTGTTTGACTGCTGTCAAATCTTGAAAAGTGGGCCTCACAGGGACCTTAAAATACCATCTTGGCCGTTCATGTTTATTTCCTCTGTTTCCTCTGGCTCCTACTGATTAGAGGTGGGGAATAGCCACTCCCCAAGTTTTCCACTTAAGAGTATGCCTTTAAGTACTTGATCATAATGGGCCCCCTTAATCTACCCTTATCTAGACCTGATAATTTAAAAAACATTTTATGTACTCATTACCTGGATCATAAACTTCTCCAACAGTTCTATAATCTCTGCTACCTGACCCCCAGTTTGCCCTCCAAGAACTCCCCCGCATGCTCCTCTCTCCTTTCTAGGCACCCACCTCTCTTCCCTTGCTAGGAACCTTTTCATCTTCAGTTCACCGACATTTGAACAGCTGTACAAGCACAAAGTGTTTAATTTGGGAACAGTGTCTGTGGGAAGGAATGCTTTGTTAATTTCCAAAGTAATGCAAAGCTTAATTTAGAAAGTCATATAGCAATTCTTTTGGTTCTGAAAGTCATGGAGATTATAGACTGCACTGCAGAGGCAACCTGCCTGATGATGTTAGCACTTTGCAGTGCTGGGTTTTTCCGCAGCAGTAACATTTTCATTCTGGTTCAGAGACACAGCGGGTTCCTCCAATAGGAGCATTTGCTCCCTGAGGACAGGCCCCGTGTCTTGTTCAGACACTGTATGGCCAGGGCCGAGCAAGGACAAGCAAGTGGTAAATGTCTTTAAATGATGGATTGCATTGCATTGCCTGTCTTTCCCCTTACTCCCTCCTTTGGTCTTCAACTTGGTCCAAACAGGTTCTGGAACTAGGAAATAATGATGGTTGCTAAGTATTGAGCAGGGCAGGGACAACAGTGATCAGATCATAGTACCACTACCTTCCTTGAATCCAGGAGGCTTAAAGAAAGTTAAAGTGCCAAGACCGAAGAGTATCATGTCCTAGCAGATCTAATATTAGAATCTGCCCCTCAGGGACACATATGATTAGGATCTGAAGAATAATGAGAGCCTGGATAGAACAGAATAGATTTGGAGGTAGGGACCATAAAATGTAGGAATGAGGAGGATGCATCATCCACTGCTACCATCATCACAGTATTTGGGGCTGGAACCGAAACAGCTTCTGCTGAGCATCACTGCCCAGCAGCCATCTGTATGCCTCTGTGGGCCGCAGGCAAAGCTGCCTCCCATCAAATGCCTGGGCTGCTTCTTGACCGTCATGGGATGTTCTGGAACCTCAGAACACATGCTCAGTTGCATTTCTTAATTCTCCAGGGCTCAAAAGCCCAGAAAAGAGAATTTAATCTCCCATAAGGTCAGATATATACAGATTGTGTGATAAACTAGAGGTCCCCACGGGTCAATCTGGAAAGAAGGACATGAGGAAGATCCCCGAGAGAAAAGTGGGCCTCACAGGGACCATGAATGAATGAAGATACTCTGGCCGAGTGGACCAGATCCAGCTAAGCACCTGAATGTTGGATAATAAGAGGTTTCGGGTGGAGTGCAAGGCTGAGTCCCTCCATTTCTCCCCTGCAGCCCTCCAACCCCTGATCCCACGAGAGTTCCAGTGCATTCTGGAAATGAGGGGACCGGGCCTTACTTAAACAAAATACTGTGTCACGAGAGGTACAACTATTCTGGTGTGGGCATCTTCTCTAAGAGACCTGGACAAGACCTTGTCCTGCTGGTCAGGGAGGGAGACAACTACTGGAGGTCAATGGTTTGGGGGAGGTGGGCAGCAGCTTGGCAGCAACCAACTGGCAGTGGGGAGACTGTAGTGTGGCATGGAGGACAGAGATAGGAGAACGGACATGAAAGACGGGACTGCCCAGCTAAGTGGTGGCAGAATTAGCCACTTCTGCACAGCATACATTTTATTCGAAGTATTAGTTTTGGCAAGATCTTGAAATCCTTCAGAGCTCAGTCTATGGATGGGTTCCTTTCCATTTATTTTTCATTTATACAAAGTGGGCCTAGGATGACACAGAAATAACAAGAAAGAAGCACAGACAGAAACACAGATTCAGAGAGAAGCAGGATTACAAAAAGACAAACAGAGAGATACTGAGAGAGCTTGAGAAAAGAGATTAGAGGTAGACTCTAACACCGAGAAAACAATTTGGGGGAGAGTGGGGGAGGGAGACAAAAAGAGACCTATTAAGTCGGTGTTCTGTGAGATGCTAGCTGAGTACCCTAGAACGAGGATCCGGCCGTCCTGCATTGAGCCTCCCTGGATTAAGAACCCAAGAAACCACAAAGGTTCATTGTTTTGTTTGTCCGCAGTTTTGGCTCCAGGCAACCTGGGCGCTGGCGTTCTGACACACTGCCTGAGCTCCCCCTGCTGGCCACTTTGCAGAATGTCATCATCTGTGTCCAAAGGGGAATCGGATTACGTAAGTCTTGAGCTTTGCCCACCCGTTTTTTCCTCTTTCTTCTCTTTCTTTCTTTTCTTTCTTTCTTT